>NW_006408609.1:6359164-6396456 GCF_000296735.1 Chrysochloris asiatica | reverse complement strand
TAGCAACCTCAAGGTCCGCAGCTCGAAACTACCAGCTGAAAGATGAGGTTTTCTGCTCCTGTAAACATTTACAGTCTCGGAAACCCTGTACAGGGTCACTATGAGTCTGAACTGACTCCACGGTACTTAACAACAATATATATATATATATCAATTACTCTATCAGCTGATACCCTTAAACAGTCTTTCAATAACAAGCTTCTATTATTTCTATCTAACCTTTCCTCAGAGTCCTGGTGTGGCACAACAAGATATACACTGAAGGTTAGTTTGAACTGCAAGTCAGCAATTCAAACTCACCAGCTGCTCCTAGGAAACCACATACAGGGTCTCTATGAGTCAGAAACGACTCAACCCTACTTAACAACCTTTCTTCATTTGTGCTAGCTTAACCTATTCTTTGTCTCTTTTGCAAGGTCTTTTACCCATCTGCTATTATTTTCTTGATGGTTTTTGTTTCTTCCTGATTTTTAACTCCATCATTTGAATTTTTTCTGCCCATGTGAACATGTTCACAGTTTTCAATGCTATCCATGTATCTGCCCATCATCCATCATACACCAAAGTCCATTATGCAATTCCAAATCTAGGAAACATTAGCATGAAGTACTTTTGTTATGTTGTTATTAAGCACTGTTGAGTCTGTTCTGACTCATAGCGACCCTGTATTATACAGTTTCTGAGGAGTGGCTGGTGAGTTTGAACTGGCTACCTTGTTATTCAAACTGACATTGTGGTTGAGTGCTTATCCTACAGTGCCATGCCAGGACTTTTGTTGTAACTTTTATCAAATCAATAGAATATTCTTTTGTCATTTATATGGATTTTCAGGACCACTAAAATCCTAGAGATTTTTGTAACTATAAAAAAGCACAGATAGTGTGTTTAGGAGCATTGCTTTTGTATGTAAATGGAAAGACTAGATATCATATTTGTGTTTCATGCATGAAGAAATTTTGAAGCATATAACACCTTTGTCCCTTATGTTGTATGAAGAGAGATCCATGGTTTCAGCAGAAAAAAGAGCTTGTGCTAATATTGTGTGATACTATTTGCTTCATATATTTTTTTAAATTGTACGTGTTAAAGCAAGGAATTTAATTATCTCAAACTTTCCTCTTACATCTGTTCTCTTACCTTCAGCAAATCAACATTTTTCAAAAGTTCAGACCACAGACTAATGTCTGCAGAGCTGAATAAGATGTCAGATAAAATGGCAAACTGTGGAAGACTTCCAAAATTGACAGGCAATACAGCAGGCAAATCGATTAAATGCAAAGAAGTGGTGGTCAGATAATAAGTCAGACACAAGTCCTGTTGCTGTTAGGTGCCATCAAGTCAGTACCAACTCATAGTGACCTTATGCAAAGCAGAACAAAACACTGCCCGATCCTGGGCCAACCTCACTACTGTTGCTATGCATAAGTCCATCGATGCTGCCACTTGGCCAATCCATCTCATTAGGGGCTTCCTCTTTTTCTCTAACTCTCTACCTTGCCAAACATGATACCCTTCTCCAATGACTGGTCCTTCCTGACAATATGTCTGAAGTATGAGAGACAAAGTTTGGCCATCCTGGCCTCCGGAGCACACCACACCACAAGGAAATCCCTTTAGTTGATTGGCTGTTCATAGCAGAACTCATCATGGAACTCATCTTATATAAAGTGATTACATTATATAAGATCTCATCATGGGGAACGGCTACGTATTAACTGCCAAAACACTGGGAATCCTGGCCCAACCAAGTTCACATTCAACATTGACTATCACAGGCCACACATCAGCTTGGCACTTGTACAAATTTCCTTGAACCATACATAACCTCTAAATAAAGACAATTACAAAATCATACTTGTGCATAATGTAATACAACTAATACACTCAAAACAAAGACTACACTAACCCAAATTATAACTTATATTTTATAAATTAACAAAACAAAATTATTTGTTGCACACATACAAAGAGTGAATATTCATAATGATTTCAATCCTCACTTCTTCAATAGCCATAGCTGGTGTTTAGAACTACCTTCTTTACTACCCACTCCATATTCTCTTTGTCCTCAGCAAATATCTCAGTTGATCATAGTTATTCATCTAGTAGAGTCACCAAATCTTCATTCCTGTGTAGGAATTAGGTTGTTGTAGTTTTCCATTGAATTGATGGAATAAAAATTGAAATCTCTCTAGAAGGTCAGGCGGCACAGGAGGCACTCGTTCATCTATGACAAGAAATTTGGAAGACAACTATCTGGCCAACTGATTGTAAGAGATCCGTATTTGTGCCCTTTCCAAAGAGAGGTGACCCAATGAAATGTGGAAATTATCGGACAATATCTTTGATATCACATGCAAGTAAAGTTTTACTAAAGGTAATATAAAAATGGCGGCAAGCATACATTCACAGAGAACTTCAGAGGTTCAAGCCAGAATCTGAAGAGGCTGTGGAATGAGGGATATCGTTGCTGATGTTTCATCAAACTTGGATGAAAGCAGAGAATATCACAAAGATGTTTACCTGTGTTTTATTGACTACCAAAGGCTTTCAATTGTGTGGAACATGACAAGCTATGGACAACATTGCAAAGTATGAGTATTCCTGAGCACTTAGTAGTGTTCATGAGGAATCTATACCTGGACCAAGAGGCAGTTGTTCAAACAGAACATGGGGACACTGAATGGTTTAAAATTAAGAAAGGTGTGCAACAGGGTTGTATTCTTTCACCATACTTATTCAACCTGTATGCTGAACAAATAATCTGAGAAACTGGGTTATATGAAGGAAAACGTGGCATCAGGAGAGGAGGAAGACTCACTAATACCTTTCCCAATTTTATACTATTCCGTATCCCTTGTTCTATTTGAATGATTGCTTCTTGGTCTACATACCGGTTCCTCATGAGTACAATTAAGTGTTCTGGAATATCCATTTTTCACAATGTTTTTCAGAGCTTGCTATGATGCAAACAGCTGAAAGTCTTTGCTTAGTCAGTAAAGCACAGATAAACATCTTTCTGGTAATTTCTATTTTCAGCCAAGATCCGTGTGATGTCATCAATGATATCCTAAGTTGCATATTCCCTTCTGAATCTGGCTTGAACTTCTGGCAGGTCCATGTCCTTACCACACTGCAGTCATTTTTTATTTATCTTCAGCAAAAATTTACTTGTATATGATATTAATGTAAATGCTCTATGATATCGGCATTCCTTTGGGTCACCTATCTTTGGAATTGGCACATATATGGATCTCTTCCAATTGTTGACTAGGTAGCTCTCTTCCAAATTTCTTGGCATTGATGAGTTAACACAGCTAGTGCTGCATCAGTTTGTTGAAAGATTTCAATTTGTATTTCATCAATTCCTGGAGCACTATTTTTGTTTTGCCAAAACCTTTACTGCAGGTTGAACTTCTTCCTTCAGTACTATTGGTTCTTGATCATATGCTACCTCTTAAAATGGTTGAACATCAAAAATTTATTTTTGGTATGGAGACACAGTGTATGCCTCCCATTTTCCTCACTGCATCATTCATCATTTTGCTCATGGAGTCCTTCAATATTGAAGTCGAGTTTTAAAATTTGTTTTCAGTTCAATCAGATTGAGAAATGCTGAGCATGTTCTTTCCATTTGGTTTTCTAATTCCAGTTCTTTGCACGTTTCAAAATCTTATACGTGACTTTGTCTTCTCAATCTGCCCTTTGAAATATTTTGTTCAGTTCTTGTACTTCATGATTTATTTCATTTGCTTTAGCGTCTGTCTCTATGCTGAAGAGCAAGTTTTTGAGTCTCATCTGACACTCATTTTTGTCTTTTCTTTCTTTCATTTGTTTTAAATTATCTTTTGCTTTCTTCCTGTATGATGTCCTGGTATCATCCCACAGCTCTTCTGGTCTTTGGTCATTAGTATAGTATCTAACACAGTCCCAAGCTGCTAACCCAACAGTTGTTGTTTTGAACCAGACAGGGCATCCTTGGGAGAAAAGATCTGGTAATCCCCTCTCATAAATTTTACAGCCCAGAAAACCCTATGGGGCAATTCTACTCTGTTCTATCCATTCAGTATGGAGTAGAAATCTACTCCATGGCATACAGCACTTATCACAAAACAATATTGTCTGGTTTAAAAAACTTTTCAAGGGATATTTTGGCTTAAGTTTTAAAAATCATCTAAGAGCAACAGTTTTATGGGTTCATCCAACCTCAATAACTTTATAAAATCTGGATTCTGTAAAAATTCGAAATTCTAGTCTGCATTTGTTCTCTTGAACAAAATTCTTATATATTGTTCCTTAAGGTCAAAATGTTCAATAATGATAGCCAGGCTTTTACAGAGATGTTAGTCTCTGGAAACGTTGTCTCAGCCCCTCATATTTCTAATTATTATCCTCTGTGGCCCATTACATATACTAAGTAAGATGAGAGGCAGAAACTTGAGAGACCAAGAGGGAAAATCAACTATGTATATAAGAGAAAATATTTAAGAATGCCTCCCATTCTGGTGACTGACAGATAAAGACTTTTAAATCCATTTTAGCTCAGACATTTGGTCAAATGGAGGAGTGGACAGGTGGGGGATGGATGGGCTACCAAAAGAGATGAGCAGAGTTAACAGGTATGAAGAATTCACATATCTTTTGTTTAAGTGCTTAGAGGAAATTTGCCTTCAATAGCAAAAATATTTTGTTTTCTACTCTTAATTGGTTATGACATACTTAGGCATAACACTGATTATATTTGTTGTGTGAAATTTCTCCTGCATGCATTAAGTTTTAGAAATATGCTGGGTATGTAACAAGTCATGGTTACAGTAATTAGAATGTAAAAGAAGAGAGATAAGTCACACACACAAAAAAAAAAGAATAAGAAGGATAATGAGGAATAAAAGATTTAAAAGATGAAGGTGAGAAACAAATCTAGGCTTTACTTCTTAAGAAGAAATGTGGTTTTGCAGAGTTTCAATTAGATTTTATGGTCATAGAGATATAAATTGAGATTCAACTTACTGTATCTATGCCAAAATTAATCTGCTGTCATGATATACAATAACATTATTTAAAATCACAAAGTTCCAAGTCAATAACGTAATAAGGTATGTTGCTGTTTTTAATTGGTAACAAGTCAGTTTTGACTCATAATGACACTGCAAAGTGTTTCCACAGAACAGCTTCTGAGTTCCAACTGCCATACCTGATTCCCAGTCCAGTGCTGATCCTACAATGCCATGCCAGGAATACATAATAAGGTATAGGGTCACACTTAGTCATAGAGGATTTGTTTCAATGTATTATAAAAACTAGAAATAGTACTTTAAAGCATAATAACAAAAGTTTGAATGTGCTAGTTTTTTATTATGTACTTTGCTTTCCTCTCTAAACACTAGCAATGTTTGTAATTCATTCCACCATACATCTGAAACCTGCTCTCCAGTGTTGGATACTAAAGCAAATGGAAGAAGTAAGGAGGTACAAGACCAGAACAGAAAATTTCAAAGGTCAGCTCAAGAAGATAAAGTCAAATATTATAAAAAATGTGCAAAGACCTGGAGTTAGAAAACCAAAAAGGAAGAACATAGTCAGCATTTCTCAAGCTGAGGGAACTGAAGAAAAAATTCAAGACCTTACTTGTGGTACTGAAGAATTCTATGGGTAAAATGTCAAAATATGCAGAAAGCATCAAAAAAAGATGGAAGGAATATGCAGAGTCACTGTACCAAAACAAAAGGGAATATTTTCAACCATTAGCAAATGATCAAGAGCCAATGGCCCTGAAGAAAAAAGTCCAAGGTGCTTTGAAAGCATTGGCAAAGAATAAGGTACTGAGAAGAAATGGAACTCAAATTGAAATATTTCAACAAACTGATGCAGCACTGGAAGCACTCACTCATTCTATGCCAAGAAATTTGGAACACAATTATCTGGCCGGCTGATTGGAAGAGATCAATATTTGTGCCCATTCCGAAGAGAGGTGACCCAGTGGAATGTGGAAATTATCGGACAATATCTTTGATCTCCCATGCAAGTAAAGTTTTACTAACTATAATACAAAAATGGCCACAATTATACAGTGACGGAGAACTTCCAGAGGTTCAAGCCGGATTCAGATGAGGATGTGGAATGAGAGATGGATATCATTGCTGACTTCAGATATATCTTGGCTGAAAGCAGAGAATGTCCAATGTTTACATGCATATGAAGTTATTGAAAAACACAAAAATATTTTTACCTGTGCTTTACTGATTCCACAAAGGCTTTTGGTTGTGTGGATCATGACAAGCTATGGAAAGCATTGTGAAGACTGATTGTTCCAGAACACTTAATTGTGCTCACGAGGAACCTGAACATAGATTAAGCGGCTGTTGTTTGAACATAACAGGGGGATATTGAATGGTTTAAAATTAGGAAAGATGTGAACCAGGGTTGTATTCTTTCACCATATATATTCAATCTGAAGAATGCTGAGCACATAATCTAAGAAACTGTGTTATATGAAGAAAAACATGGCATCAGGATTAGAGGAAGACTCATTAACAGCCTGTGATATGCAGATAATACAACCTTGCTTGTTGAAAGTGAAGAAGACTTAAAATACTTACTGATGAAGATCAAAGACCATAGTCTATTGTATGTATTGCACCTCATGTAAAGAAAACAAAAATCCTAACCACTGGACCAATAAACAATATCCATATAAATGGAGAAATGATTGAAGTTGTCAAAGACTTCATTTTACTTGGATCAACCAACAATCAACACTCATGGAAGCAGCAGTCAAGAAATCATATGACATACTGCATTAGGCAAATCTGCTGCACAATGTCTCTTTAAAGAGTTGAAGAGCAAAGATGTCAGTTTGAGGACTAAGATGTGTCTGACCCAAGCCATGGTATTTTCAATAACCTCATTTGCATGTGAAAGTTGGACAGTGAATAAGGAAGACTGTAGAAGAATTGATGCCTTTGAGTTATGATGTTGGAACAGAATATTGAAAGTACCATGCACTGCCAAAAGAGCAAACAGATTTGTGTTGGAAGAAGTGCTGGCAGAGTGCTCCTTGGAAACCAGGATGACCAGACTTTGTCTCTTATACTTAGGGCATATTATCAGGAGGGACCAGTCACTGGAGAAGGATATCATGTTTGGTAAAATGCAGGGTCATAGAAAAAGAGGAAGACCTCCAATGAGATGGATTGCCACAGTGGTAGCAGCAATAGGCTCAGATGTAGTAATCAATGATTGTGTGGTTGGCCTAGGGCCAGCCACTGTTTCGTTCTGTTATGCAGTGTCGCTATGAGTAAGGACCAACTCAATGGCACCTTGCAACAACATACCTCAAGAAAACTACTGGTGTGGCACTGTAGTATAAGCACTGGGTGGCTAACCACAGGGTTGGCAGTTCAAACATACTAGTCATGTCTTGGGAACTCTGGACAGTGTCAAGAGGAAAATATGACCCAGAAAGAAGAAATCCTAATTTCTTTTATAGGTTTGTTGTTGTTGTTGTTGTTATGTGCCGTGAAGTCGGTTCCAACTCATAGCAACCCTGTATAGGGCTTCCCAGGCTGTAAATCTTTACAGGAGCAGAAAGTCTCATCTTTCTCCCTCAGAACAGCTGGTAGTTTTGAACTGCTGACCTTGTGGTTCGCAGCCCGATTCATAACCACTATGCTACCAGAGTATAAAGCACATAACTGTGGTGAATTTAGATTCTCTTTCTACACACTCATTTGATCAAAAGAATCCTGTTTCAACCTCATTTTCTCACACAGCTACCAAGCAAATAATGGTTATCTCCCAGACCACTTTCCATATCTCTACATTAAGAAATTGGGGTCTTTAAACTTCGGTTTCAAGTGCTTTCCCATAATCTCTTGTTCATTTTAATACTCATAGTTACTTTGATGTATCCTTTGAAATCTCCAAATTGAAATAATTTTTGGGGGGTTTATAAAAATAGCAAATTAAGTTCACACCACCAAGCAGAACCACTGTACCTTGCTAAAATCTGGAAAGACAAGAAAAAATGAAGAAATTCATATTGAAATATTCCTAGACAAGCTAATCACAACAGAACTTTTAATTTTTTTAATTGCACATCTTATATAAGAATGTCCCTGTGACTTAGAAAATGTAAATCTGTTGCATTTTGTAAAATACAATTGTGTGAATGAATATTTAGAAACTAATTTTGCATTTTACATGTGCTACCATTACTAAGTATTCCTTAGTCTGTAAATAATTTCTTTTAAAATTGAAAATTCTTCTATATATGACATTTCAAATGTCCTTTAACCTCATCTAAATATGACATTTCAATTGGCCTTTTTAGACCTTTTTAGGATTTTTATGACATTTATGTACTATTTTCTAAATAGCATGTTTGACAATAAAAGTGAAAAGTAAATACTGATGCATCAGAATGTGTTTCTTCTTGTAATAGCTATTTATGCAGATTAGATTTAAATGTTAAGGTTCAAATATTTAACAAAGTTTCAGAGGTTTTGGTAAAAGGTTTCCATTAAGTTTAAAGACACATGCTCCAGTGGGCTTTTAACAATTAGGCATATTTTCCGTCATATATTATACACAAATATGCCACCTGCTTTAATCAGTAACATGCAAAATAAAGTCGCTAAGCAATAAAATGATTGACCTGGGGTTCATACTTCTCTTTGAAGAACTCTAAACCTGGGCAAGACACTTAAATCATAGTTTCTTCATCTTTACAGTATATATGTAAAATTTTACTTATTTGATTTATTATCTTTAGTAAATGTTGTGTACTCTTCATTACTGTAACTGAAATTCTAGAACATTCTGTATTAATAAGTAAGGTATGTTATATGTTGTTTTTGTTATTCAGTGTTGTTCAGAGTCAGTTCTGACCCATAGCAACCCTGTATAGGTAGTCAGAGGAGCGACTGGTGCATTCAAACTGCTGACCTTGTGGTTCAGCAACCAACCTTGCAGTCCAATGCATTATCCCACAGTACCACACCAGGACTCCATATATGTAGCACCGCCTTAACATGTGTTTGGTAAGGATTTACCTCAGCTCCTTTTTTTTTTTTTTTTTTCAATATGTATACTTAATAACAGAGAACCTACTGTGGTGTTGTTGGATAAGCACAATGGACTCAAGCTTAATAAAAATTGTGAGGATGCTGAAGGATTGAGCAGTGTTTCATTCTCTTGTACATAGGATCACTATAAGTCAGAACCTACTTGATGGTATCTAAGAGCTACAACTACATGGACTTCAAGAGGAATGAACACCTGTCTCAAAAGTTCCTTAAAAATAAGGATGGCAAGATTTTGTCTAGCATACTTTTGACATGTTATAGGGAGAGATCAGCTTCTGGAGAAGCATATCATATTGGTAAAGTAGAGATTTCATTAAATAAGAGGGAAGCTCTCAGTAAGATGGATTGATAATAGTGTCTGAAACAATGGAGTCAAGCATAGCAATGATTGTTGAGGAAGGCTCCAGTTTGGGTAAGGCCTCAATAGGTTGTACATAGGGTCAATTAGAACTGACTCTATGATCCCTAGAAATAGCAATGTTTGTGTATATTATACATGTTGTTGTTAAGTACCCTCAAGTCATTTCCGACTCAAAGCGACTCTAGGGTTTTCAAGGAATGACTGGTGACTTTGAAATGACCACCTTGTACATATATAAAAGCATATGTGTACAATTTTCCCTACTGTGTCTGATCTGCAGTCCTGGTATGGTGCTATAGGATAAGCTAGCCACAGGGTTATTGGTTTGAATCTACCAGTCACTCCTTGGAAATCCTACACAGGGTTGCTATGAGTTGGCACCAACTTGACAGTACTTAAGAACAACAGCAATATATAATCTGGAAGACATTTGTCAAAATGTGTCATATAAATATAGTTGTTACTTGCTCTTGCGTTTTCTCTTGATTCATGCATGTTGTTGTTGGATGCTGTCAATTTCGTTCCAACTCATAGTGAATAACAGACTGAAGTGATGTGTGCTCTTGGGCCATCTTCACAATTGTTATGCTTCAGCCTGTTGTTGTTTATGGTGACAATACATCCAGTTGGGGGTCTCCCTCTTTTTTGCTGGCTCTCTACCTTACCAAACTTAATGTCCTTCTCCAGAGACTGGTCGCTCCTGATAATGCATCCCAGTTATGAGAGATGAAGTCTCGCCATCCTTGTCTCCAAGGAACATTCTTCCAACACAGACCTGTTTGTTTTTCTAGCTCTACATGGTACTTTTCATATTCTTCTCAAACACCATAACTCAAATGCATCAATTCTTCCTTAGTCATTGTCCAGCTTTCACAAGAATGTTGTTGTTGCTAAGTGCTGTTGAGTCAATTCTGACTCATAGTGACTCTGAATAAGGTTTCTAATGAGCAGCTGGTAAGCTTGAACTGCTGACCTTGTGATTCAAACTTACCCACAGTGCCTCACCCATAGGCAATTAAAAATACCATGGTTTGGCTCAAGTGAACCTTAGTTCTCAAACTGACATTTTTAAAAGGTATTCTACAGCAGATTTTGTTTCTCAATTTCTCTTTCCATGAGTATTGATTGTGTATACAGAAAAATAGTCTTTGACAACTTTAATCATTTCTTCACTTGTCATGATGTTATTTATTGGTCCAGTTGTGAGAATTTTGGTTTACTTTACGCTGAGGTGCAATCCATGCTAAAGGATGTTGTCTTTGATCTTCATCAAGAAGTATTTTAAGTCCTCTTCACTTTCAGCAAGCAAGGTTGTGTCATCTGCATATCACAGGTTGTTAATGAGTCTTCCTCTAATTCTGATGCCACATTCTTCTTTATGCAATCTAGTTTCTCAGATTACTTGCTCAGTATACAGATTGAATTGACTCACGCAGAACTGACTTGTGCTTACTAGAATAAAAATGTTGCCATAAGTACCAAATCAGATACTTCTAATCCATATGGTTGTTTATTTGTTTTTTTCATTTTTTTTTTTTTTGGAAATAGTTCACCATGTCTTCCTTCTTATCCTATTTTAGCTTATAGACTGTACTGAACCCTGTCTGTTTTCCATAGCAACAAGCAAGTCTCCACTAAAATAGGTGGTTGTTGCACAATGTGTAACCAGGTCTCAAATCCAGGTCTCTTGTATGGTAGGAGAAAAGTCTACCATTACTAAACACAAACTAAACCATTACCTTGAAGTTGATTCTGACTCACAGTGACCCTGTTAGATTGAATAGAACTATCGCACGGGGTTACCAAGGCTGTCATTTTTGTAGAAGCTGACTGCCTTGTGTTTCTTCCATGGAGCAACTGGTGAATTAGCACTGCTGACCTTTTAATTAGCAGCCAAGTTCTTAAGCTCTGCACAACCAGGGTTCTTTACATAAACCTTGTTGCTTTTGTTGTTGTTAAGTGCTGTTGAGTTTGTTCTGACTCATAGCAACCCTGTATAGACTTCCCGAGGAGTGGCTGGTAAGCTTGAGCTGCTGACCTTGCAGCTCAAACTAATCTTGCAGTCCAGTGTTAGCTCAGAGTGTCACACCCAAGCTCCTATATAAGTGTTGTTGTTGTTAAGTGCCGTGAAGTCAGTTCTAACCCATAACAACCCTATATAGGGTTTCCAAGGAGCAGCTGGTGAACTTGAACTATTGACCTAGAAGATCAAACCCACTTTGCAGTCCAGCACATTAACCCACATCACCACATCAGGGCTCATGACTTGTCTTTATTAAAATCACTGGTTGTTTAACAATCCCAGAGTTTCTCTAAAAATATAATTGTATTAACTACTACTTGCAGATTCCATCAACCAATCAAAAATGAGTTAAGAATACTAAGGCTGTGTATAAAAATGTAATTGTGTAGTCTACAGTTAAGTGATTGCATGATAATACCAACTGTCAAATTTACTAAGCAGACAAGGACAATCGATGAAAAATGCAGAGTTAAAAGCACTTGAAAATCATTGTATAGAGAAGGTTCATGTTGACAAGCTGTCCTTTTGTTCTCCATCAGCCTTCCATCAAGATAATTACATTAGTCTTACAAGTTACTTTAATCTTGTAGATCAGAAGCCTGCCCAACCATTTTACCTCCTTGACCATATTTAGAAAAGCCTGCTTATTTGGGTATAGTATGTTAGATTATCTTGAATGTCAGCCTATCAATCCATCTGATTTATTTCTAGCCAAAATAATATGAGTATAAAAATATATGTAATGAGAAACCTACAATATTTAAGTTCTGGATGGGTTTATACTGCTATACAGTACCATATATGTGATTTAAAACTAATGAAGTATCTTAACATTTTATAAACTTTTAACTGTTGTAAAATCACATTCTTGGTAATAGAGCACATTATAACTAAATATACTATGTTGTTTGTTGTTGTTAAGGGCGTCAAGTAGATTCTGACCCATAGTGACCCTGTACAGGGTTTCTGAGGCTGTAAATCTTTACAGGAGCAGAAAGCCTCATCTTTGTCCCATGGAATAGCTGGTAGTTTCGAACTGCTGACCTTAAGGTTCACAGCCTGAATTGTAACCACTACACTACCAGAGGTCCTTAAATATATTATAGAGCTCTCTATTTTTGAGTGGCATCGGTTTAATGGTTAGGAAGGACAAGCAATAGATATTCATTATTAGTGATTCTTACCTTTAGTGAATAAAAAACAAAAACAAAAAAAAAACAGCATTTCTAATAAACTGGAATTTCGGGGGTTTTAAAATATGTATTACTCATGTTATAAATGTTAAGAACGAAGCAATTCAAGTTAATGTGTCCTGTCAAAGATATATACTATTTTAATATCTAACAAGTGAAAACACCTTAATAAATATTCTTCAAGATAAATCTGCCTCTTGGGCACTGACAGGAAAATAAAGGCAAATAAACAAACTTCACTCTTTTTATGGTAGTTTTTAAATATATTTTCTGTCTCCACAAAAAGATATCGGTTCTTCAACAGGCATTGCTACATTTTCTAAAGGCCAGAGTCAGTGTAATATTAATTCATCTTTTCATTCAATTAAAATAATGATTCATGATTTTTGAGAAAATTTGTCATCAGATATAATTTGTCTTGCTGTGTGTCTTAACAGAAATATTTTCAAATCATTATTAGGCTGAGCTAATGTGCTGGACTGCAAGGTCAGTTTGAACCACAAGGTCAATGGTTCAAGCTCACCAGTCACTCCTCAGAAACCCTATACAGAGTCACTATGAGTCAAATGTGCCAACTGGATGGCACTTAGCAACAACAGTAACAACTACAATTGTAAAACATTAACATCTCAGGGCCTTACCTGCTCACATCATATCCCTGTGCTGAAGGGCTGTGTTCCACAGAGTTATAAACATTCCTTTTCCTCTAGTGCCTCTACTGTCCACTTGTTGTTGTTGTTAAATGCCATCATGTCGATTCTGACATAAAGTATCCATGTGTTTCTTTGGAGTGACTGATGAGTTTGAACAATCGACTTTCAGATTAACAGTCCAGTGCATATCCTACAGCACCACACCAGGACAGAAGGGCTATTAAAGGTCAAATCCAGTTGACAGATTGTTTTCATATAACCCTGGAACTAAAATATGCATGTTTATTTTTTCAAAAGGCTGTCAAAAATAAGAGAAACCACGTTAGAAATCCAATGTGTTTTTCAATACATGTAATATATGTATATGTTGTTGTTAAGTGTTGTTGAGTTGATCCCAACTCATAGCGATCCTGCATAGGGTTTCTGAGGAGTAGCTGATGAGCTTGAACTGTGGCCTTGTGGTTCAAAGTTACTTTGCAGTCCAGTGCCTTAACCCACAGTGCCATACCAAGACTCTGGATAATATATATATTTTAATGTGATCATTTATATAAAAACACACACACACACACACACACAAAAAAAAAAATCAAACAGATGTTGATCCTGAATTTAGTGCTTTGGAGTCATCAACTGAATTATGTGCCTGGACCAGCTAATATGGTACTAGAGAAAATGCATGATAAATTCTACAGAGTCTTCACATCACCTTCCCATTGATCAAAGCTCAGTCACATAGTCTTGCCTAACAAAAAGGAAAGCTGGAATTCATGTTGATTATCATAAACAAGAGGAAAAGGAAAATGGTTTGGCTAACAATCAAGTAGTCTCTGCCATACTGAATGTGATACATAATAGAAAATATCACTATATTTTGAAAGAGAGATGTTTTGAGAGTGTTTTGGGAATGCATTTCATTGATTTCTCTGTTTAAATGAAGGAAAGTTGACTACATTCTAGGTATATGCTGTTTTCCTCTCTTTCTAGTAATCCTATATAGTAACATTTCCATAGCCACTCACAGCTAGAACTATGAGATGAGTTCTGATCAGTAAATTGGTAGCTCTCTTTAACTAACTTCAAAATAATAACCTTACTCACCGCCAGAAGTTGATTCTGACTCATAGTGACCTACCTACTGGAAAAAGTAGAGCTGCTCCATTTGACTTCTGAGACCAATCTTTACAGAAGTAGACAGTGTATGGAGCAGCTGATGGATTTGAGCCACCAAACTTTTGATTGGTTAGTAAGACAATATGAATTTGTTACTCAATCAATAAGCTAAACCAAAGCAAAACCCTAATTTCATTGTGTGTATTCTAACTCGTAGTGACCTTATATGGGGTCTCCAAAACTGTAAATATTTAGGGGACCTGACATTCTCATCTTTCTCCCATGGAGTAGGTGGTGGCTTTGTACCAAGACCTCGTGGTTAATAGCCCAATATCTAACCTACAGCACAACCAATGCTCATTACTGCCCCACCAAAACCAACAAAAGCACACACTGCCATTGAGTCAATTCTAACTCATATTAACCCTCTATAGGATTTTGAGACTGTAAATCTTTATGGGAACAGTTTCATCTTTCTTCCACAGACAAGCTAGTGTTTGAACTTTTAACCTCGTGACTATAGTATAGTACTTCCTCTAACGCACCATCAAGGCTCCATAAATTCTTCCTTGTTTGCAAGACATTCGACTATGTGAATCATAAAAAAGCTATTGATAACATTGTGAAGAATGGAAATTACTGAACACTTAATTATGCTAATGAGAAACCTGTACAAAGAGCAAGAGGAAGTCATTTTAATAAAACAACAGGATTATTATTGCTGTTAAGTGCCATCAAGTTGGTTCTGATTCATAGTGAGCTTGAATAGGGTTTCCAAGACTGTAAATCTTTGTGGGAGCAGAAAGCCTCATCTTTCTCCCACAGAGTGGCTGTTGGGCTCAAACCACCCACCTTGTATTTGGCAGTCCAGAGTTTATCCTACAGAGCCACCACACTCCCAAATAATGAGATACTGTAAGAAAAGGTGTGTATCAAGATTTTATCCTTTCACCATAATTATTTAATCTATATGTTCAGCAAATAAACCCAGAAATTGGATTGTATGAAGAAGAATGAAGAGTGGGGCATTGGGACTGGAGAAAGGCTCATTAATAACTTGAGACACGCAGATAACACAACTAACACAATCTTGCTTGCTGAAAATGAAGAGAAGTTGAAGCACTTACTGATGAAGATCAAAGAATACAATCTTCAACACAGATTACAATTTAACATAAAGAAAAGAACAGCCCTCATAACTGAACCAATAAATAACATCTTGATAAAAAGAGATAAGGGTTTCATTTTATTTGGATCCACAATCACTGCTCTTGGAAGCAGCAGTCAAGAAATCAAATGATATATGTTGTTGTTGTTGTTGTTAAGTGCCGTCGAGTCGATTACGACCCATAGCGACCCTGTATAGGGTTTTCAAGGAGCAGCTGGTAACTTTGAACCACCGACCTTGCAGTTTAAATGGTTTTACAGTCTGGAACATTAACCCACAGCACCACCCAGGACTCAGCAGAGGACAAATATGCTGAACAAGACCATTTTTAAAGTGTTAAAGAACTGTCACATTGAGAGCTACGGTGTGTGTGCCTTACCCAAGCCATGGTATTTTCAATCACTTCATCTATGTGTGAAAGCTGCCCACCTAGAATAGGGAAAACTAGAAAAGAATTCATGTATTTTAATTACGGTGTTAGTAAAGAATACAAAGTACCATCTACACCAGGAAAAACAAATCTGTCTTGGAGATAGTACAGCCAGATGTTTCTAGAAAGTGAGAATGGCAAAACTTTATCTGATGCAATTCTGACATATTTTTAGTACATAACAATCCCTGAAAAGGACATCATGCTTTTCAACGTAGAGGGTAAGACAAAAAAAAGAAAAGAAAAGGAAAGGAAGATCCCAAAGAAATGGACTGACCTACTGGCTGCGGAAATGAATTCAAAGACAAAAATAATTAGGATGGTGCAGGACCCCATAGTGTCGCATCCTTTTGTACATCATGTTGATATGAGTCAGACCTGACTTGATGGAAACTACCAATATTAATATCAACAGATTCTCTACTGTAGAAATTAATTTTTTCTTTGCTTTGCTTTCCTTTGCCTTTGCATAAATCTGATAGACTTTGAGACATCCAGAGATAGTTGGGGATGATGCAGTTTTATACCAAATATTTTAAGTAAATGAGATATAAAATCTGATTTATTACTTTCATTATTATGTCATTGTGCCCAAATGTTCTTAAGACCTGAGCAAATGTGGTTTTAAACATTTTTAAGAATTTTGATGCAGTTTGGATAATTTTTCAGAGTGAAAAATTTTTTTAAAAAATCTCTTGCTCCATCTACTCTTTTTATTTTGTATGTAGATTTGACCATTTATTTTATCAATTTTAGTTAAAATGCCAGTAAAATCTTCACATTTTAAAACAACTTCTTACTTAAATGTTCAGTAGTAATTTTAAAAGGTAACTAACTTGTTTAACTTAAATAATTGAATATAAATAAATTTTTTAAATTGATAGAGCATTCCAACTTTCTTTTAATTCTAGGAGTACTCACACTTCATATTTTACCATGGAATTTAATTCAATAAGTACTTATTAACACAAATAAACAAATGAATATAACCAATGAAGGTGTGAATGAATATCTTAAGAAAAGTGCTCAAGTAATGCAAGAGATGTGGAAAGATCTCATGAGGAACTTAAAGATGTGGGTAGAATTCCTCATATGTCTCAAAGTAGTTGCCTTTTGGGTGATTAGAAGCTTTCAACCAAAGGAGTATTGTTCCTTGAGCATTATTTTTAAATATAAAGAGTCAAACAAAGGATCTCACAACTCTGAAGAACAGAGAAAATAGATTTATATTTTTTACAAGAAATATTAAAGTATTTCAATGACTCTTCCATGACTTAACCATTAAGTAAATAGGAGAACGAGGGATTAAAGAAAGAAAAAGGAGCCGCTGAGGTTTTGACTTGGATTATTCAGAAAATGACGATATTATGAACTGAAACTGGAAAATGGGGAAGAGAATGCAGTTTAAGAAATATGTACAGTTTGAAACAAGTCCATTTCAGTTAAAATAACCAATGGACAGAAATTGAGTTGAGATAAATCTCAACATAAAGTCAATGGTAGTGAAAATAACTATGGAACAAAGTAGCTTTGTTGAAGCAGTAGTTAAGCACTTGGTTGCTAACAGAATGGTTGGTGTAGCAGGAAGATGTGGTAGTTTGCTACCACAAAGATGACGGCCTTAGAAATCCTGTAGGGAAGTTCTACTCTGTCCTAAGGTCCCTGTGAATCAGAATTGATTCTACCTCAGTGGGGTTGTGTGTTTTCTTTTTTTTTTTTTTTTTTTAATGGAATGCATATTCTAGGTTCAATGAACAATATTTAATACACATCTTTATGTCCTATCTTCATTCATCTTATCAAGCAGATATTGGCATTCTCGTTTATATAAGAAATTGATCATTTCTATATTTAGGTTGTTTTGTTGTTGTCAAGCACTGTAGAATCAGTTCTGACTCACAGAGACCCTGTATAGGGATTCCGAGTAGCAGCTGGTGAGTCTGAACTTCCGACCTTGCTGTTCAAACCAACTTCGCAGTCTAGCACAGTATCCCTCAGCGCCACATCAAGACTCCATAATAGGTTGTTGTTAAGTACCATCAAGTCAGGTCCCACCCATAGCGATCCTATATATAGGGTTTCTGAGGAGCAGCTGACTTGAACCGCCAACCTTGTGGTTCAATCTGACTTTGCAGTCCAGCGCATTAACCCAAAGTGCCACACCAGGACTTCTGATAATAGGTACCACTCAGTTATTTCCAAATTTGGGATATAAATTTATATTTGTATAATTACAAAGTCTGCACGTTCCTAACCCCCATGTTCTGCTGTCTTTTATGATGATGGTGTAAATTTTAAATGTGGCAGAAATCAGAGAGATAATGAGCAAGTGTTTGGAGATAAAAGAGCTTAAGATATAACAGCTGTGGGAGGAAGGAGGCTAGCCATGTAAATGAATCCAAAGCAGAGAATGCATCAGGAACAAAACACTTATGTGATTCTCTTGAGTTTCAAGGCCTGGGAGGGTTTATGTCAGGTCCATGGAATGTTGTTCTTTCTATTATGCGCTTTTAGCTCTAATCTTCTATAGCCAAACCTCATCAGCAACTTCAACTCAAAATGAACCTATAAAACCGAGTAGTACTGCTCCATGGGGTTTAAGGTTTCTGAGGTTATGAATCTTTGCGGAAGCAGACTGCCTTCTATTTCTCCCTCTGAGCAGTGGTTGATTATAGCACCACTCACCGAGGTGTGGCGCTGTGGATTAATGCTCTGGACTGCAAAATCCTTTGAACCACAACATTGTTGGATCAAGATCACCAGCTGATCTTCAGAAACCCTATATGTGGTTGCTAAAGGTCGGAACCGGATCTACGGCGCTTAATGACAACAACCCTTCAGTGAGCAGCACAATGCTTAATGCACTGTGCTACCTGGTTTCCTTTCTTCCATAACCAGACTCTCCAAAATGTGCATGTATATCAAATATGGGCAGAATATAATTTTTCAATAGCAAAAATATTAGGCCTAGTAATTACAATGACACTATTTGAGACAATGAAATTTGCACTGGGCTACCTGGTGTGGCGCTGTGGGCTAATGCACAGCATCAGTCGTTCGAACTGCAACGTCGGTGGTTCAAGCTCACCAACTACTGGTTGGAAACCCTATACAGGGTCGCTATGGGTCGGAAACCACTCAACGGCACTTAACAACTTAACAACAATTTTTACAAAGCCATGGTATTTTCAGTAACCTCATATGCATGCGAAAGCTGAACAGGGAATAAAGAAGACCGTAGAAGAATTGATGGTTTTTTGAGTTATGGTGTTGGAGCAGAATACTGAAAGTGCCATGGGCTACCAAAAGAACCAATAGGTCCTTTTTGGAAGAATTGCAGCCAGAGTGCTCCTTGGAGGCCAAGATGGCCAAACTTAGTCTCTCATACTTCGGACATATTGTCAGGAGGGACCAGTCTCTGGAGAAGGATATTATGTTTGGTAAGGTGGAGGGTCATAGAAAAAGAGGAAGACCCCCCCCCCCCCAGTGAGATGGATTGGCCAAGTGGCAGCATTGATGGACTCAAGAATGGCAACAGTAGTGGGGTTGGCCCAGAATCGGGCAATGTTTCGTTCTGTTGTGTATAAGGTCACTATGAATCAGTACCTACTCGATGGCTCCTAACAATAACAGTTTCTGTAAGGAGTCCTAGTATGGTTCCATAATGTATATAAGTACTAGACTGCATGGTCAGATTAAATCACAAGGTCTGTGGTTCAAACTTACCAGCTGCTCCACGGAAACCCCATACAGTGTCACTATGAGTCAGAACTAACTCAATGCAACAATAACAATTTTTATAAATACCACTAAAAAAGAAGAGCTTTTCAGAGACTCAAAATTTGTCCTGAGATTGGTATCATAACCAAGTTAAAGTCAATTGAGGTAAATACTATGAACTGTTAGTACAGGGAGGGGATTGCAACCGTGAAATGAAGTAGAGTGTATAATTTTCTTAATGTAAAACTGATGATCTGCTCTGTAAATCTTCATTGACTTCACAATAAAAAGTTGAAATAAAAATTTCTTGGACCTTTAAAGGATATAATAAAAATGGCAGTACTAATGAAAATAAAAAAAAATAGACAAATAAGTCCAAGTGCTTATTGCATGTCTTCTTCAACTACTTCAATACAAATTGTTTAATTGATGTAATATATATTAACACAATTTATTTTATATAAGCATTTTTGATAACTCTGTGATTAAAACATTTTTTTTTTTTTTGTCTTAACGTCTCTATTTCAAAATATAACCAACTCTAAATTTGTACAGTCTGGTATTTTATTGTTTTAAGCATGAACATGCTCCTTTCGATAGGCACTATCTATTCCTAAGTGACTCCAGTTTCCCTTTAATCTACTCACTGCCCCTCCATGAGGTCGGCTCTATGGGAGTCCTAAAATGGATCTGGCTTTGTCCATACTGGCCAATTAGCTTAGGTTTTGATCACATAAAAGGAGAAACAATAAAGAACAGCCTTCTCCTTCTGGAAGCTTCTCTCTTGGGACCTCTAAGAAAAGCTTCTTTTGTTTCCTTATTTTTCTTTAAGAATTAAGTAATCTCTGGAGGAAAGAATGTCAAATATCCAAGTTGTTAACACCAACAGCCTTTCAAAAGCCACTAAGAAAAATAAATAAATAAATGACAGCACAACAAAAGGCAGACAACAACTTGACCTAATGCAATATTTCTGTTTATTCTTTAAAACTTAGGTCAAGACTGTTTTCAGGAAGGTGTCCTTGGACTTTTAAATTACTTTTTATTTTTATTTTTTATCATTCTTTTTTTAAATGCTTTATTGTGGATTATGTGATCATTTACATGGGAGGACATCAGTTTCACAATTGATCCCGTAATGTATCATTTCCTTGTCATGGTTACAAACCCTTCCATGCATCATCCATCAACCAAAGGGTATACACCGCAAGCCTGCCCCCCGGTCATGTGCATACCTCCCCTCTCCTTGTTCAGATCCAAAGTCTCCAGCCACTCTATCTCCCCGCATCATTGTCTCTGCCTCCATCCCTGGCATCACTGCTTCTCTGGGTAGGGATCCATTCTCTGCTCTTCTTTTTTGATGGTCCTAGGAACTCTGCTCCTAAACTGCAAGGTTAATCACTGCCCCCCTTTGCCCCAAAACATCTATCTTTACATTTCCAGCCCTTACAATCAGTCCTGATAACAATTATTCGCTACTGTATCACAAGAGACCTATCTACATCTCCTTTCATCAGCCCTGACTAGGCAGAATGGATACAACTCAGTTAAATCACTTTTTGTTTCTGCTTTCATGTAATACTACTCTTCAAAATCATGCCTACTGGCATGTAGCTGACAGTTGCATAGTTTATCAGTTAGAAATGTGGACAATGTCATTATAAAAGACATATCTTAGTGTCCAGAGCAAGCAGATGACTTTGGAACCATTTCATGTTTCATAGGCATTCATCCATCATGTTTTCTAAATCAAGGTTTGCAGATACCTTTGTCAAGTCAATCGATATTATGAGAATTTAACAAATATTTTAAATTCTTCTAAGGTAGGTGTTTAAGAATCTTGAGCTTTCCTCTAATTTCACCAATCAAGATAACAAGGATTTTCCTGAGATTCTTAGAATGACAAGAAGAAAGTAAAAGAATTTATTCTGTAAACTTCCTGTGTGGAATTCTATTACAAGGGAGATGTTTTGCATCAATTGGAAATAAATGCATAATGATATGCTCCCTAATGTGAAGATGATGTAGTTTGATAGGTACACGCACAGCTGGAAGAAGGCTATGGTTACATCAGTTACATCAGAATCCAAGGTTCATAGCTTTTTGTGGCTGAACACCTATGGAGAAATATTATTCAGACAAAGTATCTCAAAAAGGGATTATATCTCTTTATGATTAGCAGTTCTTGCTGGGAATTAGATTTGTTTTGAGTAAAATAATTGAAAGAGAGACTACCCAAGTACTAGTTTATGTTTGGATATACATTTTTTAGTGTGATCATCTTCATTTCACCGACTTGTTTCTACACTCTAAATCATATATTCTGTTACTTGACCACACTTTTTTTTAGTTAATTTCTTAAATGCTGAAGAGTGATCAGTCCAAAATCATTATGAGAAGACTTGTTCTTTCTCTTTATGCTGGACCTAAACTGTTAAGAAAATGAGTAACTTCATTTAGATGATGACATTAATGTATATGTAGGTAGAAGCATGTGTTTCAATATTCCAATGATGGAACAAGAGTATTTTAAGGTTAAAATTCAAAACTATTTTTATAAACATGATGCAAAAACTCAGAGAAGATTTTTATGCTTGGAATTTGCCTGCTCTGGTCAAAGCTGCTATTCTTTCTTATCAAGAGCTCAGAGAGAAGTTTTTCTAGTTCATTTATTTTATAAAAGATAATTTTATATTTTTCAAAGATAGTTTCAATTCTTTTTGAAATTATAGAATTCAGTAAGCAAATAAGAAAAACAAAAGAGTTGGCTGTGCCTAACCCTGCTCTGGCCTTGTGAAATGAGAACAGGTAGGAGCAGGCAGCATGAAAACAAGCTGCTTGTTGATTATATGAAAATACTGGAAAATTAACAACATTGTTAATCATTTTTCATTACAGTGTTTTGGAAATTCTTTTTTTTTTTTTTTTTTGTAGATTGACTCAAACACCATTCTACTAATTTTTTAAATCTAAAGTTTAAAATAGTGTTTTATTTTATTTAATTGTGTCACTGATAAGGCACATCACCACCCATCTGTCAGTTTGTCATACTTTGGTGGTTTGCATGTTGTTTTTGTGCTAGAAGCTATGCCATTAGTATTTCAAATATCAGCTGGGCCACTGATGGTAGACAACTTTCAATGAAACTACTGGACTATGAAAGACTAGGCAGAAAGTTGGAAATCTAGTTCTGAAAACTAGCCAATGAAAACCTTATGAATGACAGCAGAATATTGTCTAATATAGTGTTGGAAGATGAGCTACTAGCTTGGAATATATTAAAAATAAACAATGACTACAACAATGAGCTTAAGGATCTAGATGCTGGAACATAAGTGTTTTAAGTTAAAAATTGAAACTGATTTTATGACTGCTATTTAAAACTCAGGGAAGAAGAATTATGTGCTTAGAATTTGCCTGTTCTGATTAAGGCTGCTATTGTAGCCATAAGCTCTCAGAGTGATTTTGTCTAATTAATTTATTTTACTAAATATAATTTCATATTTTTTGAAGGTTTAAATTTTTTAAATGATCAAACAATATTTTGTTCTCTTGTACTTGAGGTCATCATGAGTTGGATCTGACTTGATGGAAGCTGACAGAACAGCATGGAATCTTGACATGGTGCTGTAAGAGAAGCACTCCAGGTTGGCAATTCAAATCTATCAGCTGCTCCTTAGAAACCCTATACATGGTCACTATGAGTCAGAACTGACCCAAGAGCATACAATAACAATGATAGCAAAAAAAATCGTGTAGGAATGCTGAATTAGAATTTTAACTGTTTAAAATCCTAGTTAAAGTAAAAAATCTAAAACTATAAGCAATAAACTCTACATATTCTAAAATTCTAATACTACCTATAAATGGAGAAAAGAGTGAAGCTCTTCATTTTGCTCGGATCATCCATCAACACTCATGGAAGCAGCAGTCAAAAAATCAAAGCACATATTGCATTAGGCTAATATGCTGCACAAGACCTCTTTAAAGTGTTTAAGAGCAAAGATGTCAGTTTGAGGACTTAAGGTGTGCCTGAACCAAACTATGGTATTTTCAATTGTCTCAGATGCATGTGAAAGTTGGACAATAAATAAGAAAAAAAAAATCTGTGCATTTGAACTATGGTGTTGTTGAAAGATATTGAAAGTATCAAGGACTGACAAAATAATTAACAAATTTGTTTTGGAAAAAGTTCAGTAGGATTGCTCTTTAGAAGGAATGATGTATAGATTTCATCTTTTGTACTTTAGACATTTTAGCAGGAAGGATCAGTCCTTAAAGAAAGACATGCTGTTTTTTAGAGTGTTGTTGTTGTTGTTGCTAAGTACTGTCAAGTTGATTCTGACCCATAGTGACCCTGTCAAGGAGCAGCTGGTGAGCTTGAACCACCAACCTTGCAGTCTAATGCATTAGCCCACAGTGCCACACCAGGACTCCTTTGTAGAGTGAAGACCAATGAAAACAAGGAAAACCCCCAATGAGTTGGACTGACACAGATGCAGCAATCATGGGCTCATACATAACAATTGTGAGACTAGCAAAGAACTTGGCAGCATTTCATTCTGTCAAGGGTCTCTATGACACTTGACAGCCCCTATAAATGATAACACAAGTCAAATTAATTATCTCACTGTCAAACAACTTTGTACCATTTGTAAGAGGCATATCCAAGAATTAGGCAGCACATAACTGTTTATTTTTGCAATAAAATAAGTCTAAATAAACCTATGAAATATATTTTGAAGTATTTTCTTCAAAGAGTAGTTTAAGATATACTTACTAATTAAGTAAATACTGATAGGTATACTGTATACATAATATACGTATGTATACCGCTATGTAAAAGCAAAAAGAAAGGTACCAAAATGATAATAGCATACATACACAATTTAGTACTTGAATTATGAAGTTTCTTATTTACATGTCTACCCTCTATATATTTTATAATAGTAATAATGTTGTTGTTAAGCGACATCAAGTCATTTCTAACTCATTGTTGTTAGGTGTCATTGAGTCGGTACCAACTCATAGCGACCCTATGCACAACAGAACGAAACACTGCTTGGTCCAGCACCAATGTCACAATTGTTGCTATATTTGAGCCCATCGCTGCTGCCACTGTGCCAATCCATCTCATTGAGGATCTTCCTATTTATCTCTGACCCTCCATTTTACCAAACATGATATCCTTCTCCAGGGTCTGGTTCCTCCTGACAATAGGTCCAAAGTATGAGAGACGAAGCCTGGCCATCTTCCAGGGAGCATTCTGGCTGTACTTCTTCCAACACAGATTGGTTTGTTCTTCTATCAGTCCATGGTACTTTTATACTATCCTCCAACACCATAGTTCAAATGTATCTGTTCTTCTGAGATCTTCATTAACCACTGTTTAACTTTTACACGTATATCTGAGTCATAGCAACACTTTATAGGGTATATGAGGATTGGCTGGTGGGTTTGAATCACCAGTGTAGCAGGTGCTCATCCTACAGTGCCACACCAGGATTGTATAAGACACTATCCTAAGTACTTTACATTTGTTATTGTTGTTAAGTGCTGTCTAGTCACAATGATCCTGTATAGGTTTTCCAAGGCTTTAAATCTTCAAGGGAGCAGAAAGCCTCTTATTTCTCCTGTGAAGTGGCTGATGGGCTCAAACTGCAGTCCTTGTGGTTCATAGTCCAGTGTGTACTGTATGACGCCACCGTGCGCCCAAGTACTTTATACATACCCTTTTAATTTTGCACAGCAATGCCAAGAACCAGGGAAAGCATTATTAATCAAATTTTACAGATGATGGAAATTCACATATGTTAAATATTTAATATAATCTATATAGCGTAGTGGTTACGAATCGGGCTGCGAACCACAAGGTCAGCAGTTCGAAACTACCAGCTGCTCCGAGGGAGAAAGATGAGGCTTTCTGCTCCCGTAAAGATTTACAGCCTCGGAAACCCTGTTCAGGGTTGCTATGGGTCAGAATTGACTCGACAGCACTTAACAACAACAATAACAACAACATATATTTAGTATGTTTATGTAACCTCTGAGATTATATTACATTTCTAAAGCCATACAGCTAATAATTAAAAGAGCCTGGATCTAAACTCTTGCCATTTTACTACAGAAGCGTGAAACGAATTGTTTTTTGGTATGCTTATCTTGCCAGTTTTCATACATCTAGACAGTGTGATCAGCAATAAAAAGAGTCTGAGCTTTCATCTTACTTTCAAGCTAACAATTTAGGCTGCTACAGGCTCATGACTATTAGGCAAAGCAGAAGATTCCTGGATCAGAAAGTAAGGGTAGTATTATAAGTCAGAGCAATATCGGTAACAAGCGTATTATCATTTTTCTTGCATAAGTTCCCTAAGTCCCACAGGGCAAGATGAAGAGGTTCAGGTGACACCTGCACACAGTGGTCATTGTAATAAAAGAGAGAAATCTTGCACTTTTACTGGACTTTCAGCATATTTAACTATTTCTCCAGAGGCAGACACTATCTATACCTTCAAAGATAGTAAGCAAAGCTGCCCTTTACCCCAAAGGGAGCAATGATTCTTGTTATTCAAGGCTCTTCATTATAGAAACATTTTGAAAAGTTCATCTGGAACAAACACCAAAGTGTCTCTGGTCACAAGATCTGCAGAATCATGCGAAACCCATAAAGAACTATCTCTCTATAAATGTTTGTTAATGTCACTAGCAGCGATGATGCTATAAAAATGTATTACACATTGGGAATTGAATGGTATTAAACATTTCTTTTTGGAATTTTTTGGCTAATCAGACAAAACTTATACAATGAAATATAATTGATTATCTTTAAATTATGTTTATATGTTGTTGTTGTTAAGTGCCGTTAGATCGGTTCCGACCCATAGCGACCCTGTATAGGGCTTCTGAGGAGCAGCTGCATGAGCTTGAACCACTGACCTTGAAGTTCAAACAGCTTTGCAGTCTGATGCGTTAACCCACAGTGCCACACGGGTCACATATATATGCTTTTCACAATACGTCTGTTGTTTTTAAGTGTTGTGGAGTCTGTTTTGACTCACAGTGACCCTATAGTCAAGTCTGTTTTGAGGAGCAGCTTGTGGATTTGAACAGCTGATGTTACGGTCAGTAGTCCAGTGCTTATCCTACTGTGCCAGTACTCCTCACAATATATTGTTGTTGATACTCAGTGCCTTCGAGTTGGTTCCTACACAAAACAACTGTGTATAGTGGTTCCAAGGAATGGTTGGTGGATTTGAACCGCTGACCAGTACATTATTCCACAGTGCCAAACCAGGACATTTCTCAATACATGTTGTTGTTGTTGTTAAGTGCCATAGAGTCTGTTTTGACCTATAGTGACCCTGTATATGGAGCTCTGGTAGCGTAGTGGTTACGAATCGGGTTGCGAACCTTAAGGTCAGCGGTTTGAAACTACCAGCTGCTCCGCGGGAGAAAGATCAGGCTTTCTACTCCCGTAAAGATTTACACCCTCGGAAACCCTGTACAGGGTAGCTATGGGTCGAAACCGACTCGACTGCACTTAACAACAACAACAACAACATATGGTTTCCAAGGAGCAACTGGTGAGCTTGAACCGCCAACCTCGCAGTTCAAACCAACTTTGCAGTCCAGTGCATTAAACCATAGCACCATACCAGGACTCCCTTCTCAATACATATATCACTAGAAAAAAATATTTCATTATCCTTTCAACCCAGAGAGCATATCTCATCCCTCTCATGGAATCCCCCAGATTTTGTGTCTTAAAATGTATCACTAATTCTAAGTGAAATTTATTGTTTAAATAGAACTAGTCTATTTCTATTGGCTTACAGGACACTTTATAATAACCTTATATCAGGAGTATTGAGTCTCAATTAGCTTTATGAATTAGGATTGACTTCCTCTGACTGGTCAGTAACATTCAATGTAAATAGAATGAAAGAGTATTTAATATGATCACTAATGATTTGAAAGTTGAAAGATGCCATGAAAGCCTTATAGCTTTTATAGTATGAATAGGACATTTTATCACATATTAAAATATATTTAAATATACTGTGTGTTGAAAATGAAGAGTGGATCACTATGATATCCAAAGAGAAATCAAAAGAGACAATAATGAGATAGTATTCACCTTCTTTCTTTCTTTCTTTTTTTCTATTCAGTTTTCACAGCAATCTGCTTTTAAGGAAAAATGCTGATTATCATTTCTATTAGAAGAAGTCTGTTTTCCTAGACTGCTCATAAAGTACCCTAGCAGGATATGAGGAAGGCAAATAAGGACATTTCTTGAAAGTATGAATCAAATTGATATTGTATTATGAATCAATAGTCATAATTGCATGGGCCTTTTAGAGGGTTAACAAAGTAGATTCACAAACTGGAAAAGCTAGAGAATTTGCAGAATTTTTATATTTTGGCTCTCAAATCTGGGTTAGCATCAGTATCATCTGGGAAACTGCAACTAAAATTATTGGTCCAGCCCTTTGGACATTTGTATTCACTTTATTTAGAATGAGTCTTAATCTGATATATATTTTTTAATTCCCAAAGAATTCTGATGATTAGAAGTTCCCTTCCCCTCATGTGGCATATGTAGTATTTGTTTCCATTGCCTACTTCTCATGAGTACACTGAAAGTACCTCATATGTAACTATGTGTCTTGTTAATACTTTTAGATGAGGGGGATTCAAAATGTTCATGGGAAAATGAACTTGAAAAATAATAGAGTTTTCCCACAAATTTTTGAAGCCCCTTTTATTGTAGTAAGACTGTGTATCCAAATCCCACATTTGCCTACCATCAACGATGTGACTTTTGAGTAAATTACAGAATTTACAAAACTCTCATCTCTTCATTTGTACAACAGCATGAAATGCTGCCTGGTCCTGCAATACTTCTAACCATATCACAGTTTATTGAAAAGTTAGAAAAGTAAGGAAAAAAATAATTGCTATTAAACAGAGCTTATATTCTAACTTATATCAATCCTATAGACCAGAGGACAACTACATATAGGAATTTTAAGGCTGTAATCTTTAAGGGCCAGTCCCTAGATAAAGATATTGTATTTGGTAAAGTGGAGGGGTAATGAAAAAGAGGATGATCCCAAAAGATGGATTGACACAGTGGTAGCAACAACAGCTGCAAAATAACAATTGTGAGTATGAACTAGGACTGGGCAGTGTTTTGTATTGTTGTACATAGGATTGCTATGGGTTGAAACAATTCAACAGTACCTAACAACAATAACAACAACCTTTAGTGAAGCAGACTGCCACATCTTGCTTGGGCAAATTGACTGGTGAGTTTAAACCTCTAATCGTTTAGTTAGCAGCCAAGCTCGTAATCCCTGTGCCAGGGCTCAGAAAATTTAGACAGTGCTTGGGACATAGTTGATATTCAGTATCATTTACTGAAGGTTATCGTATTATAGTTATATATATATTTTTTCAAAAGACGATATTACTAATAGAATACAAAGTGTTAAAAGAATGTGTGTTTTTTAACTGCAAAAAAACCTCATTGGCATTATCTATACTGCACATATATGGTTATAGTGGTGTGGCATTGTAGTATATGCTCCGGACTGCTAAACACAATGTCGGCAATTCAAATCCACCAGCTGCTTCTCAGAAACCCTAAAACAGTGTCACTATGATTTGGAACTGATTGATGGCACCAAACCACAACAACAGTCTATAAAAGTAACCCTATGGGCACAGTGCATAAAACATTAGCTTGGTTTGAGCCTATCTGATGCTACACAGTATGGAATCTATGTCTTGAAGAGATTTACAGAGCAGGTCTACTGTCCTATAGTGTCTCTATGAATCAGAATCTACTGGATGACAGAGGTTTAGTCTTACAAATGTGCACTAATCTCTTGAACTATATCTATAGTATTTTCAATGTCTGTAGAATTAAACACATGGCTGGGTTTCAATATCGAGAGAAAGGTAACCACTCAGACTGTTAACATGGTTATAGCTGGAGTGAGGTAGGTCAGGTAAACATTTTGGAATCCCTGCTGTTGTTCCACCTTAGTTTCTTTTTCTCCTTGCTTGCTCTCTGAATAGTAATTTTTTCTTATTCTTGGAATTATTATATATGTAACACAATATAACTTTATATTTAATCTATGAAAATGAGTTGAACTTCTCTTGTTAATGTAATATGGATGACTGTTGCCTTACTAAAAGAAACATTTTTTTAAATGGTCCTGAAAATTCAGGGTTTTGTCTTATGTTTATTAATGATTAATGAAGCGGCCTTTATGTGCAATATACTGTGGATTGCAGAAACAGCAACTTTGGTTCTTTATGAGACTGAATTTTACTACTGAGTTCCCCATAAATATCAAGTTATAAATAAACTGTGCCTCATAAGTGCTTCAACCCAATTCCAGCCTGCTCATTAATTGGCCTGCCACAGATGGCTACAACCAAATAACTAACAATTAGATGACCCTGTTGTTATAAATTTGCTCTGAAAATAGACAGTCACATGTGGCTTTTGATGAGGGGTTACAGAAGAAAGGTGTGGTATAACTTAGTAACTATTAAACAATATTCTAATTCAAAATCATATCTTTCCTCCCTGGAGATAGAACTCCCATTTAACAGTCATGGTCAGTATTGTGGTATACGCTGGGCTTTGCATGTTGCACACGGATTTGTACAAAATAATTAATGCATATAAAAACAGACACCATTAAATTAGAAAATAAAATGAAATATCACTTTGGATGCCTATTTCTTGCAGATGTTATTGTAGTTGTTAAGTGCCGTCAATTCGGTTCTGACCCACAGCGACCCTGTATAGGGTTTCTGAGGAGCAGCTGGTGAACTTGAACTGCCGACCTTGCAGTCCAAATAGCTTTACAGTCTGGCACATTAACCCACAGTGACACACAAGGACTCCTGCAGATGTTATAAATAGGGCTATATTCATATACTTTATCTGATAATCTCAGTAATTAAATTGCCTTGAAGAGAATGGGGGAGGGATATTCTTGTGCCATGTTCTGTGCTGTGGTCTGCTTTTTGATAGTTATAAGAACAATATTTAAAAGGTCAAAGCATGAGTTAGGAAATACATTTGTAATAAGAAATGAGAAACTTGAAATAACAAAATAAGTAATACTTGTATGTTAATATTCCACTTCTTCAGTCTAGGTATGGGAGAAATGTATTGCTATTGTTAGTTAACTTCAAGTCCTCTGATTCATGAAACTCTTACTATAGCATAATGAAACATTGCCTAATCTTACATCATCTTGATGATCTTTGCTATGTTTGAGTTCCTTGTTGAAGTGATTATGTCAATTAATCTCATTGATCATTTCCTTTGATTTCCTTTAAACTCTATAGAGCATAGGATCCCTGGTGGTGCTATGGGATAAGCACTAGATTGCTACCCCACCAGCTGCTCCAAAGGGAAACAGACGAGACTTTCTACTCCCGTAAAGATTTACAGTCTCAGAAACCTTATGTGTTACTTTGAGTAAGAATTAACCCAATGGCAGTGAATGTGGATTTGGATGAGTCATGAAGCATGATGTCCTTTTCTAGGGATTGGTCTTTTCTATTGATGTGTCCAAATTGTTGTTAAGTGCGGTCAAGTTGATTCTGCCCCATAGCGACCGTCTATAGGGTTTTCGAGGAGTGGGTAATGAGCTTGAACCACTGACCGTGTGGTTCAAATGACTTTGCAGTCCAGCGCATTAACCCACAGCACCACACCAGGACTGACAAAATATCACCTTCCTGGCTTCTCAAAAGCTTTAGTATTTCAATTCTTCTAAGTACTGGAGGCTAGCTAGACTAGACATGCAGACCTTCTCTTGTAAACCCAGGAGAAAGTCTGCCTTCCACATAGTTATTCCAATGATCCTCCAACACTTAGAAGAAATAAAACACATGAATCAGACAACATGTGCAGAATTCAATAAACTACATTGCCCATCTGGCCACATCTTGTCCAATTACCTAACACTTCTCAAATTTCTGGGCCCAAAGAATTTAATGGGTTTTTCCCCTTAGTGACAACAAAGTCATTCATAGACAGACATCAGCAGAGAACAAAGAAGGCTACCTCTTCCTTTTTATTTTTAGAAAATATATTTTTCACAGAGGGATGATCTTTGAGTCACTACTTCCTATTCTCAACCTGTTCCATGAAAGCACCATATTGTGTTTATTTAGTGGCTTCAGGAGGTTTGTTAGACTGCATTTTTTAGGATTTGAAGAAATCTCTGAATGCACTTGAAATCAACACCTAAATCCTTCCTTTGAGGCCAGACAAGAGACTTTCTTTGCATAACAACGTCTGGGGCATTTACAAATCCCAGCTTGCTTCACATTTTTAGGGGTTGCAGTTCTTGGGACCAGAAATGCATGTGGCAGCAAATTTATTACAGTCAGAGATGAGGAACAGTTAAACTAAAAATGATCTCTGATTGAGAATAACAACATTAGATGTCTGACATCTGTTTCTCTAGTTGTTTTAAAACTCAACATAGACGCAGAATTTTAAAGCATAATGAATCACAGACTTCCAATTCAAGGCATGTTATTATCAAAAATTCAGTAGCTTCATTTTACAAGATAACTAATTTTTAAATAGACAACCATTAAAACACTTGGCAAAAAAACTGAGCAGTTCATATAAGTTATCTTATGCTTTTAAATGTTTTTAAATTCCAGCTGTTCCTTTTCCAGTTCTTAGTAAAAAAAGATGTGGAAAATTCTAGAATGTGAATGTACCAGGACTTTGAACTAGTTTCAGCCAATTCAATTCTGGTCAAAAAAGCAAAATTGAAATAGACTCAAATTTTTCCAAATTGGGTAAAGCAGAATGATAATGAGAACAGGAAAAATTACAGGTTGAAGTCCTTAAATAGAGGTGTAGTGAACCTGTACAGGGTTTCTGAAGCTGTAAATCTTTACAGGAGCAGAAAACCTTATCTTTCTCCTGGAGAACAACTGGTAGTTTCCAACTGCTGACCTTAAGATTCGCAGCCGGATTCGTAACCACTATGCTACCAGAGCTCCTTAGTGAGCTCTTTTAGGAGCCTGATATGTGAGATTCAATTTTTGCAGTGTGGAAAGCAATACACATTCAGAGCAGTATGGTCAGTTAATGTCTTTGAGCAAGGCACCCTTGTTTCAGACTGTTATTCAAGACTTTGGTTGCTACACAACTCAGATGTGCCCCTTGCTTTCTAAGGGGAAGATTACATTTCTAATAGGGCATCAACAGTAAAGTTTACAGTTCTGGTTCTCATTCCAGTATAGCCACATTTTATAAATTTGTATCTAGTCCAATTTCACTTCATTGACTTTTACTAAACCAAGCAGACCCAATTTGAAATCCTGGCATACAGACTCACATAACCTTTTCCATAGTAAAACGTGAATATTTAGGACACTTTCATGATGTTTGAAATAATAAACATTCCTTTTGATAAAGTAAAGCCTTACTAAAATAAATCTCTTTTGATGGTGCACTTTAGATTTATTATGTTTTAATAAATTCATTATGTTTTAATAAATTATTATCAAAATGCTAATAGTAAAGATAGTTACCATGATTTATGATTACTTGGTACCCTAAATTTCTTATGTGCCTGTCCAATAATTTATTTCTGCTTTGTTTGTGGAAAGTTATATATAAAATCAGTAATATATTAAACCCTATTTTCCATTCTAAAATCATCTAAACATGATAAATCTTTCACGGCAGCTATAACAAGGAGCTCTGGTAGCATAGTGGTTACGAATCGGGCTGTGAACTGCAAGGTCAGCAGTCCGAAACTACCAGCTGCTCCGCGGGAGAAAGATGAGGCTTTCTGCTCCGGTGAAGATTTATTGCCTCGGAAACCCTGTACAGGGTCGCTATGAGTCGGAAGCGACTCCACGGCACATAACAACAACATAATGTATTATAGTGATTGTTGTTGTTATGTGCCATGGAGTCGGTTCCGACTCATAGAGACCCTGCACAGGGTTTCTGAGGCTTTAAATCTTTACGGGAGCAGAACGCCTCATCTTTCTCCCGCGGAACGGCTGGTAGTTTCGGACTGCTGACCCTGAGGTTCACAGCCTGATTAGTAACCACTATGCGATTTTTAGAAATGCAATGAAAAATTATGAAGGAAAATCTCCTGGTGTACTGCTGTAGGATAAACACTGTACCACTAAGTCACTCGTTCAAACGTACTATCTGCTCCTCGGGAACTCTATACAGGGTCATTGTGAGTCAGAACTGACTTACGGTACTTAACAACAACAACATGCTTCTAGTGTGTTTACCTTTTCATTATAATATTTTGTTGACTGTTTGTTGCTAGTTTCCACTGAGTCAAATCTTACTCATTGTGACCAAAATAAGGAAGTGTTGCCTGGTTCTATCTCATAACTGCAAGCATATTTAACTCAATTGTTGTGGCTATTGTGACAATCCATTTTACCAAGCTCTCCTTTGCCCTTGCTAGGCCTCTACTTCACTAAAGATAATGTCTTCTTCTAGCAATAGATCCTTCCTGATTAGCTGCCCAAAGCAGGAAAACCAGACAATGTTGTGTTGTGGTCTGTAGTATTGTGTTGACTTTTCTGTTGTTTTGACTAATTTTCAAAAGTGGATCACCAGGCCTTTCTTCCTAAACTGTCTTAGTCTGGAATCTCTGTTGAAAATTGTTCACCATGATTTTAGTACTCTGCTCATCCAGGCATTCCTCTATATCCACAGAGGATTGGTTCCCACACCGCCATAGATACTAAAACCCACAGATGCTCCTTACTGCTGGTGTTAAGTACAGTCGAGTTGCTTCTGACTCATAGTGACCCTGTGTAGGATTTCCAAGGAGTGACTGGTGAATTTGAACCGCTGACCTTACAGTTCAAACTGACTTGACAGTCCAGTGTATTTTCCTAGAATGCCACACCAGGACTCCCCCATAGATACTTAAGGTCCTTATATAAAATAATGTTGTATTTGCATATAATCTATGTACATCCTTCCTTCCTTTATGCTTATACTTAGTCTTTCAGGAATTGCTTTGACCACTTAAGTGCTTCTTTTCCCCATAAAACATGTTTGATCCATTGTAGATTGACTCTAAGGATAACAGTATTTGAAATACCAGTGGCATAGCTTCCAGCATCATAGCAACACTTAAGTCATTACAGAATAACAAACTGACAAGCTAGCAGTTACTATTTAAGTTTATAATTCAGGCTTACTTCAAATCTATCTACTGTTGCTGTTATTTAATGTTGTCAAGTCAGTTCTGACTCATAGTCTGTTTTAGTGTTTCCAAGGAGTAGCTGATGAGTTTGAATCACCAACCTTGCAGTTAACAATCTAGAGCTTATTCTTAAATGCCACACCAGGACTCCAGGACTCTAGTTATTAGATGGAAGAAATAATTTCATGTTTATCTTTGTTTATAGAAGGTAGTAAATATATACTTAAATGTGTACCTATATTATATATAGGGCATGTTGTAATAATAATCATCAATTTCTGCTTCAAACAGTCATTTATATGGCTTTCCTTTAGGTTCAAACTATGATTTTTCTGGAAAGAAACAGTGCAGAAATCTAAAATGAGTAATTAGATGTATATTTGCTCAACCTATAATCTCAAAAACATGGGACCATTTAGCTTCAAACAATAACTGTTAGCTTTTATAGTTTATTAAGATGAAAGTTGGTCCCACTTAAATAATGAATAGTCCTTTTAGCTAGAAAAAAGGCTTTGAAATAGAAAGAAACTTTCATCTGAGAAGTGCTAAGCAGTAAGTTTCATGTTCTGCGAGTAGATTTCTCCATAAGAATTACGAGTATCTATTATATTGTTTTGAGTTAGAAATTTTATCTTATTTTGTTCTAGTAATTGGAAATATAAGAAAATGATGAAAGCATATCATGGTTGTTTTGTTCCTTGCATAAAACTCCAAACCCTCAAATAAAACTTTTCACTGTTCATGTGACTCTTCCTTCTCTTATGCAAAATGGCAAAACACTTCAAACATGCTTACAAATATCCTCAGGCTTAAATCATTTAATCCCTAATATATTTCTATGTTAAGAATAGTTTTTTCTTATTATTTACTACTCTTTGGTGTTACTTGTAACTTTTTATTTTTGTTTTAGTATTCATATGTATAATAGTTAAGGTTTTGTGCCAACTTTACTGGGCCAGGATTTCCAGTGGTTTGGCAATTGAGATGTGGCTATCCCTATGGTATAAAATAAGCATTGTTTACTCTAAGCCATTGGCCATAAGCAGGCATGGTTAATTCTATGATTGGCTATGAGCTGCCTGCCAATTGATAGGATTTTTCCTTAGGGATGTGGCCTGCCCCCAATATAAAGGAAAGGTTCACTCTCTTTTCCACTCAGGACTTGGGACTCTACAATTGTGAGCTGTTTCCTTGATGTAAATTTATCTTCATATAAATTTATGGTTTTACTTTTCTAGAGAACCCAGCCCAAGACAATACAGTTCCTTTAATAATTCTCTTTGGTCTATATTTATCAAGTATTTTTGGTCTATATTTATCAAGTATTTTCTTGTGCTCTTTGAAAAGTTCATTTTGTTTTGTTAAAATAATCTACTAATAGTAGTAGGATTTTTTTTCTCATCTGATGTTACTCCATAATTTTTTTTTAATGTAAAAATTATTTTAAGAAAATGACATGGGAAATTATATTTAATATCAAGAACATTTCTAAAACTCTAGTTTCTTACAAATACAGGTACCTTCCAGAAGATATATCTATTTTCCATCCCTTTTGATTTTAGTTTATCAATATCAGCCATTTATGAGCATGTAATCTATGTCATTGCTTCAAGCATTTCATGTTTATTATCTTATTAATAAACATGAAATTGTTTAATAAGATAACCTTGGTGTGGTACTATGGGTTAATGCGCCAGACTGCAAAGCTGTTTGAACTGCAAGGTCGGCGGTTCAAGCTCACCAGCTGCTCATCGGAAACCTTATACAGGGTCGCTATGAGTAGGAACCGACTCTACGGCAATTAACAACAAAATCTTATTAAAGCTGCACAACAGTCCTATGAAGCAAGTTTTATTATCTCAAACTTAAAATGAGGAAACATAGATACCAAGACTTGGAACAGACAAAAAAGTACCCAAGTCTGAAATTAAACTCAGTTCTGAATGATTTGAAAGTCACTGTCCTCAACTCCCTTAATATTTTATACATGAGAGATTTTTTATTTAGTGTCTAGATCCCTCTCTATAAAAATGTCTTTGGCATATTGATGAGAATTTTGTTGTTGTTAAATGCCGTGGAGTCCATTCTGATTTATAGCGACCCTGTATAGGGTTTCCAATGAATGGCTGATGCGTTTGAACGTGTTGGTATATTAATGCTAGTAAATTCTAAAACTTCTTATTTTTCACAAGAAAATATACATATACAGAGAAGTGCAGTGGTTACAAATCTGGCTGCGAACCCTAAGGTCAGCAATTCGAAACTACCAGCTGTTCCGGGGGAGAAAGATG
>NW_006408609.1:6355479-6357909 GCF_000296735.1 Chrysochloris asiatica | reverse complement strand
CAGCTGGTTGCTTTGAACTGCCATCCTTGTGATAGTAGTCAGGTGCTTCTCCTACAGCACCATTCCAGGACTCCAAGATAGAAACAGAGCAGGAATAAAACATACAAGTTCATTGTTTTAAATATGAGAACAAAATATTTGAAAATTCCTCATGCCCATAATTTTAAAGAAAGCTATCAAAATTAAGAATTATTCAAGAACCACTTAATAAAATTCTAATACAACCATTGTTTACCTACTAATAAAAATGGTAAGAAAAACACATAATCTATTTAACCATTTTCTTAGTATCCAGATTCCAAAACTAATATCTCCATAAGAAATTTACCATTCTTTTCTAAAATTGAAAACAAACCTACCAGCCCCAAAACCATTTGTAGTGTTGCTGTGAGTTGAAATTGAATTGACAGCACTTAACAATAATATCAGAAAATAAGTATCAGAAAATCAGTATTTACATGAAAGGATATTCTACTCTTTGAAATTTGAATTGAGATTTTATAGAGTACAATGTTCAAATCAAAAGCCTTCTGCCCTAACAACTTAATAGTGAATTAATTATTATTCATGCATGGTAGTGGTAGTTGTTGGCGGTTATGTACTGTGGAGTTGGTTCTGATCCGAGGTCATAAATCTTTACGGGAGCAGAAAGCCTCATCTTTCTCCTACGGAACAGCTGGTAGTTGTACTGCTGACCTTAAGGTTCACAGCTCATGTGCTGTCAAGCTGATTGACTCATAGTGACCCTATATAGGATTTCCAAGGCTATAATCGTTAAGGGAGAAAAAAGCCTTGTCTTTCTTTGACAGAGCTGCTCATAGATTCCACAGTTTATTTTGTGTTAGCAGCCCAACTTGTAATCCATAATACCACCAGGGAAATCACTCTTGGCATCTTCCAGAAAACTAAAAAATATCTATTCTTTTTCAAACCTTTGGAATGTTTTATAATTTTAAATATAAAAAGATAGAGGTTGACTGACAAAACAAATACACTAAATGAAAAATTAAGGACATGTATATTATATTGCTGTTAAGTACCTTCAGGGACCTTACATAGGGTTTCCATGGAGTAGTTGATAGGTATGAACCACCAACCTATGGTTGTTGTTGTTGTTAGGTGCAATCAAGTCAGTATCAACTCATAGCAACCCTATGCATAACAGAATGAAACACTGCCTGGTCCTGGGCCAACCTCACAATTGTTGCCACGCTAGACCCCATTGATGCTGCCATTTTGCCAATCCATCTCATTGGGACCCTTCCTCTTTTTGTCTGACCCTCCACCTTACCAAACATGATATCCTTCTCCAGGGACTGATCCCTTCTGACCATATGTCTGAAGTATGAGAGACAAAGTTTGGCCATCTTGGCCTACAAGGAGCGCTATGGATGCACTTCTTCCAACACAGATCTGTTTGTTCTTTTGACAGACCACGGCACTTCAATACTCTCCCCCAACACCATATATCAAATGCATCAATTCTTCTACGGTCTTCCTTATACACTGTCCAGCTTTCACATGCATATGAAGTTACAGAAAATACCATGGCTTGGGTCAGGGGCAACTTAGTCTTCAAGCTGACATCTTTGTGCTTCAACACTTTAACAAAGTCTTGCGCAGCAGATTTGCCTAACGTAATACATCGCTTGATTTCTTTACTGCTGTTTCCATGAGTGTTGATAGTTGATCCAAGAAGAATGAAGTCCTTGACAACTTCAATCTTGTCTCCGTTGATAAGAATGTTATTTATTGGTCCAATAGTGAGGATTTTTGTTTTCTTTACATTGACGTACCGAAGGATTGCTGTTTGATCTTCATCAGTAAATGTTTTAAGTGCTCTTCACTTTCAGCAAGCAAGGTTGTATCATCTGCCTATCATAGGTTGTTAATGAGTCTTCCTTCAATCCTGATACCACGTTTTTCCTCATATAACTCAGCTTCTTGGATTATTTGCTCAGCATACAGGTTGAATAAGTATGGTGAAAGATTACAACCCTGTTACACACACTTCTTCATTTTAAACCATTCAGTGTTTCCAAGTTCTGTTCAAACAACGGCCTCTTGGTTCACGTGTGCTTGCAGCCATTTCTGTATTGCGTTTAGCAAAACTTTACTTGGATGGGAAATCAAAGATATTGTCCAATGATTTCCACATTCCATTGGGTCACCTCTCTTTGGAATAAGTACAAATATGGATCTTTTCCAGTCAGTTGGCCAGATAGTTGTCTTCCAAATTTCCTGGCATAGATGAGTTGAGTGCCTCCAGTGCCACCTCACTTTTTAAAAAGATACCAGATTTTATTAATCAATTCCTCGAACTTTGTTCTTTGCCAGTTCCTTCAATGCACCCTGGACTTTTTCCTTCAGTATCATTGGTTCTTGATCATATGCTACCTCTTGAAATGTTTGGACATCAACCAACTCTGT
>NW_006408609.1:6322394-6354964 GCF_000296735.1 Chrysochloris asiatica | reverse complement strand
GACCTCCAAATTCAGTTGGGCTATGTTAAAGGTCATATTTTGGCTCTCTTGGACTTGTTTTCATTTTCTTCGGCTTCAGTTTGAATTTGCATATAAGCAATTGATGGTCTGTTTCACAATCTGCCCCTGGTCTTGTTTTGACTGATGGAGTTTTTCCATAATCTCTTTCCACAGATATAGTCAATTTGATTTCTGTGTATTCTATCTGGTGAGGTCAATGTGTATATTCTCTTATGCTGTCTAAAGAAGGTATTTGAAATGAACAAATCATTGGTTTTACAGAATTGTATCATGTGATCTGCAGTATCATTTCTATCACCAAGGCCATAATTTCCAACTACTGATCCTTCCTCTTTGTTCCCAACATTTGCATTCCAATCACCAGTAATGATCAATGCATCTTGATTGCATGTTTGATCAATTTCAGATTGGAGAAGCTGGTAGAATTCTTCTATTTCATCCTCACTGGTTTTAGTGGTTGGTGTGTAAATTTGAATAATAGTAGTATTAACTGGGCTTCCCTGTAGGCGCATGGATATTATCCTCTCAGAGACAGTGTTGTACCTCATGACTGATCTGAATATGTTCTTTTTGATAGTGAATGCAACACCATTCCTCTTCAATTTGTCATGTCTGGCATAGTAAACCATGTGGTTGTCAGATTCAAAATGGCTAACAGCAGTCCGTGTCAGCTCACCAATGCCTAGGATGTCGATGTTTATGTGTTCCATTTCAACTTTGACAATTTCTAATTTTCCTAGATTCATACTTTGTACATTCCATGTTCTGATTATTAATGGATGTTACAGCTGTTTTCTCTTCATTTTTAGTTTGGCCCATCAGCAAATGAAGGTCACGTGAACTTTACTCCAATGAGCTTTACTCCGTTAGCATCATCGTGGTCAACTCTACTTTGAGGAGGCAGTGTTTCCCAAATTGCATTTTGAATGCCTTCCAACCTGAGGGGCTCATTTTCTGGCACTATATCTGACAGTGTTTCTCTGCCATTCATAAGCTCTTCAGTGAGTAAATGTTGTTGTTGTTGTTGTTGAGTGCCATCGAGTCGGGTCCGACCCATAGCGACCCTGTACAGGGTTTCCGAGGGTGTAAATCTTTACGGGAGTAGAAAGCCTCATCTTTCTCCCGCGGAGCGGCTGGTAGTGAGTAAATATTCGGACATAATTTATCACTACTTCTTCCTGGTCTGTTTTAGTCTGCAAACTCATCTGGAACCTGTCCACCATGGGTCACCCTGCCGATAATTAAAATACCAGTGGCATAACTTTCAGAATCACGGCAACTCGCAAGCCACCATGGTACAACACATTGACAGGCAAGTGGTGGAACCTGTGGTCCACTTATCTTACAGTACCACACCAGGACTTCAATTGGTAGCTTAGTGTACTGTAAATAGTACTGAATTCACAGATGCCCAGTCATCAGTAATCAGCTATGTTATATTAGGAGAGATGATTAACATTTCTAAATTTCAATTTGTTCATTTGTTAAATGCATATACTTCAATCTCCATTATTCTGTGGCTAACCCACTGACATGGAGTCAACTCCATCTCATTATTACCTTATAGGGCAGAGTAGAACTTCTCCATAGGGTTTCTGAGACTGTAAATTTGTAAAGGCACAGACAGCATCATCTTTCTTCCCTGGGGTTGTTGGGTTTAAATAATCAATGTTGCCATTAGAAACCCAACACTTTACTTATTGAGCCACTGTCATTGTTGTGAAGAGCTATTGAGTCACTTCTGACTCACAGTAGCCCTGTATAGGGTTTCTGAGGCTTTAAATCTTTGCAGGAGCAGAAAACCTCATCTTTCTTACTCAGAGCAGCTGGTGAGCTAAACCCTCAACTTTGTGATTTGCACGCAGTCCAATACGTATCCTATGGAGACACCATGCTTCACTAAAGCTCCTAATCTATGGATACATGCACTAAATTTGTTAACTTTAACATATTTAAGATTAAAATTTTAGCAGGTGCTACCCATGAGTCATAGGGGGCCATGCTGTTGTTGTTAAAAGGCATATACCTGTGTATATCAGAATGAAACACTGCCCTGTTCTGAGCCATCTTCAATATTTTTATGTTTGAATCTATTGTTGAAGTCACTGTGTCAATCCATTTTCCTTGGGATTTTAGGATGAAAATAATAAGGACAACATCTTCAGTGGCTAGTTCACACTCCTTGAAATAATATAATCCAATGATTGTGCTTTTTCTTTCTTTTCCGTCACTATCATTATAGTAATTTACAATCAAGCTTGACTGGGGCAGCACACTCGAACTTGCTTATCTTCTGTTAATTTAATTTGCAGAAGTTTGTATATCATAAGTCATTCTCCAAATATTTATTATGCCAGTCTTTTTATATGTTTATGACTTCAGGTCCATTTTAGGATTAAAGTATAAGGCAGGTCAGAAGACAAGATACAGTAACTTTTATTTGGAAGATTCTTGTTAAATGTATGGCATTTGAAGATCAGTTACACTAATATTTTAGGCTTCTACCTGTCAGATGTTTAGGGACCTATATGAACTGTTTCATATTGATCAAATTAATAAGTGGTAAAACAACAGTAAAAGAGGTAGCATAATATAATAATATTAATAGGTTTTCTCCTGTCATCTCATGTGCCAATTGACATGTGTGTGTGTGTGCATGCACACAGAGTCAAAATCACGGTGTCCATTAAATTTATGGTTCTATTTCTTGGCCTCATCTTGAAACTTTAGTACAATGGTTCCTTGCAATTCATCATGGAAGAGATTATGAGAAAGTGATGGATGAACTGGATGAAATCTATCACTATTAATATAAAACTACTAAAAATATATTGTGTTTAGCACTTTTAAACCAAGACTTTTTTCTGTACTTTTATTCTCCCATCATCATCATAAGGTTCCTAAGTATTATTAAATATCACAACAGAGACTGGTAGTTCTAAAGTTGCATCACATTGTAAATATGTTTCACTTCTAATTTTCAGGGCCCTGAAGATGTCTAGGTAACTGTTGTAGATAATGTGTTCTACATTATCCTTCTCTTATGCTCTGGTTTTCTATGGTTCATACATGTGTAAAAACATTAGCCTGTACATCTATAAGAAAATCAATTACATAGTCTTAATGATGCAAATATTTGCTTAATATGACACCATAGGGAGTAAGTATTACAGGCTCAGAGTGATCTGTTCTTAGCACATCAATTGTACATGTGCTGATGAATAATTCTCCAATTTTTAAGGGTTCTTATAATTTGTTGTTGTTATTGTTAAGTGCAGTAGAGAGGGTTCCAATTCATAGTGACCTTGCATAGGGTTTCCAAGGAGCAACTGGTGGGTTTGAACTGTGGACCCTGTTGTTCGTAGTCCAGTGATGATCCTACAGCCCATACCAGGAGTCCTGTAATATATTAGCCTTTGATATATTTGAAATATTTCCCCCTGATACTTTATTTAAGTTTCTAAATTCAAGACATTGTTTTCTACCTCATGTGCAACCCTAACATTTTAACTTCTTCAACCTTTAAACATACATCACAGACAAAATGACTTTTTAGATAATATAAGAGGGTGAGTCAACAATTATTTGCACTCTGGTTATATGAAAATATCCATCCACTTTCTTGGTTGATGACAACATTGAGCATGCACATGAAATGATTCTGTCAAATAAACAAGTAACCATGGACTATGTGGCCAATCATTTCCAAATTAGCCATGGCTCTGCTTATGAAATAATCCTGGACAGATGTGGGTTTTGAAAAAGTTTGTGTAAAACTGATACCGAAACAAATCACGGAAGGGCATAAATAGATTCATTTGGAATTCTTCACATAAAATGTATACCAATACTCAAAAGTAGAAGTTCAAATTCAACCATCAGCTGGAAAATTGATGCTTACAGTTTTGTAGGATTCTCAAGGGCCAATATTAGAACACTATCATGAAAAAAGTTCAACAATCAACAGAGCACATTACTGTGAGACGTTTACTGAAGAGCTGATGCCTAAACTTTAGATTAAAAGCAGAGGACTGCTGTCCAAGGGCATGGTGATCTTGCATAGTGATGAAGATTCACCTCTGATTAAGAAGTGAAGACAGCAGTGCATTTGTGGCCCTCAGCTCAGTCTAAAACATTTTAATTTAATAATGGAATATGAACGCTTGTTGACAGATGAACAAAGCGTATAGAAAAGCGAGGAGATTATGTAAAAAATGATGTATCTATCTTTTGTGTTGTTGTTGTTAAGTGCCTTCGAGTCAGTTCTGACTCATAACGACCCTGCATAGGGTTTCCTAGGAGTGGCTGGTGAATTTGAACCAGGGATCTTGTGGTTCAAACCAACCTTGCAGTCCAGTGCATTATCCTACAGCTACAATCAAAAAAGCGGGTAATTTTTTATTTACCCTTGAAAATCCAACCAAGTATTTCCTCAGATTAAAACCACAATAGCTTCGCATCACACTAAAATTCTGACTTTAGTTCCTATCTACAATTCCTGAATTATTCCCTAGCATGGAGTCCTGGTGTTGCGCTGTGGGTTAATCTGCTGGATTACAAGGTCTGTTTGAATTCCAAGGTTGGTGATTCAAGACCACCAGCCACTCCAAGCTCATCAGCTGTTCTTCATAAACCCTATACAGGGTTGCTGTTAGTAGGAATGAAACTGACAGCACTTAACAAAAACAATGTTTCCTTTACACTCTATGTTCTGACTACACCAATTTTCTTTAGGCTTCGAGCTTTGTACTTCTAGAGAGCTTTGCATTTCTATGTCCTCTGATATGAAATGAGTTTCTGGGTGGTGCAAATGGTTGATGCTCTTGGCTACTAATCAAAAGGTTGCAGGTTTGAGTCCACTCAGAGAGACTTTGAAAGAAAGGTCTGGAGGTTAACTTACAAAAAAAATCTGCCATTGAAAACTTTATGGAACACGGATCTACTCTGACATATGAAGGGGCTTCAAAACTTCATGTAAAAAATGGAATAGAAAGATCATCAAATTTTTCCATGAACTTTTTAAAAGTCCACTCATACATGGGTGTCACATAGCAACAAGTTTCTATCCATAATGTATTACATAGCAACAAGTTTCTATGATGTATTATGATGACTGTTTCTTATCCTTCCATTCCAATTCAGTTGTCACTTTCATAGGTATGTATTATCTAACTCCTCAGTCTAAAATATGACTCAATTCATCCAATAACTAGCAAAGTATTTTCTATTTGCATTTTATTTGTAACATTCATTGTTTTCTGAAATCTTTCTAGATTTGTTCATGATAATTAGATGTAAGCTTCTTGAATGTTAACATTTTCTGTTCAAAGCCGTTTCCTAAAAACTTAGAGTAATGTTGGCCAAATCACAGATGTACAATGTATATAACCTGCTAACTCAAAAAGTAAGTATAGGACTGGACACCCTTTAATCTCACATTTTATTATAGGACAATAATTTGAGGTTTTTGTTTTTTTTTTTAATCCTACCTGAACTTTTAAAATTAGTTTTATTTTTTTATTGTTACAGTTAGAAGTTTTACTACTGTAAGAGGTCTAATATATAATATATATTCACTTCATCCAACACTTTGGTGGAAATGAAACAATCAATGTCCTGAGATCTATGTAACATTTCTTAAATAATTTCTAAACATTTGTAAGTTTCCAGCTTTAATGATGCTTTCCCCCTTTTACAATGTCTTTTTAAGGAAATAGCATATATAAAATTCTAATAGGGAGGGTAACCTACTGAGTACATTGCAGGTTGTTTGCACTGCATCTGATTCTAAAGAATTTCAACTTTTTTAGTATTAATTTGCTTGGCTTTATTTAGCCCTCCCCCCACTTATCTACTGTTCTGTTGTCTGCCTGAAGGCCATTCTGTTTTCTTTGTAAATCAACTCTTAGAAAGATTAAAGTAAGCCTGCTGAGTGGTTTTGCAATAAGATATCACAATCCATTCAATTATTCTGCTACTAAAGTAAGTAACTGTGTCTCAGGTGAACCAAAGAGTGAGCCTGTCATTTGGCTTCTTGTGGATGATCCCACCAAAGTAAGTGAACCTTATGCTTTAAAAAGAGACTAAAAAGGAGGCACCATATCCATTTATTTATTTATAGAGTTCTTTTATATTTTTTGGATGTGATAAAAAATGTAAGTCCTATACAGATAGTTGGGTTCTCTGAACAGTAATAGAGAAAGAATATAAGCATTACCCTTCTTCCTCCAAGGCTTTCAAATGGCAACAATCAGGTTCTGAAATTCTGTAAGAGATATGATGCAAGCTAATTGAGATTCAATTAGTACATCACATACTTTTTTCTATGCAAAAGCTAACAGGCGATCTGTCTATTAGAAATTACTCATAGCAGGGTGGGAGCTGGATGAATAGTAATTTAGACCTTGAAAGACACACTAGACTATAAATGGAAGTAAAAGTGATGTTAATGGAAGATCACCCAAGAACTTTCAGAATTCCCTAATGAGAAACTGTAATTTTTATATTTGACATTAAGGTTTACAATATGCCAAGAACTCAATATTGACTACAATTAGATCCATAAAATGTTCTACTGATATCTTGAAAACTACCTATTAAATTGAAACTTCACGCAGAATTTGTCTAATTGCCTTAAAATGATTCTTTACAGAGAAATCTATAATTCACTTTTCTTTTGTATTGACAACCAATGCAATTCCATATTATCTATCTAATTATATCACGGGTAGGGAACATCTGACCCTTGAGCTATGTAAGGTTACAAAATCATTTGGTCAGGCCCTGCAAAGGCAACTGCAGTTCCAGCCATTACATTAGGGTGCATTAATTAAATGTTTGAACAAATATAGCATGATAGTTTTTAAGTTGATAATATTGTATGGCCTTCAATGATGTTATAAAGTTTAGCAGTAAACAGGTTCCCAACCCATGAATTATATATAATAACCAAAGTGAAAATTTCAAAACCAAAGACAAAATGTCTGTCTTCTGTTCAAAATACCATCTTTCTAAGAATTAATTACAGTGCCTATTATGACCTTTTTGTTGTTGTTGTTGTTGTTGTTAGGTGCCATCGAGCTGGTACTGACTCATAGTGACCCTATGCACAACAAAACAAAACACTGTTCAGTCCTGGGCCAACCTCACTAGTGTTGCCACACTAGTCCATTGATGCTGCCCTTTGCCAATCCATCTTGTTGGGTGTCTTCCTCTTTTTTCTGACCCTCCACCTTATGAAACATGATATCCTTCTCCAGCAACTGGTCCTTTCTAACAATATGTCCAAAGTATGAGAGACAAAGTTTGGCCATCCTGGCTTCCAAGGAGCACTCTAGCTGCACATCTTCCAACACAGATCTGTTGGTTATTTTGGCAGCCGATGGCAATTTCAATATTCGCCTCCAACACCGTAACTCAAAAGTATCAATTCTTCTAGATTCCCCATAATCTTAAAACCTGTCCCTGATCTCTGCCCTCATCATCCTGCTTTCTTTCCATTTTCTTCATACTGTTTAAGTCACTCTAACTTTCTCTATGTTTGTTTCATAGCGCATTTCTCATCACCTTTACACATTCAATTCCTATAGCCATGAATGTAGATATATACATGGCTCCCTCTTTCATTTCATTCTGTTTTTCTTAAGAGTTCCTCTCTTCAGAGGGATCATCCCTAATTAAACTACTTAACATAGAAACACTCTTCTTTCAAGACTCATCAACTCTGCAGTCCTTCTCTTGCTTTATTAGTTTGTTAGCACTTACAATCTAATGTGCCGCAGTTTTACTTATTTATTCTTATTCTACTCAATAGGCTATACGTTCCATGAAGCCAAGCACTTTTCAGATACTTCATGACTGTATTTCCTTATACATATTGTTGTTGTTGTTGGCTGTTGTTGTGTAGGCACCTACTCATAACTGCTGTAGGCACAACCCTACTCTTGTGCCATCCCTACAGTGAATTTCAGATGGGAATGTTGTGATTCACAGGGTTTTCATAGGCTCATTTATGACTTCGATCTTTAGGCCTTTCTTCATAGTCTAGTCCTTCCGAGTCTGGAAGCTCTACTGAAAGTAGTTCAGTATAACAGTTGCATGCAAATTTCTATTGACAGTTAGCGGTGATCGTCCATAAAGTGCATTGGTTGACAGTTAAAACTCATCTCCTGTATAGAAGATGAGAACTTGACCGCTGAATCATCACAGCTCCTTCATACATATTGTGGTTAAGTGCCTTCAAGTTGGTTGTGGCTCAGCAACCTTATATAGGGTTTGTGAGGCTAGAAATCTCTGTGGGAGCACCAAGCCTCATCTTTCTCTGGGGGAATGGCTGATGGGCTTGGATGGCTGACCTTGTAGTTTGAAGTCCAGTGCTTATTCTGTAGAACCACATCTCTGCATATTAAGTAGTCAGTAAATATCTTGTCTACTGAACGAAAAACTTAAAAATGAATTTGTATCTTTGTGATTTTTCTTAATCTGCTAATTGTGCATTCACTAAAATAGAGAATAAGGTAACACTTTTTACATAAATTATTAGAGATAAGCTTTCTTTTATAGTAATGCTGTTGTTGGGAATCTGGTGTGGTGTTGTAGGATAAGCACTGAAGTGCTCACCACAAGGACAGTGGTTCAAATCTACCAACAGCACCTCAGCAAATCTATGAGTTATGAGTTAGAATCGACTCAGTGGCACTTAACAACAGTGCTGTTGTAAAAGTTACTGGTGTAACTCTAAATTATAAAGAAGTGTCCTTTTAGGTCTGTGTTAATAGATATTATTAGCTAATTATATGCCAAAAATATTCTAAATATGACCTCTCACATAAAAATGATATTTCTTCAAATATTATTTAGTACTAATTAGTTTTTGATAAATCAGAGAAACAATCATTAATAAAAAAAAAGCAATTCTGCCTACAGTTGCTTTATGCAGCATTATTTTTCAGCATATTTTTTATTGTAGTCTAGGTAATGGAAATTGCAATCAAAGGCATATTTTATTTTTGAATGTGTAAAAATAGAATAGTAGACTAGCCCAAACTATTCACATGAATGTGCAACCAATACAGAATTTAAGGAAAAATAGATGCTATAAGAAATTTTACATAAATCTCATTTCTTTAAACTTAATTCCCTAAACTGGTTCTTTTTAATGTCAAAATACTTCTTTGATCTTAGAAATGACTGAATAAATATTATTTGCTTTGCATTTATTATTCTTATGTGAAAAAATAAATTTACATACATCAGTTAAAATTCCATATTTATACATTTGTTGTTGGTAAGTGCCATTGAGTTGGTTCCAACCCATAGCAACCATGTATAGGGTTTCTGAGGAGCAGTTGGTGAGTTTGAACTGTTGACCTTGGAGTTCAAACCAGATTTGGAATCCAGTGCATTAACACACAGTACCACACCAGGCCTCATATACAGAAAGCTATGTTTATGCACATATATTTACAAAGCTATTATCTTCACTAATGTATCCAAATGTTTGCCATAGCAGTGAATATGTACAACTTGAGAAAGATTAAGAAACCTTTTCTGTTTAAATGCTTTCCCCCAAAAGAATTCATTCAAGCAGCAATATGAGCCATAACATATTGGAGGATATTACAGATAACACTGACTGAAAGGAGAAAATGTCATTTACTGCATCACTACTTCCTGTGGTTTGTGACTGAATTTACCTCAGTGAAACATGCTCACACTCAACATTATTTAAGTCATGAAACAATTGCCTATTAAAGTCTGCAGGCAACAACACAAAATGAAAGAAAATGGACTACATGGAGCTTTTTGTGTCATTTACATTGTTCAAGTGCCTCCGATTTCCATGAGAGAAAAATGCCTAAATCACCTACCCTGAACATCAAAGTTCTTACTTTTTTTTCCTATTGCAAAATGATTGTTATATGAAGAAGCAGCATTATTTGGAAGCTGTAATTTTGTACATTACATGACAAAATCTTCTCCATACATCTGTTTAGAATATGAATAATCACAAATAGATATTCACCTACATATAGTTAATTATTCATTATTCTTCAAGATGAAAATTATTTACCAAAATAGTTAATGGATTTCAACAATAGAATTATCTCCTTGTCATAATTATTTTTCTTTGTTGTCATATCTAAGTGCAGTAAAGGTAAGAATTTTAAATTTTTAAATAAAATGGTCATCAATCATTACTGAATGAAATAAAATCAAATACTGATTCCCTTGGGTAGCTTTCTAATGAGTTAAAATAAATATTTGCTTAAAAATTAACTGCAGGATGACTTATTATTGTTGTTGTCAAGTGTCAGTGAGTAGGTTCTGATTCATAGCAACCCTGTATAGGGTTTCCAAGGAGTGACTGGTGTGCTTGAACTGCAGACTTCACTGTTAGCTGTCTAGTACATATCCTACAGTACCACAACAGGACTCCACACAGAATGACTTAGACATGTTTTTGTCAATATTTACAAGTTTGATATGAATTAGTTAATCTAAGTTACATGTAAAAAATGTAAATGAAAAAGTTCAGGAATGCGATCCAAACTATTTTATCCCCTCCTCCCTCATCACAACAATGCACCTGCTTATTCTACAAAGGTAGCAAGGGCTTATCTATGAGAATTATGTTGGTAAATCTTTATCCCCATCTCCACTACAGACCTGATCATGCCTCTGCAGAGTTCTTGTGTTCCCCAAACTCACAGAATACTGAAAAGGAACACAATTTGAGTTCTTGCAAGATGCTAAAACTGCAGTTTTGACATGATATCAGTCAAGGATGCAAAATTCTTTTGGGAATGGTTACAGAGATGGAAACACTGCTTCAGAAATGTATAGACCTAAATAGAGGATATAGTGAGTAACAATAGCTATACTTTTTTTTTTTTAATTTTATAAGAGTTTCTATGACTTTGTAAGCAATATTTTTTGAGTTACTCTCATATTTCTTTAGTAACCTATGCAGCAGTTCTACTGAGTCCTATAGGGTCACTGTAAGTACAAATCCACTCAAGAGCAGTGGGAATGGGTAGAGACTGATGGGAAGGGTCAATGGATAGTTTCTGCTTAATGACAGTATTATTTTATTTGGGAATGATGAAAGTATTTCAGAGTTCCATAGATGTTATGGTTGTACAATGTTGGGCATGTACTAAATGCCCTGCAGTTGTTTACTTTAAAATAGTTCATTTTATGTAATGTAAACTTTCTCTTGATTTCCAAATAAAAGAAAGAAAGAAAATTTAAAAATAAAATAACACTCCCTTGTCCTTTTATCACTCTTTCATTCCTTTTTTTTTCTGTTGTCTTTGGCAAAAGCTTTCTCACACTAGTAATGAATGCACAAGTGCCTCCACAGCTGCTCTTCTGCCACCAGTGTCACTTCTTTGTCAATGTTCTTCCTAATGTTTGTCACAGTTGCCACCAATGACCTTCTCATTATAAACACAAGCAGCCTGCCTCAGGCCTAATGAATTTCTCTGCTTCCTTTGACACCATTGATCTCTTTCCTTCTTCCACCCTGCCTTTTCTTGAGGCTTCTCTTGCTGATTTAGCCTGAGGATGTTCATTTTCTTCAGTGTACAACCCTGTTATGTTGATGATTTATGTAGCTCTCTTTTTTAAGGTTTTAGCCAGAACTTTTTATCTAACATTCAAATGTCAGCTAGTGTTGCTGTTGTTGAGTGCCATTGAGTAAGTTCTGACTCATAGTGACTTTATATAAGGTTTCTGAGGGGCGGTTGGTGGGTTTGACCCATTGACTTTGCATTTAGCAGTTCAGTGCTTATTCTTCATTGTTATTTTGTGACGTGGAGTTGGTTCCGATTCATAGCGACCCTGTACAGGGTTTCCGAGGCTGTAAATCTTTTACGAGAGCAGAACGCCTCATCTTTTTCCCGCGGAACAGCTGGAAGTTTGAACTGCTGACCTTGTAGTTCGCAACCCGATTTGTAACCACTATGCTACCAGAGCTCCTTAATTACCACACTCTAAATAAATGTCCAGTGATCCTTTAAATTCAACATGTCTAACCTAGATCATCTGATATATTTATTTTTGTCAACAACAGTATTAATGCTGCTTTGTCTATCTATCCAACCCTTCAATCACTCCTAATGTTCAGTTAACCAAATCCTGTTGATTCTACTCATTAAATATGTCCTGTGTTTTAAAACTTTCCTTTCAGTTTCTACTTATTGTTATGTGCCATTAAGTTAGTTATCACTCAAAATAACCCTTTGTATAGGGTTTCTGAAGAGTAGCTAGTGGTTTTGAAACATCAATCTTGTGGTTAGCAGCCAAGTGTTTATCCTACAATGTCACAACAGGACTCCTCTTTATACATAAAATTCTTTAATTTGAATAACACTATCTTTGTAAAGGTGTAATATGAATATTCCTATTTTGTTTCCCTGGTCATGTCCAACAATATACTAAAATGAAATCTGCATATCTGGCAGTAACTCTACCAGGCTTCAAAACTTTCAATGTCTTCCTATAACAAGAACAATACTTTGAAAATTGAAGATAAAGAGCCATTAACGAATAATAAAGATTATTTAGTAGACCATATCACACAGTTTTTAATTAATTATAATAGAATAACAGCAGAGAGCTATGTTCTTAGTAATGGTGAGGTAGCCTCAGGATTGTTTTATGTGTGTGTGTGTACAAATATGTATACAGGATCACAATCACTATGTTCTCCTACTCTAGAAAAGTGGGGCATTGGGTATTCTAGGGAGGTTACAAAATAAGCCCCTGATGGCAAAAAAAATCATCTAAAGAAGGTAAGAAAGAACTTGAGGTGAGTTTTTCTTATATTCAATTGTTGCTGTTGTTGTTTGCCATCGATTTGGTTCCAACTCATAGTGACCCTATATAGCTGTTAGCTGGCTGACTGTCCAGTGCTTATCCTACAGCACTATACCAGGAAATAGAAATTAGTCATTTCCCTTGATCAGAATGTCAGAAAGTCTGGTTCATGTGACTCAACCAAATTTGAGGTATTCAGAAGAAAAATACATGTTCCAACTTGGAAGACTTAAAGGTTAAAGATTTTCTCACTTGTGTAATCTCTTTCGGTTTATGATAGTTTATCTATGCCTGTATAAGATTAATGAATAATGTTATCAGTCTTAAATAGGCTAAGCCTAAAAATCAGACCTGCAATTTAAAGAATTTCAAGAATACCACTGAATGAAGACATAGTTATAAAACAATAAGACAACATTGGAGTTGACATGCTTAGTCTTGCCAGTAATTCTTCACTGGTCACAATGCAAAGTAAAGATTATTACAAGACTCAATTCTATTGATTGCCAAAGACATTCTTTTCCAGGGCAACAACAAGATTGAAATAGATCAACACAATTATTTTTTAATCCTGGTTCATCTATGTTATATGCACCTGCAATTTTATACTTTTAAGAATCAACTTGGTAGTGGTGGTGGTTGTATGCCATGGAGTCGGTTCCGACACAAAACAACCCTGTACATGGTGTCTGAGGCTGTAAATCTTTATGGGAGCAGAAAGCCTCATCTTTCTCCTGTGGAACAGTTGGTGGTTTCGAACTACTGAACTTGAGGATAGCAGCCCAACTCATAGTAATAAACTCATTGTATTTATTTTAGGAAAACACTGTCCAGAATTCTGACTCATAGGTCACTTCCTTCTCAACTCCTTTCAATGTGGTCAAGGGGTTCGTTTTTCCCCATCATTCCCATGATAATCTATATCAACTTCTCTCATTGAACATACTTATCATAGTAAACAATTCACATAATTGTTTCATTATATTTTGCATAGGGTCACTGTGATTTGAGCACCGAACGACAACAACAAACAACAATAAGGAAAAGATGTTTCTCCCTAGGTACATAAGTGGGTTTCTGAGTTGGAACCAACTCGACGACACTTAACAGCAACAACAATTAATTATGTACCCCTTGTGTCTTGCATCATGCCTGATACAGAGCTGGCACATCATAAATGGTGAATCCAAGTATGAGAGCCTATGTGAGTTTTGTGTAAATTCATAAAAGTATCTAAGTTAATACTTTGGCTTATTGTTTCATTTGAGCACAAGGTTTATTGTTGTTGTTAATTGCCGTCGAGTCGGTTCTGACCTGTAGCGATCCTGTACAGGGTTTCCAAGGGTGTAAATCTTTACGGGAGTAGAAAGCCTCATCTTTCTCCCGCAGAGCGGCTGGTAGTTTCGAACCTATGACCTTAAGGTTCGCAGCCCGATTTGTAACCACTATGCTACCAAGGCTTAGAAATACTAAAAGAACATTGCTTCATTGAAATAAAGATGATCAATTCCTATCTTTAACCTTTTTGGGCATCATGTATTATTCCAGAATATTCTGTGCACACAAAGTATGTAAATTCCAGGAGCTATTTGCAATCTGTTATGTACATAATTACATCTGAGGTTTTGCACATACTGTATTGACTGCACATTTGCTGATGTGAGAAAAAGCAAAACAAGAAAGTTAGAAATTAACTATATATCAAATATTTGTTATAATCTTTACATATTGAAGAAGATTTATTTTTCAAGTGTTTTTTTGGCTGCAATTTTTCCAGACTTATATATATATATATCAAAAGCAAAGGTTCACATGCCCTTGGGTGTTTACTTGACCATATTAACCAATATTTGTTTTTGTTGTTAGATGCTATCGAGTCAGTTCTTACTCATAGCAACACTATACACAACAGAAGGAAACACTGCTCAGTCTGGTGAAATCCCCACAATTGTTGTTATGTTTGAGCCCATTACAGCTGCCATATGTCAATATGTCTCACTATAGGTAGTCTTCTTTTTCACTGTTCCTCCACTTTATCAAGCATTATATTTTCTCCAGGGACTGGTCCTTCCTGACAATATGTACAAATTATGAGAGACAATGTCTCACAATCCTGGCTTATAATAATAATAATAATAATAATCCAGGCTTCTAATAATAATAAGCATTTTTACTGTAATTCTTTCAAGACAGATTGGTTTATTCTTCTGGCAGTTTTGGTACTCTCAGTATTCTTCTCCAGTACCATAATTCAAATGTATAGATTCTTCTACAGTTGACTGTATTCATTGTCTACCTTTCATATGAATATAAGGCAAGCAAAAATATCATGACTTGGGCAGGTGCACCTGTGTCCTAAAAGTGACATCTTTGTGCTTCAGCATTTGATAGAGGTATTTTGCAGCAGGTTGCCTAAACTAATTTTACCTCTTGGAAAATGGAAGTTACTAAGTTGCTAAAGTCGTTCTAGAATTAACATTATTTGTGGCACTGTGGTTTAGGTGTTGGTGTGCTAACAGCAAGACTGGGAGTTCAAACCCACTAGCAACTCTGCAGAAGAAAGATAAGTATTTGTTCCCTTTAAAATTCAAAGATTCAGAAACCTTACATGGTGCCTGTGAGTTGTAGCTAACTCACTGGCAAGAGGTTTGGTTATTGATTTGTTACTAGGATTGCCCTATGTTTTCTATAATCAGGTATTGTTTGTTTGCTGTTTAGTGCCTTCAAGTCGGTTGCAAGTCATACAGACCCTATATAGGGTTTCCAAAGAACAGCTGGTGATTTAAAATCATAATAATTATAAACAATCTATCAAACTGCTTGTCCTTTAAGACATTGTTAAGTTCTAGTAGGATACTGGTTATGAGTTGGGCTCAAGGTCAGCAGTTCACAGCTATCAGATGTTCAGCAGGAAAAAGATGAGGCTTTCTGCTCTCATATAGGCATGTAGGCTTTTCAAGGCTGAGAATTTTGGAAGGAGCAGACAGTTTCACCTTTCTCCCAAGGAGCAGTTCGTGGACTCAAACCACTGACTTTGAGGTTTGTAGCCCAGTGCTTATTGTATGGAGTCACAACACTGCCTGGAAAGTCTAGATAGAATTGAAAAAATAAGCAAAGCAAAAACAAAATACAACAAAAAGCAGCCTTGTTTATTGAAGGCTGTTTAGAAACAACCAGAAGCTGCAGTGACCTGTTTCAAGCCTGAATTTAAGTTTTATGTCTCACTTATTTTAGCTATATGTCTTGATTCCACTCATCCTTAAGAAAAACACGCATCAGATAATATTAGATAATTTCTGAATACGGCTCAACAAAGAAAACTTTGAGCATTCTTTTACTCTTCATTTAATAATGTGACTATCATAAGTTTCACAAGATTTTTTTTTTCCTTTTTCTAAGAGATAGTCTAGTGAATCAGGTATTGTTAGAACCCCTGAGGAGTTCACATACTACAACCATTGAGTTAGGTGTTGTTTATAAAGAAATAATGGATCTGTCATTAAAATAGACACTAAGCATCTTAAGAGAGAAAATGAAATTTCAGGTAAGAGATGTAATGGTTAGGGTTCTGTGTCAACTTGACTAGGCCAGGATTTCCAGAGGTTTAGCAGTTGAGATGTGCTTATTCCCATGGTGATGAACCCTAATACAGGCGTAATTAACTCTGATAAGTGGCTATGAACAGCCAATCACTTAAAAGGATGCATCCTTGGGAGTGTGACCTGCTCCCAATATAATGGACATACAGGAGGGACTCACTCTCTCTCTCTTCTGATTAGAGGGCCTGAGACCCTATAATTGTAATATTTAAAACCTTCTCTTTACATACAAACATCTATATGTTTCACTGGTTTTGCTTCTCTAGAAAACCAAGCCTGAGACAAACCGTCTTCAGATTTCCGTTTTAGTGAAACTGAGATTGATGACATTTCTTCATGGTAACCCATAACGTATCTAAAAGTTTTCAGCTGGCTGTGTCTCAGAAAGTTTTCTATCTTCACTAAAGTCCTCATGGATAATGTCTGAGTAGTTTTTATAGGAACAGTTAAAAGTGGAAATGCCTCAAGAACGGAAAAACTGTATTTAAAAGTAACAGGTTCATCTCATGCAGTGGAGGTTGCAAACTATTCTTAAATTATCTTAGGTAACTTTGTGCATGTCATTGAACATTCATCAAGTAAAGATACATTGAGCACCTTCTATGTACCCTAGCACTGAGACAGATATATACAAGCATGAGGTGCATCATTATCCTCAAAAATGATGTTGTCTAGAAAAGAAGGCCTACAGGTAACTGATGATAAATTATGAAGTAAGATCATTGTAAGATTAACTGGTAGCATACAGAGAAAATGAAATATTAGCTACAGAACTAGAAGTGAAATAACAGGGGAGATGATGCAAGATATGGATTTAAACCAGTATCTTTTCATATTCACAAGTAGAATAGAGTTTAAGCAGTGTGAATACTACACACCAAAGCACTGAAATATGATGTAATTTAGTTTAAGAAATTAAAAAACAGTTCAGTTTTCTAATGCAAGAGATGTATTATAATAGGAAAGGTGATAGTGCTTTTAGATAACATATTACTAGATCAGAATTGCTGTTGTTGTTATTAAGTGCCATTGAGTCAGTTCTTACCCATAATGCTCCTGTATAGGGTTTCCGAGGAGTACCTGGTAGGTTTGAACCACAAATCTTGTGATTAAAACTGATCTTACAGTCCAGTGCATTCTCCTTCAGTGCCACACTAGGATTCCAGGTAAGAATATTGGTGTTGTTGTTAAGTGCTGTCGAGTTGGTTCCGACTCATAGCAACCTTGTATAGGGTTTCCGAGGAGTAGCTGGTGCGCTTGAACCACTGACCTTGCATTTCAAACAGCTTTGCAGTCTGATGCATTAACCCACAGCGCCACACCAGGACTCCCCAGATCAGAATAACTAGTGTTAAATTATTATTTCATGCGCAAACATTGTTATTGAGTGTCTCTGACACATTCCCCCCTTCTAAAAAATATATTTGGATGTTTTATATGCTAATAGGTTCATGTGTACCTGGATTCTAGTAATTTTCTTATTGCACTTTACAATATTTTTAGCATTTACTGTCAGTTGTTGTTGTTAGGTGTCATCAAGTCAATTCCAACTCATAGTGACCTGCACACAACAAAAAGACACACTGCTCCGTTTTGTGCCATCCTTACAATTTTCATTCTGTTTGTTGCTATCACCATGTTAGTCAATCTTGTTGGGATACGACTTCTTCTCTTTCACTGTCTCTCATCTTTTTCAAGCATGATGTGCTTCTCTAGGACCTAGTCTCTCCTGATAACATGTCCAATGTATAAGAGATGGACTCTTACCATCCTGGCTTTTAAGGAGCATTCTGGCTGCACTTTTTCAAAGGCACACTTGGTACCTTCATTGTTCTTCACCAATACTATAGTTCAAATACATCAATTCTTCTATGGTCCTCCTTAGTCATTTACATGACTGGATTATTGATAGCAATATTCCATCTTGTCATTTTTCTCTCTCTTGCATTAGATTGCCTAATAATAAGTGACTTTAATACTTGTTAAATGTTTTTCTTTTTGTCATAAATTACTACAATTTTTCCCTATCTTAATCTTGAACTTGTTACCATTCCTTCTGCCTTTGTTATCGTCTCAAGCTATTAAAATTAGTAGCCACAACCTATAACCTTGAATAACAATTAAGTACTAAGTGAGGTCTAAATTAATATCTGAGCTAAAATAGGCTCAATAAAAACACGGAGCTCTAATGAATTTACAGAATAGGCCAAAGATTCCAATATATTTTCATTTGTACCAGGGTTTATTCAAATGTGGAGTGCAATTGGATACTGAATTTCAACCAATTTAAGCATTTAAACAAACTTGTTTGGGTTCCACAGTTCTTTTATCATATACATGTGTGCTTTTAATCAGATATTAAATTATATACAATCTTTGTATTAATTCCCCAACATAAAAAGAACAGAAAAAAAGCAAGAATTACTAATGTATTTTTATCTAGTAGTGGTACATCACATATATTCACAATATTCAATTCAACACAAATCTATGTGCACAGAATGTCTCGTGTACATATTCAGACTTAATATCTATGGAATTGCATGCAAGCTATTAGTGAAATGAATATTTCATAAAATAACCGATGAGCAATCTTCTCAGTACCTGTTTTAAATTAAAGAGTGAGTTACATAGTGTTGGTGTAGAACAGGGTTCTATGACTGCATTGTACTAGTAATGGAATAGCCACATGAGTGATTTAAGGCATATTTAGATGTCATGCTTCAGGTGTTGTTGCTTTTTATTGACACTAGAGATTATATAATGGTTGTTTTGTCAGAGTTATTGCTTTCTGACCAAGAGCATTAACAGAGTAAAAAGGAAAGTAGTGGAGTCTTGAAATGTAAAATTGCTACTGGATATTACCTAGAGAAAAATTATATGATCTGAAAGAGTTGTTACATTGTAGGCATTCTTTCAATCATTCTTTTTATCCTTGCTAATCTCCTGGCCTCTTTGCTTCTAGCTTTCTTTGAAGTCTTTTTTTTTTTTTTCCTTCCTTTTTCACACTTCAGCAAATGCTCTCCCTATGTTAGAAAAACTGAGGACCAAAGTTCATATCTGTTTACGCTCCTCTTGTCTAACACATGCATGACAGAGTGCTACACTAAAAATAGCTAACAAACTGTTTGCTTTTTTTTTCTGCTATGAGGAGAAAGGGTACTATCTTGTATATTTATATTTTTCTAATGGAAATACATGGCTATTATGACTCCAAAAATCAATGCTAACACAACAATGGTAGCCCTTTTTCAGTTTATTACATTATTACCACTATCGGTTTGCTAGGATTTAACTCACTGGCATGTCATTTGGTCTTTGGACACAAATGCATTTCTAGGAGCACATCAGTGACTGAGCGGTTGACTTTAAAGTCACCCTCTGTCATTCCATTTTTGTCAGTTCCTCTTTATTGGAAATAGACCTTGCAAAAAGTCACAAATTGTGGCAGTCTGTAGCATAAAGTGAGATGCCTTCTAAGCATAAAATAAAAATACAAGCAACACAGTTAAGGAATTTTTAACTTTCACTTTTTTGTGAATAGGTGGAATACTTTTCAAAGAAACCTTAAAAAAAAAAAAAAGTTTTATACTTATTCCATGAGTCTAAATCCGTACTTCAAAGGACATTGTTAAATGAGTATCAACAATGATAACAGATCAGAAACAGATAACAGTAAATTAGTGGCTAGGTGTCATTAATTTCAAATCCTGTAGGACTTTTTGGTGCAGCAATGTGGTAATAACATTCTCAGAGATTTATCGATACATTGATTTCTTTAAAACATGTTAAGTTTTCAAAATGTACAGTGTTACCATTAAAAGATCAAATATCATCCAATGGTCCATCCATGATTCTACAAAAAAGCATTTAAAGATACATGAAATATGGTACTCACTTTCAAAGATTTTGGGCTGAATAGAATACACAATATAGATAATTACAGGGAAAGCAGTAGGTATAGTCAAACAGGTATGTAGAATCTATTAAAGAAGCTACCAATTCTGTCTTCTTATATCAAGGAACTCCTCTTAAATATGTTCAATCTTCAACTGAGTTTCAAGGAATGAAGAGTATTTTGTGAAACCAATAAATGGAAAGAGACATCTCAAAAAAGCAGGAATAGAACATGCAAGTTCAAACACCATGAAATTGCTTGGCATGTTTAGGACATTTATACAAACTTGGTATTATTTAAGAACAAACAAATAAATAATTTTAGCAAATAGTGCTGAAGAGAGAAACTAGATCATGAAGTTATTTGTATGCAAAGTTCAGACATTTCATTATATTTTATGGGTATCAGTGGTGGTGGTGCGCCATTGAGTCGGTTCCGACTCATAGCAACCCTGTATAGGGTTTCTAAGGCTATAAATCCTTATGGGAGCAGAAAGTCTCATCTTTCTCCTGGGGAACAGCTGGTAGTTTCAAACTGCTGACCTTGAGGTTTTCAGCATGACTCATAACCACTACACTACCAGAGCTCCTTATGGACATTTTATAACTTTAACCAGAGGAATGGAAAGCTATAATGTAAGTAGTAAAGAAACTGAACTCAAGATTGAAGGGTAGATAGAAATAGAGATAGACTGAAGTAGAGATAGAAACAGGAGGGACTGAACACAAAGGCAAACATTAATAAATCAATATATTATTTTAATATTGTTGTTGTTGTTGCTGCTAAGTGCTGTTGCGTCAGTTCAGATCTTTAGCAATCCTGTGTAAGATTTCCAAGAAGCAACTCAGGGTTTTCAATTGCCAACCTTGTGGTTCCCAGTGCAGTGCTGATCCTACAAGAACACACCAGGAGTTCATTTTCTTAATAGTACATTTCAAGGATAATGTAGTGTTATTTAAGAAAGACTAATTTAAGATCTGAAAAAAGAAGTAATGTTACATTGAACATATACTACAGATATTTGAATTTCTAATGGAGAAATATGTCAGTGTCTGCTGGCTCATTTTATCAAACTAAACATGTTTGTTTAAATGAGATGCCAACACTTATCTCAAATCAACACTTTAAACACCTGAGGAACTGTGTTAAAATATTAGTCATTAGAAAAATACATTTATGCTATTGAAAACTAAATAAGCAAATGTTTTTCAACTATAAAGAACAAATGGATCCTGAATTTTTAAATTGGTCCAAAATACACTTGAATCTATTATTATTTTTCTTTTATAGTTGAAGAATTCTTGGGTTTTCTTGCAGTATTTCTAATATATTGCTAAAATTATGTCATGAAATACGAAGTAGCAAGTTGGCAATATCCTCTGATTAAACAAAATTTAACAGAATATTAATTCTGATAATCAGAAAATTATAATCTATTTTACTTCAAGACAGAATAGGCAAATCAAATAACTGGAAGTAGTTACTTCTAAACATGAACTTATGACAAAATGTTTATAATGCATGCAAAGACAATGCAGGAGGTTATTTGCATTTATTTCTTATTAAAGGTATATAAAGTAGTGCTTCTAGTAATCCAGATTATCAGACATTAGGGACATAAATAAACTTTTAGATCCATTTTTTATCCAGCAAATACTTCAATGTTTATCTAGATGAATATTGCTCCATGTGGTTTTAACATTGCATTTCTGATGTATGCTTTCAATTGACTTTTTATATATTGAAGTTCCAATTACTTTCTGTTTCAACAGTTCATAATTTTTATTTTAAAATAAAATGTCTTCAGTTCCCTGAACAGCATTACTTCAAACATTTTTATTTTATAATCATTCTTGGTTTAAAGACAAAGCTTTTTATAGACTGGTTCATGTATTTATTCTATGTGAGCTATCATTTATTTTTGTCATTTATGTGGCATTCTGTATTTTAATTTCTATGTTGTGTAGATATTTCTGCCATTTTCTTATATTTTAATGGGAATATTTGAGGTGGGGGAGAGTTGGCAGATTTCATGCATGCCTTTTGGCTTCTTGTTGTTAAGTGTTGTCAAGTCCATTCGAGCAAATGACTACACTATTGGAATTCTGAGAAGCAGCAAGTTGATGCAAAACTCAAACCTTACAGTGAGCTATCCTGTGCTTATCCAAGAGTGTCACACCAGCCTTGGTGGTGGTGGTTATATGCCTTGGAGTCGGTTCTGACTCATAGCGAACCTGCACAGGGTTTCTGAGGCTGTGAATCTTTATGGGGGCAGAAAGCCTCATCTTTCTCCTGCGGAACAGTTGGTAGTTTTGAACTGCTGACCTTGCGGTTCGCAGCCCGATTCGTAACCACTACACTACCAGTGCTCCTTATATCAGTCTTAGTGATCAATAATTTCTTCTTTTCTTTTAATGCAAATGTTTATTGAAGTCTGCAAGCTGAGTGCTCTGATGTCTAAATTTCTAGAAGTTTTTTTTTTTAACTCAAATTCTAGTGATCTGATGTGGCACAGTGGGTTAATGCACTGGACTGCAAGGTCAGTTTGAACCACAAGGTTGGTGGTTCACGCTCACCAGCTGTTCCTCAGAAACCCTATATAGGGTCTCTATGAGTCAGAACTGACTCAATGGCACTGAATAACAACAAAAATGTATTTTAGGAGTCCTGGTGTGGCACTGTAACATAATCGTGGGACCGCAACTTGAACTGCTGGGTCGGGGGTTCAAGCTCAGCAGCACCACCTTTGCAACCCTATATAGGGTCTCTATGAGTCAGAAACAGCTCTAAGGCACTTAACAACAACAGTGTATTTTAATTCCAATGAAATGGCTGTAGAGAGAAAGTGAGTAATGTGCCACACATTTACTCGTTCATCTCATTTACAGATATTCATTGAGCATCTAATATATAAACAGATTATTAGATTTGCAATGTGCTGGGAAAAAAACTAAAACATGTATAGAAATGAATAATGTTTGCCTCCTGATGTCAAAGATCTTAAAAGTCTTATGAGCAAAGTAAGACACATTCATGAAGTGACTCAATACAAACTAAAACATGAGGAATATTAGGAAAGGCATACAGATTATGCATTCCATATCCTAATTGTTTGAAATAAGGTGAGATTATTTTTGACCATTAGGATATAAGCAAAGTCGTTTACTTATTTATCCAAGCAATGGTTTTGATATTCTACTGTGTTAGTTTTCTAATGCTAAGATAACACAAATACCACAACTGGGTGAAATTATTTTAAAATAGGATTATATCTACAGGTGAATGTTTTATTATTCCAATGCATTTTGTGGGGAGCACAATTAATCCATTATACCTTTGACATATCAGGCAGCATACTAGGTATAAGACCTATCCTGACTTAAAAACCAGGTGAGTCACAGCTCTCAATTGGACATTTGTATAAAAGGACTAAAAACAAGCAAATGAACAGCATAATTTCAGAATGTTTGCAATGATCTGAAGAAAAATGAACAATGACAGGTAGTGAGTTGTTGGGTGGTGAAGAGAGTAGACGACAAAAGCTTTTCTGAGGAGATGCTGTTTAAGTTAAAATGTGGAGGATGAATAAGCATCCAAATCAAGATTTAGCCCCAAAGCAGAGAAACCATTCAATAAGAATGAGCTTAGCTACTTCCAAGGCAAACAAGCAGTGACTGAATACAGGAGACAATGACAGGAGATAAGTTTGAAAAGGAAGTCAGGAGTCAGAATTTTAAGTCAGAACAAGGTATTTGAATTTCATGCTAATTGCAAAAAATACCCACTCAGAATTTCAAAGCAAAATTATGACATAATATTCATAGAAATTGTGACTACTGACCTTCTATTATGAAAGGATAAAACAGTGCCAAATCCTGCACTATTCTCACAACTGTTGCTATGTTTGAGTCCGATGTTGGGGGCACTGTGTCGATCAATCCCTTTGAAGGTCTTTCTCTTTTACACTGACCAGCCATTTCACCAAGCACTACATCCTTCTTCAAGGACTGATAACTTATCCAAAGTTAAGGGAGACAAAGTCTTGCTCTCCTCATTTCCAAAAGGCACTCTGGTTGCACTTCTTCCAAGACAGCTTTATTCATTCTATGGAAGGTCACGATATATTCAATATTCTTCACCAACCACAATCATTCAAAGGCATCATTTCTTCTTCTGTTTTCCTTATTCATTGTTAAGGTTTCACGTGCATATGAGGTCATTGAAAATACCATGGCTTGGGTTAGGTACATGTAGTCCTCAAAATGACATTTTTGCTTTATAGCATTTTAAGAAGATGTTTTGAGCAGATTTTCCAATGCAATATGATGTTTGATTTCTTCACTGCTGCTTTCATGACCATTGATTGTGGTTTCAAGGAAAATGAAATTCTTGACAACTTTAATAGTTTCTCTGTTTATATATCTCCAGTCTTCTTTCTTTCTTTTTAGAAAGTAATGTAATGGCCAAGTAGTGGATATATTCTATAGTGACTGCTTAGCAAATAATTTCAACTTCCCAATGACTTACATGGAGTCCTGGTGTGGCATTGCATGTTAATGAACTAGACTGCAAGGCCCATGGTTCAAACTTACCAACCACTCCTCGGAAACCCTATACAGTGTCACTATGAGTCAGAACCAACTCGATGGCACTTAGCAACAATAATTGCATGCATATATCAGAACAGATTAATGTTCACATGAGAAAAGAGTGTGTATTACTTCTTTTAGTATTGTTAAAAACCTTGGGCTTGCAGGCATTTATTGTACTTTTTTATTAATTTAATTTGGTACTTTTATATGAAGAACTTTTATATATTTTCCCTAGTGAATAGTGTTTAAATTAGTTGTCAATATTCTATTTCAAATAAAGTACAAAAATAGGATTTTTTACTTTTATTATAGAGTGAAAATGGGAAAAATCCATCTGGCAAATACGATATGCAATAAGTAACAACCGTTAGGTGGCTCTCTAGTGGTGATAAGTGATTCATAGGGAAAACAAGCAAACTGCACCCCCTATTCTGTGAGAGAAAACCTTTAGCACTGTGCAGTAAATGAGACTAAGTGACCTGAAAAGCAGACTACTTTACTTTGTGAACTGGATGTAAGGTTTCACTAGAGACTGGGTTTTCTAAGTGTCAGAGAAATTTCTGTTCAGGATATTCCCAGCGGATCATGTGGTTTAAACTTAGACTTCACAATGGCAGTTTCTGCCGCAGAACTGACAGATGTCATAACATGTGACAAGACGTGCCAGCCAGCAAGGCAGAATATCTCTGATAAAGGCACAGGGAGAGAATGGATTATTTTTTTACAGTGAACAGATTATAAAGAAATCTACAGTGTTAATCAAGGGCACATAAATGTTTTCTCTGCCAACTGCATAGGCATTTCAATTCGAGTGAATGAATTGCTATGGGTAAATTTTTTTTTTTTCAAGTTGTTTTTTCTTGTAATTGTGACTTAAACAGTCCGTGTGTACATTATACATAGGGAAATGTTAACATATTATTTGACTTAGCTTTCTAGTACACTGTTTATTCTCAATAAGTGCTTTAGTCTTATCTTTATAGACAAGAGCAGGATAATTGGCTTACTGGGCATATGCACGTATTCAGCCACTGAGACCATCTGAGCCAACCCTTTAGGGCCCTGCTATGGTCATGAAAAGGTTTCACAAGAGAAAATTAGAAAAATGCCAGTAAATAAGTTTAAAGTGTAAGCCCTCTCTCCACAGCAGGATGGATTTTGGTGTGTATGTGTGTGTGTACACACATGTGCAATTACTTTATAGCCCAGGCCGGAGATCTTAATCCAGCTGCATATTATTTGGCCTGCATGGTATCTTTTTTTATTTTTCATTTCAATTTGTTGCTAATATTTAAAGAGTAGAAAATGTCATAGAAAAACTCCAATTCCCCATAATTCCATGGAGGAAATATATCTGTATTCTGGCTAGTAATAATTATCAGAATCCCTCTTCGTTGTCATAGTCAAACTCTTTTCAGTAAATTACTATACTTTCCTAGCCCTATAAATTATGGAGGCCAAGAGCTTTGGCTCTGCTTTCAACTTCCCAAGATTGTCTGACTGGTATGAAAAGTCCACCTATGTGTTGTTAAGGGCAGTGACCCTCTGCAACACATAATGAAACACTGACCAGTTGTGTGCCATTCTCACATCTGTTGTTACATCTGAGCCCATTGCTGCTGCCACTGTGTCAGTCCATCTCCTTGAGAGTCTTATTCTACTTCATTTACTGTCCATTTACCCGAGATGATGTTCTTCTCCAGGGACTGGTCCCTCATGAAAACATGTATGAGAGACAAAGTCTTGCCATATTGGTTTCTAAGGAGCATTCTGGCTGTACTTTTTCCAATACAGATTTGTTGGTTCTTCTAGCAGTCTATGATACTTCTAATATGCTTCTCTAACACCATAATTCAAATGCCTCATTTCTTCTATGGTTTTCCTTATTCGTTGTCCAACTTTCACATACATATGAGGTAACTGAATATACCATGGCATGGGTCAGGTGCACTTTAGTCCTCAAACCTATTTCTTTGCTTTTGAACACTTCAAAGAAGTCTTTTGCAGCAGAATTGTTAAATGCAATATGTTCTTTGATTTCTTGACTGCTGCTTCTATGAGTGTTAATTATTAATCCCAGCAAAATGAATCTTTGACAACTTCAATTGTTTCTCCATCTACCATGATGTAATTTATTTGCCCAGTTGTAAGGATTTTTGTTTTGTTTTGTTTTCTTTACAATGAGGTGCAATACATACTGAAGGATGTAGTCTTTGATCTTCATCAGTAAGTATTTTAAGTCCTCTTCACTTCCAGAAAGCAAGATTGTATCATCTGGATATTATAGGTTGTTAATGAGCTTTCCTATAATCCTGATGCCATGTGTCTCTTTCATATAATCCAGCTTCCTCATTACTTTCTTAGCATGCAGACTGAGTAAGTATAGTGAAAGAATACTACCCTGGCATACACCTTTCATAATTTTTAAACCATTCAGTATTCTCTAATCCTGTTCCAACAACTGCCCCTTGCTTTATGTACTGGTTCCTCAGGAGTACAATTCAGTGTTCTGGAATATCCATTCTTCACAATGTTAGTCATAATTTGTTAAGATCCATATAGTCAAGAGCCACTGCATAGTTGATGGCCTATTCCACAACTGTTCCCTGGTCTTGTTTAAACTGATGATACTGAGCTTTTCTCCATCTCTTCCCACAGATGATTCCTGTGTATTCCATCCGGTAAGGTCCAGGTATATAGTCAGCATGTGTTGCTTAAAAGAATTACTTGCAATTAATAAATTGTTAGACCTGTAAAATTATGTGCTCTCGAGTATCATTTCTATCACCAAGGCCATATTTTACAAAGATCCTTCCCGTTTGTTTCCAGCATTCACATTCCAATCAACTATGAATGCATCTTGATTGCAAGATTGATGAATTTCGGATTGAAATTCTTCAGTTCCATCATTACTGGCTTTAGTGGTTGTTGCATAAATTTTAACAATAGAGGCATTAAGTGGTCTTCCTTGTGTTTTTGTTGTAAAGTGCCATTGAATTAATTCTGACCCATAGCAACCCTGTAAGTGTTTCTGAGGAGCAGCTGGTGAGCTTGAGTCACCAACCTTGCAGTTCAAACAGATTTTCAGTCTGATACATTAACCCACAGTGCCAAAACAGCGTTATACTTCAAGACACATCTTTAAATGTTATGTGTTATGATGAGTACTATGCCATTCCTCTTGAATTTTCATTCCCTGCATAGTAAACTATATGACTGCCTGTTTTAAAGTGGCCAATACCTGTCCATTTCAGCTCACTAATGCCTAGGATAATGATCTTTAATAATTCGGTTTCATTTCTGACAACTTCCAATTTTCCTATAGTCATACTTTATACATCCCATGTTCTGGTCATTAATGGCTGTTTATAGCTGTTTCTACATATTTTGATCAGCAAATTAAGGTCTCAAAAGCTTTGCTCAATTCTCATCATTTTGGTCCACTTTACTTTGAGGAGGCAGTTTTCCCCATTTATATTGTGAACGCCTTCCAACCTGAGAGGTTTATATTCTGGCACTATATCTGACAATGTGCCACTAATACTCATATGATTTTCAGTGACTAAACATACAGAAATATTCTGCCTCACCTTCTTCCTCATGTGTTTTACTCTGGAAGGTCTACTGAAACCTGTCCACCATTGATGAAACTTCTGACTTTTAAAATGCCAATGGCATAATTTGCAGCATCACAGAAATATGCAAACCACAACAGTGTGACAAACTAAAAGCTTGTGGCACATTTATCTAGTCATATCCATAAATAGAATTTGTATAAGCATAAGCCTTAAGCTCAGGAATCATTCCAAGTTTCTTGGGCACAAAGTCCACTCACTGGAAGAGTGTTGTCTTCTTCTCACCCTCAAAATGGTGCTGTCATTCAGATTCTTCTTGCTCACATGAGATTTTTATCTAAATATTTGCATTAATTTCTCTGTAAAAAGATTTTATAAAAAGACTAACTTAAGTATATAAATTTAGCTTATTTAAACTCATTAAAAAGTATATCACATATGCAACATAGCTGCTCATTTCCCTGAATCTCTGGGTGTGTATATAGTCAATAGAGAAATATTTAATGCTCACAGGCAACAAAACACAAGACACTATCAACTAAATGTTTGAAAAGTTGACTGGAGACTGAAAAAAACTGATTCAGGCAACCCTGAGGATTTATTGAACAAATTTTGTTTAATCCTTGCTTTTAGATCCTGAATGACTACACCTTGAAATTTAAAATACAATAGCGAGTATTTTTCTTTTCTTTCTTTATTTTTTAGTTAAAAGCTGTAACAAGCCAAGTTATAGTATTCAAGTATATATTCGTTATGTTACAAAATATATGCTATAATTATCTTTTCCATATTCCTTTAATGAGATGGATTGTTACAGTGGCTGCACCAATGAGCTCAGACACAAGGATATTTCAGGATGAGGCATTGTTTCCTTCTGTTGTATATAGGGTTATTATGAATTGTAACTGACGTAACAACACCTAACAATAACACTATATTTATAAATATATATTGATATGCATTTGCTAAACACCTATATTTATTTATTTATTACCGATACTTCGAAGAATGTATGGTACTTCAGTACTATAAACCAAACCTTCCTTCATATTGCTCCTTCATTCCTTTATTCTTCCATCGAACACTTCCTTCCTTATTATCTTCAACATATATTTATTAAACACCTAGTATATGACTGATATTTTTCTAGGGATACAGCCGTGAACTACAGCAGCAAACATTTGTGCTTTCCTGGAGGTTACATCGCTTATTTTCTTTTGAAAAGTGTCCTTTTTATAATTGATACACGTATTTTTGTGGTTTACACCATGTGTTTCTTTCTTCATTATCTGTCTTAGTTCTTCAATGTTGTTCCTATATAGTGACAAATCTTAATATAACTTTTCAAATGTATTGGAATCTAAAGAACCATTTATAAGAAATGGTTGCACTGCAGTATAGAAGGTGAGAATGTGAAGTACTGGCAGTTGGAATAGGTTTGTGTTGATCCTGCTTATCCGGTATTTAAATGATTTACACTATTATTTTACAAACACTTTCTGAGTTTCGACTATGAATTACATGTTAGGCTAGCAGCCAGTGAGTAAGCCTTGGTCCTTATATTCAGGAATCATAGGGCAGATTCAGGAGACTATAAGCATTTTTATAAAATGTGTTAAGTGTTAAGACAGAGGGTATTAGGAATGCAAGTACTGACCAGTAAGGGTAGGTTTTCTGAAGGGGAGGGTATGTAAGTTTATTAATGAAGGATTATAATAACTAACATTTATGGAGTAGTAATATGACTCTAAGGGATAAGAACTGGACTGCAAACCACAAAATCCATGGTTCGAGCATACCACATGTGCTATGGGAGAAAGATGAGGCTTTCTTCCCCCACAAAGATTTTATTTAAAAAAAAAAAAAAGGAAAAACGCCTCAGAAGTCCTATACAGGGTCACTATGGGTCAGAACCAATTGGAAGACACTTAATGACAACAACAATATTTACAACTGATATTTACAAAGAGTCCTGGGTTGGTGCTCTAGGATAAGCACTGAACAGCAAGGTCAATTTGAATTGCAAGGTCATGGCTCAAACCTCCTAGCTGTTCCTCAGAAACCCTATATAGTTTCCCTATGAATTGTAATGGACTTGACAGCACTTACAACAATAATGTCATTTATATAATGCTTATTTATACCAGAATTCATGAAAGGAGGGTTTTTGCTTTGTTTTATCAATTTCAATATATTCAGGAACAAAAATTGCTGACAACACATACAAGGGTTCAATAAATATTTGTTGAATAACTGTACCAGATTCTGTGCCAATGAATTATCATGAATTTTTAAGCTCTTAAAACAATCCTGTGAGGAAGTTATTATAATTATCTTTTTCATTTCACAAATGATGAAACTGGAAATTAAGTAACTTGTTTTAAGGTCATAGAGCTTTTAATAAGTAATTCTAGAATCTGCTGCAAGTTAGAAAAGAGGGCTTGGTGAATGGCCTCAGAGCACTATGTCTGATGTGTCCAGAAGTGCAAAGGTTGATTAATTAATAGGCCCAAATTGTGAAGATTCTTGTATTTTTTTCAACTGAAATATGGGTTATATTATTATGGTAATGGAAAATCATATAAAAATTAGGAACAATTAAATGAAACATTAAGATCTACATATTAGAAACACCACTGTAAAATAATTATCAACATTCCCCAGAGCAGGCAAAAATTGTAAGCAGTGAAGTCAGTTAGATGTCACGTATGTATAGTAAGTAAATTGTGGAAAATGGGAGCTGTTTTCTCTTATGTGCTTCCTTTAGTAATAGTTTACTAGATCATCAACCTATGATTTGGACCTTTGATTCTCTCAGTACTCTTGAAATGCAAATTTAAATTTTAGAAATGAAATGGTTGCCATAAGTAAAAGAAAAACATTACTTGTCCTAAAAAAGTATTGCCATATGAAATTTGTTAAACTCTTTGACTATGCAATAATGTATCAAATTTTATCTGCAGTTATTTTTGTCTTTTGTCAGCAACTTTTCTCCTTCTCAGTTGTTATTGTTGTTGTTAAATGCCATCGAGTTGGTTCTGACTCATAGCAACCCTGTATAAGATTTCCAAGGAATGACTGGTGAGTTCAAACCAACCTTACAGTCCAGTGTGTTAACCCACAGCACCACCTGAATTAATCCCAGTTTTCAGAATATACCTTGCTGTCTTGTGTCTCAGCTCCAACCAAAACAAGCAAGATCATTAATTTGCCATTCAGTTAATTCCAACTCTTACCAACCCCAGGTGTTTCATAGTAGAACTGCATATAGGATTTTCAATGGCTGTGACAGTTTGGAAGTACATGACCAGACCGTTCTTCTGAGGCACTTTTGGACAGATTGAAATCACCAACACTTAGGTTAGAATTTTCTTTTAAATAATTAAAATGAATTAATAACCTTATTTTTGACACATATGCTCACAGTTACTATGTGTCTATCCATTCATCTGTCTATCCATCCATTGGTCCAATGAATATTACTTCTTGTTAGACAATGTGTGTCAGGGTCAGCTACATAGCAACATGTATTTTTTTAATAGATATGTTGTTGTTGTTGTTGAGTGCCATCGAGTCGATTCCGACCCATAGCGACCCTGTACAGGGTTTCCAAGGCTGTAAATCTTGACGGGAGTAGAAAGTCTCATCTTTCTCCCACGAGGCAGATGGTAGTTTCGAACTGCTGACCTTAAGTTTCGTAGCCTGATTCGTAACCACTACGCTACCAGATATAATAAGTGTGAAATAGTATAGTAGATTACTTAAAATTTTTATTGAAGAGTGCATATTCTTTACCTTTTTTTCCATCATTATCTTATTTTATTCATTTATTAGTATTAGTATTAGTATTAGTATTAGTATTAGTATCAGTATCAGTATCAGTATCAGTATCAGTATCAGTATCAGTATCAGTATTAGTATTAGTATTAAGGAGATCTGGTAGCATAGTGGTTATGAGTCAGGCTGCTAATCTCAAGGCCAGAAGTTCCTTGAAACTGTCTGCAGTTCCGTGGGAGAAAGATGAGGCTTTCTACTCCAATAAACATTTACAGCCTCAATAACC
>NW_006408609.1:6297847-6322294 GCF_000296735.1 Chrysochloris asiatica | reverse complement strand
ATTATTATTATTATTATTACTTTTAACTAACATATATTTATTCTCCCACAGTTTAGGAGGCTAGAAGTCCGAATTCAGAGTGCTGAGCCTAGAGAAAGAGCCTTGTTTTCTTTCAGCATCTGTAGACCCATAATTCATTGGTGTTCTCCATGCATGCTGGCATCAATTTTCCTCTGAAACTATAAGTGTTCTTTGACTTCTTTAATTCGTTATTAATAGTGAAATTGAAGGAAGCAAGTAGAAATCTAAATGGTGCATATTAAAAATGTTTTCAAAAATCTTATATGGAAAAGTTTATTGTGCAGTATTTAGTAAATACATTTTAAAATGTAAGAACTTTCGCTTACATCCTGCTATAAATTTCATTCAGAGTCTATATCTTATAAATTGATTTTGGTTATGCAGTTCAATGTGTTATATGCACAATAAACTGTTATTGAAATATGAGCAATAAAAAGTTATTGACTGTGGTATTAGCTGATATTTCAAATCAAGAATCTCCACAAGTAACACCTTTAGGGGCTCTTCAAGTAATGTAACAGAGAAATGATCTCCTAAACAGCAATAACTCATACTTTAAAGAAAAAGAATATATACCTAATGGCAAAAGTTAAAAACAAACAAATAAACAGAATTAAGAAAATGAATAAGCTTTAGGCAGGTCTAAAAATGGAACTCTAAATTAGACTCTCTACTATGAGTATTTGAATGGAAGTGATTTGTTGTCTATGAACAGGATATTTGAAACAATAAGAAGATCATATCTTGGGCTATGATTTCTTGTTGAGATTCATTTTCTCTGAATATATTACTGCATGTACACTGTTCAGTCTATATATTCTGTACTTGTAAATCTTAAGTTCATAGTCCTACAGATAAAAATGAATCCACAAAATGCTTCGCCTCTATATGTTTTTAATAAAAAGTATACATTATCCCCATAAGACAAGGCTGTTTTCAGACCTGGTAGTTTGCATGACACGTATAAATACAAACTATGATAGAACTTCTTATGAAGTATCTTGACAAATTCATCTTCCCTTTTTCCTTTGCTTTTATACATCTGTATGAAACAATTTCATCTATTACGTCTAGGCAATGAATTCTAGCCTCTCAATCTATTTCACTTGAACATAGATTTTAGATTTAGGGAAATTATTTCTATATTTCAGTTTGCATCTTACCTTAAAAATGATAGCTCCATTTCTTTGTAGCTTATTGTTGTCTGTATTCTACTTTGAAAGCAAATTATACTTATTCTTCACTTACGCCAAATGTTTTTGTAAAGTTAGCAAAGTTCAACTAAATCTCCATCAACTATCAACTTAAAATAATAATTAATTTGAAATAAAGATGATTTCATTTAAAAGGTAAAGTAGGATAAGCACTGGACTACAAATCACATGATCAGTGATTCAAACCTACTAGCAGCTCCCCGCAAACCATGCACAGGGTCACTGTAAGTCAGAATCGACTCAACGGCATTTAACACCAACAACTCATCATATTTATTTAGGTAATGACATACAAACTTAAATATCATAATAGTTCATTTCAGTTGAAAATACACAAGTGCATTCTTTTCACCCCTTGTTGTTAGGAGCCATGGAGACAGTACCAACTCATAGTGACCCTATGCACAACAGAACAAAATGTTGCCCTGTTCTGTACCAACCTCACAATCATTGCTAAACCTGAGCCCATTGCTGCTGCTACTCTGTCAATCCATTTAGTTGGAGGTCTTCCTCTTTTTCTCCAATCCTCCACTTTACCAAACATGATATACTCTCTAGGGATAGATCCCTTCTGACACTATGTCTGAAGTATGACAGACTAAGTCTGGCCATCCTAACTTCCAAGGAGCGTCCTGGCTGTACTTTTTCCAATACAGATTTGTTGATTCTTTTGGTAGTCCATGCAGTTAGCAGCACAATTCAAAACCCATTACACTACCAGACCTCCTTAATATAGTATCTGTTGTGTTGTTAAGTGCTGGCAAGTCAGTTCCGAGTCATAGCACACCTTTTTTGGGTTTACCAGGAGCAGCTGGTGAGTTTGAACAGCCGACCTTTTGGTTTAAACTGACCTTGTAGTCAAGTGCTTATTTTACAGCTCCCCACCAGGATTCCAATATGTTGTTGTTAAGTGCTGTCGAGTCGTTTACGATCCATAGTGACCCAGTATAGGGTTTCAAAGGAGCGTCTGCTGGGTTTGAACTGCCTACCTTGTTCAGATTGCCTTTGTTTTCCAACGACATATCCTGCAGCACCATACCAGGACCAAAGATTCAATAGTGTAGTGGTTACGAGTTGGTATGCGAACCTCAGGGTCAGCAATTCAAAACTACCAGCTGTTTCGCGAGACACAGATGAAGCTTTCTGCTCCCATAAAGGTTTACAGCCTCGGAAACCGTACGCGGGGTCGTTATGAGTCGGAAAGGACTCCACGGCACACCACCACCACCTTGTTCAAGTTGCCCTTTATGTCCAGCGACTTATCCTGCAGCTCCATACCAAGACCGAACATTCAATAGATATTAATTATAAAGTAATAAATACTATACGTATTGTTGTTGATAAGTGCCGTTTAGTCATTTCTGACTCATAGCGACCCTATATAGGGTTTCCGAGGAGCAGCCGGTGAGCTTGAACCGCCGACCTTGCAGTTCAAACCGAACTTGCTGTCCAATGTCACTAATTAGTTTTTTGTATGTTGACTTGGTTTGAGTCTTATTGCTATTCATGCATTAGTTGTTTTGGTAATGATTAAACAGAATAACATGCATCTGGCCATAGATTCCAGTTTACAATGTTACTAATCCTAGATGATCATTATTAAGACTTGTCTATTTTCTGGTGTGGCGCTGTGGGTTAATGCTCTAGACTGCAAAGTAGTTTGAACTGCAAGGTCGGTGGTTCAAGTTCACCAGCTGCTCCTTGGAAACCATAAACAAGGTCACTATGTGTTAGAACCAATTAGACAGCACTTAACAACAACAACAACAACAACATTCTGTTATGGAGTCCTGTTGTGGTGCTGTGGGTTAATGCACTGGACGGCAAAGTAGACTGAACCGTAAGGTCTGTGGTTCAAGCTCACCAGCTACTCCTAGGAAACCCTCATAATTCTCTATGAGTTGGAACTGACTCGACAGCACTTAACAACAACAAAAACATTCTGTTTATTGAAAATGATTTTAAGAGTAAGTCTGGGTGTGATTGTATTGTGCAACAGATTTGTAAGGTGTGCAATGCACAAAGCAGGTATGTGTTTTCCATATATAGTACAATATCTACATAAAAGGTAGTTTTTCCTAGGTGGTAAAAACACTTAAACACTAAGTTACTAAACAAAAGGTTGTTGGTTCAAGTCCAACCAGAGGCATCATGGAAGAATGGCCTAACAAAATACATCTGAAGAGTCACTGCCATTGAGCACAGTTTTACCTTGATATTCAGGACATCGCTATGAGTTGGAATTGGTTCAAGGCCATAACTGATTTAGTTTATGTTTGTAATGTTTTTCCTTTTGCATGAAAGATAGTTATTTAAAAAAATATTTTTTTTCTCATATGAAACTGATTAATTTATCAGTTTTTCTTTCAAATGAAAAAGGAATAACTTTTTTCTTCATTCTTTTGTTATATTGCCTTTTAAAAAGTAGATAAAGGCATTTAATGAATGAAGAGTTATAATACAAAGATTGAAGATGAATGATTCCTTGAAAACTAAAACTAAAAGTACATAGCTGTAAGACTATGATTTAGAGTAAGACCTCTTAGGAAAAGAAACACCAGTTTCACCTCTCCCAGAATCAATAACTTTAAGTATTGTAAACAGATATTTAAAAATATATATCCGTGCTACTTACTCAATCACAGTTTTAGTAAATATTTTTTAGCGATATTTTTAAACCATTTTTGGATGGCAGTAGGATTATTTTAAAAGATTTCATTTCTGCTTACATATTTATATATAATTATTAAGCATAGCCATGACATTAGTAATATAAATTTTAATTACAATTTAGAAAATTGATGTACCCTTTTGGCTACATTATTGTAATGGCTTCCTATGAAGTTGGATTATTAGGATAGTAATCTCCTGGGTATTCTGAGTTGTGCTTTCTTTGCAGTTATTCTACAACCCTGCACTGTGGATTAAAATTTAGTTTATATTTAGGAATTATTTTTCAGCAGTGAATTTGAAAGACTCATGAGTTGCACATTTCAAGTACCTGAATAAATCATTTTGGTTTAAAAGATACTGGAGACATCAATCACAGCATAAAGAAATTGCCATTAACCTAAACTGATATATATATTACTTCTTTATTTATAAAATGGGAATCATGCCTGAGGGCATATTGCATTTTTTAAGACATCTGATAAAGCATTAGCTTTCTTTCTATACTTTATTATAGAATGATTCCTTACTATTTCAGAAGTTGAATGGTTTTGAAAAAACTATTGAGTTTTCTCTTAACATGAAACAATAAAGATCAGCATTTATGTTTTACAGAAGATAGGTATGTTCAAGTATCAGAATATTGCAGTAAAAATGTATGATAACCAGTCCCAAATTAAATCTACAGAGTTTTGTACAAATCTCATAAAGTGAATTGAATTTTTATTATCTTCACACAAATTTGTCTTCCTGAAGAAGGCAGTAGCTTAGTGTAATTCTGGCCCTCCTACCCAATTTCTTTCTAATTTAATAAGAAAAACTGATGTTTTTTGGCTAAACTATTTTAATAGCAAAACATAGCCTTCCTTATATGAGAATTTTAAGTACATAAAATTGTGTATTGTGACTATCCATTGATCTGAGAACTTAAATGGAGAGCTTATTGCCAATCACGTGTCAATCAGGTGATAGCTATTGTTTTATAATAAGAGTAAAAGGCAGTATTTCCCTAATATTGTGTTTTGCTATGTATCAGAATCTGCAGGGAGCTTGTTAAAAATATAGAAGTCCAATCTCCATCCCAAGCATATTGAATAAAATCCCTGGATACAGAACTCAAGGACAACCTTTACTTTTAAATTGTTCAAATGATTTTGAAATTCTTTTGGAACTACTGAAACATTAACTTCATTTGAGAAGAGTTAGAAATTACTAGGCATATTTGGAAAGAAGTTAAAACATTGTTTTTCATATTTTCATAGGGAAGTCCCATTATATGGATTTTGAAAATTATGGAATATATGGTATCAAAATAATATTAGATCTTATGTATGAGAAGTTAAATAATCATTGTAAAAGATTTTATATGATTTTTTTACAGTTTGGTAGATTCTAGAACTTTAATTACTCCTAATTGATCCTCTCTGTTTGTAAGAAATAAAATATTACAGAGTAAAAGATATATGTCCTGTCTTCAATAATACTAAAAAGTTTGTAGGGGGAAGGATAGCATCCTTGACTTAGGAAGAAAATACAGTGTAAGGGAAAATTACTCAGAAATCATAAGGACAGCAGTCAATTCACAGTGGAGAAGTTTACCTGAGCTTCTAAGACTCATATCAATGTATCAACATTGATCAATTGTTTTCACCTGGAAACAACACTGCAGTCCTGATGTGGCAAGGTAGGACTGCTAACCACAAGGTCGGCAGTTCAAACCCATTAGCCTCTCCTCAGAAACACTATACAGGGTTACCATGAGTCTGAAACCACTTGATAGTAATTAACAACAGCAAGAAGTAACAAATCTGCACTACATTCTACTTGTGTTTTTATTATGCAACAGGTATGCAAACAACTGTGATGAGATATATGGATTTGCTAATAAGTGTCTGGATGAATGAGCAATGTGTATGGGAAGAAAAATAGGACATTAGCTTAATTTATTGTAATTCATAACTGAAAAGGTTGTTAATGGCAGAACTCCAGCCTTCCATGAGAGAAACCTAAGTTCTATTACCTGCCAAAGGACCTCATGCTCAGCCACCAACCACCCAGCTAGAATTGGAGGAGTGTGTGTTGTTATGTTAAACAGGTTTCACTGTAGCTTCCAAACCAAGTTAGATTAGGAAGAAAGGCCTGATGATCTACTTCTGAAAACACCAAACAAATACTCTATGGATCATAATGGTCCAGTCTTCAAGTGTTCAGGGAAATAGGCTAAGACTGGCAGACTTTTGATCCATTATTTAGGGGGTCCTCATTTGTTGAGGACCTACTTGATGACAACTAATAATAAAACATTCAATATATAAATTTCACTTATATCACTAATCTATCTAATCAAGTATTAGGATGGTGTGTGCAAGATGAAAATGAAGTAACCTAAAAGTCAGATGAATCAATGAACTAAATGAGAGTAAAGTACAAGGGACTAATTGGTGTTTAAGTAAGTAAAATGTGAATAGTAGAGAGAAAGAGAAAAGATATCCAGAGTAGTAGAACCAAGTGCCCAAATAAATCACGCTAAAATGGTGTGGACACAATAGAGAAGCAATTATGAGTGGAATTGAAAGTAGATCCATATTAAGTGAGAACTTAATTATTGTTGACAAAATTCTCTTACCGTCAAATTTGCCTTTAAATTCATTGAATTACTCACAAAGAACACTAAATGACTTTTAACATACAACTATATTTTGTTTCTATAAATATGTTGCTGTTAAGTTGTTAAGTGCTTTTTAGATCAGATAGGGTTTTATAGGAGCAGTTGGTGGGTTTGATCTTGTGGTTCTTGCTGATCTTGCTGTTCACTGTCCAGTGCTGATCCTACAACACCATAATAGTTGTTGTTGTTGTTAGGTGCCATCGAGTCAGTACCAACTAATAGCAACCCTGTACACAACAGAATCAAACACTGCCCCATCCTGGGAAACTTCACAATTGTTGCCATGCTTGAGCCCATTGATGCTGCCAGTTTGCAAATCCATTTCGCTGGGGTCTTCCTCTTTTTCTCTAACTCTCCACCTTACCAAACATGATATCCTTCTCCAGTAACTGGTTCCTCCTAACAATATGTCCGATGTATGAGAGACGAAGTTTGGCTATCCTGGCCTCCAAGGAGCACTCAGGCTGCACTTCTTCCAACACAGATCTGTTTGTTCTTTTGGCAGCCCATGGCACTTTCCAACACCATAACTCAAAACATCAATTCTTCTATGGTCTTCCTTATTCACTGTTCAATTTTTGCACGCATATGTGGTTATTGAAAATACCATGGCTCGGGTCAGGTGCGCCTTAGTCTTCAAGCTGACATCTTTGCTCTTCAACACTTTAAAAATGTCTTGTGCAGCAGATTTGCCTAATGCAGTACATCGTTTGAATTCCTGACTGCTTCCATGAATGTTGATAGTTGGTCCAAGAAAAACAAAGATCCAAAAAGACAACTTTAATCTTTTCTCCATTGATAAGAATGCTGTTTAATGGTGCAGTGGCGAGGATTTTTGTTTTATTTACATTGAGATGTAATCCATACCGAAGGCTCTGCTTCTTGATGTTCATCAGTAAGTATTTTAAGTCTTCTTCACTTTCAGCAAGCAAGGTTGTATCATCTGCATATCGCAGACTGTTAATGAGTCTTTCTTAATCCTGTTGTCACATTTTTCTTCATATAAGCAAGTTTTTCAGATTATTTCCTCAGCGTATCGGTTGAATAAGTATGGTGAAAGAATACAACCTTGATGTACACCTTTCTTAATTTTAAACCATTCAGTGTTTCCATGTTATGTTGGAACAACTGCCTCTTGGTCCATGTACAGATTCCTCTTGAGCACAATAAAGTGTTCAGGAATACTCATACTTCACAATGTTGTCCATAGCTTGTCATGATCCACACAATCAAAAGCCTTTGCATAGTCAGTAAAGCACAGGTAAACATCTTTCTGATATTGTCTGCTTTCAGCCAAGATCCATTGGACATCAGCAATAATATCCCTCGTTCCATGTCATCTTCTGTGAAGCTCTATGCAATACGCCATAAAGTGGTGATATTACCCTTTCAGATTCTTTTTTTCTCAAAACTCAAAAAACATAGAAAAGAAACAGAATCTGAGTGCCCAGAAGATGCCAAAACTGCATTTTGATGTGGTGTAAATCTAAGAGGACAGAATTCTTCTGGGAAAGGTTAAAGAGATGGAAACACCACTTTCAGACCTACATGGAGGATATGTTGGGAAGCAATAGCATCACATATTGGCATTTTTATTTAATGAAGGGTTCTGTGATTTGTAGCATAATATTTTGACTTGCATTCCTATATAATATATGAAGAGTATCCTGTTGTCTTAGTTTCTAGTGTTGCTATAACATAAATATCACAAATGGGTGTCTTTAAAAACATAAACATATTTTATCAGGGTTCTGCAGGCTAGAAGTCTAAATCAAGGTCACTGTGTCAATTTCTTCCTTCTCAGGAGCCCCAGACTTTCTTTCATTAGTAAACTTCACATGGCACCTGTCTTCTCCACCATGTGCCCACTTCTGTGGTTAGTCTGTAGTTTTTATAAATTGGAAGTGATTAGGTTTAAGGCAAACCTTAAACTGATATGATCTCATTAACATAATAAAGAAAACCTGATTTCCCAGTAGAATTACATTCATAGGCGTAGGGGTTAGAATATTATGATATATTTTGGAGAAACATAATTTAGTCAGTTGCACCATTGTATAAGCACAGGAGCAAAATACAGTTTTAGAACATCAACATTATATCACAGAAAAAAAGAGAAATAAAAAAAATTAGAATCAAAGTTGCTTATAGTTAGTTGAATTTATTCATTAAAAATACACAAAGTGAAAATTAAGTATCTTCTTTTTAAAAACTCAGTTTATCTTCAGTAGTAAACAAGATGATAAGTAGTGAAAGAAAGAGATTTAACAACACTTTGTGACTGTATTTGAGGGAGGAATATTTGGAGGAAAGCAACTATCTCTATTTACACATAAAGCTATAAAATTAAAACTGATTGCCTAGTTTAAAGCTGAGATAGAAACTAAAGTCTCTAAGAATCCAAATGCCATGCTTTGGTATGACACCATATTTCTTCTTTAGCTCCAAGAAGAGTTTAACATGATGACTTTTTAAACTAGAAGACTCTGGAGATTTCTGAGCAGATTCATCACTTAATGAAAAAACTTAAAATGAGAGTAGAAAAGCAGGCATGAAGTGGCGAAATCCCATCTTAAAATAATAGCATTAAATATGAGACAATACGAGGTCTTTCTAAGGAATAACTGATAAATAGAAATACTGTCAAGTGATACAACCTATCACTCCTGTTGGTAAATCTCTCCATTTATGATAGTTTTCTTGAAGAATAATTGTGTAAATATTATATACTGTTGAAATAATAACAGAGCAGTTTGTAAAAACCAGGCTTAGATTTTTACATTGTCATATAATAAACATGGTTTGGTCTTGATAGAAAGAAGTCCAACCTTCTGACTTCGTCCTTTCTATCAGGGGAATATTTATTTTAGTGCTCTTCTTCCTAGTTAACCAATTAACAGCGTAAGTGACTAAAATTAGGTCTATTGATGAAAAAAATTCCAAAAGATCATTGTGAAAAGATTTGTTCACAACAGTATCATCATATCACAATCAATAGTAGCAAACCTTGAGCAAGAACTAATCCATTTTTAAAGTGATGGTATTCCATAAATGTAAACTGGATGAGTCATAGTAGGATTATAGTTGTTGTTAAGGGCGGTTGAGTTGGTTCTGACCCATAGCAACATTGTGCAGGGTTTCTGGTGAGCTTGATCAAACCTTGCAGATAAAACAACTTTGCAGTCCAGCACATTAACCCACAGCACTACACCAGGATTCCAGGTAGCTGGCCTTTTAAAATAAAATGATATATTAAGTTCCTTAGTCATTATAGAAATCCTAAGAGCCAAAAAGAGCTAAAAAAAAAAAAAAAGAAAAGAAAAGAAACCTTCTTGATAATGCTGTTGCTTATCTGGTGTCCATGGTACCTTTAGAGTTAACAAGAAGTTTGTAGCTGAAAGATATACTGTAATATTTAAAATTAAATATAAAATTGTATTGGAGCATTATCCCAGGAGCTGTAGAACTTATTGAACTAAAGAATTAAGGCTAAGTTTCAATAACCATTTTCCTTTCTGCCTCTGAGATAGTAAAATTAATATCTATAGATTCTCCCATTCCTTAGTGATGAAACATATGAAAGTGTGCCATTCCAAAAGGGTCAGACATTTACATAGAAAAGTGATCATCTTAATTGGGTAAAATATAAAAGTTCTAATTACTGTTTTCACCTTAGCTAATTGATTACCATTAAGATTTCTGAAATTTGGGAATATCTCTTATTGATATGGACACTCAAGTGCAATCACTGCAAAGAAAGATAATATATAGAATTGCATTAAAAATATAGAATTGCATTAAAATATTTGAACTAATCATTGCCCTAATAATATTTTAAGTTACAAAACTGTGAGAAACCAAACATAAGTAATAAAGTAAGAGATTGAGAGTGCATCATTAGAGTTTTGATACATCTTTTTTATGACAGTATAAATCGTGGTATGCAATGACAATTGTTGTTGTTTTTGCTAAACGCCTTCCAGTAGGTTCCAACTCATAGAGACCCTGTATAGGGTTTTCAAGAAGCAGCTGGTGAGCTTGAACTGCCTACTTTGTGGTTCAAACCAACCTTGTAGGTTAACCCACAGTGCCACACCAGGACTCCAATACAATACAACTTATTTATTTATAAAACACCTTCTTGGGAATTGAAACGAGATTAATTTCTAAAATATTTCAAACGTTGATGAGTTCTCTTTATAAGCCCCACAGTGAGTCACCCGAATGGTTCTACAGGAAGGTTTCAACCCCTGTCTGCCATTTAGCTATCTCCACTGAAGAATGTATCTATTATAAAGCTAGAAGTACACATTAGAGACATTGTTGTTCTTGTTGTGATGTGCTGTGGAGTCGGTTCCGACTCATAGTGACCCTGTATAGAGTTTCCAAGGCTGTAAATCTTTTTGAGAGCAGAAAGCCTCAACTTTCTCCTGCAGAACAGCTGGTAGTTTCAAACTGCTGACTATGAAGTTCACAGCCCGATATGTAACCACTATACTACCAGAGCTCCTTGCTATACCCATTTCTTTAGAGTTACTTAGAACTGCCCTGTGGTAGCGTAGTGGTTATGAATCGGGCTGTGAACCTTAAGTTCAGCAGTTCGAAACTACCACCCGCTCCGTGGGAGAAAGATGAGGCTTTCTACTCCCGTAAAGATTTACACCCTTGGAAACCCTGTACAGGGTCGCAATGGGTCGGAACCGACTCGATGGCATTTAACAACAACATATGTTCAAGGATGTAAATCTTTACAGAATGAGACTGCCATATTTTTCTTCCTGTGGCATGACTGGGGATTAGAAACACAACCTTTTAGGTAGCAACTGAACATTTTTATCATGTACCACCAGGGTTCCTTATAAAAGCATGAAGAGGTAAAATGTACAGTTTGGCTATAAGTGTCAGGTTCTCTTCTGCATGCCTCCCATACATTAACAAATTTAACTCTCACAGTAAATCTTTTTAAAGATAAGAAAATGAAATAAAACTTTAACCAGGGAATGCAAAAACAAAAATGTATTATAAAACTCAATAGCACTATGAATATAAATTAAAAATGATAACATTTGCTAGTTCTTAAGTTATTAGGACAGGCTGGTGGGATCTTCTAAAAGTTTTATTTTACATGGTGGCTCTGGTAGCATAGTGATTACAAATCAGGCTGCGAACCTTAAGGTCAGCAGTTCGAAACACCAGCCACTCCGCAGGAGAAAGATGAGGCTTTCTGCTCCTGTAAAGATTTATAGCCTTGGAAACCCTATATAGGGTCGGTATGGGTTGGAACCAACTCGACGGCACTTAACAACAACAGCAATTTAAATAGCTGTTTTAGATTCCTAGAGCTACCATAGTAAATTACCAAAAAGTGGATGACAGAACAGAATGTATGAACAGAAATGTACTTTTTTTAGTTTCAGAGGCTAGAAATCCAATTTTAAGGCATGTTTGACAAGATCTTTCCCTGTCTCCTTCTGCTTCTGATTGTTGTTGTTAAGTGCCATGAAGAAGATTCTGATTCATAGTGACCCTGTATAGGGTTTCTAAGGAGCAGCTGGTGGTTTTCAACTGCCAACCTTGTGGTTAACAGTCCAGAGTTTATCCAACAGCGCCATGCCAGGCCTCTCCAGTTTCTGGTAGCCCTGGACATTTGGGGGCATTCCTTGGCTTTTATATTCATCTGTGCATGGCATCTGTTTTCCTTCTGCATGACTTGTCTCAATGTCTGTCCTCACCTAGTTAGGCAGTTTGATTAGGGAAGGAGAGGCCAAACTGCAAACCTCCCAGAACCATTGTACTAAATCAGTTTGTGGTTAGATCATGAACATACTTATAACAAACTAAATTGCAGGAAAGGTGTTGTTAAGACCCAAGGAAGAAAATACCAAAAAGATTGTCATCCAGGGACTGGACAGCACAAACGTCCAGAGACATTGGTGAAGACACAGGAAGTCAAACTCCCTCCAGCTAGTCCATGAAAGCCTACTCTAAGTAGTTAGCCAGTGCAACCATCCAAAAAGACTAATGAAGACACCAAAAGTCAGACTACCTCCAACTACTGCATAAAAGCATAATCCACATACTCAATCAGTGCTTCCCTCACTTGTGAAGTGGAAGCCTCTTTGTGAGAAGGGCTATATTTTGTTCTTAATAAATCATCATCTTGGTTACTTAGACCCTCTATCTCTCTGGCTTCTTGTGTGTGTGTATTGTGCCTATGCCCTATCAATTATTTGGAGGGACAATAGGAAAGAATTAGGATATGTCATCTCATTCATCCACCCTGTGACAGCTTCAGATAAAATACCACTTTGAAAAAATTAGAGTTAGGACCCAGTCTACTTTGGTACAAATTAACAGCCAACACCTTCAAAGAAAGACCCAGTTTTCTAAACAAGGGCATATTCACAGGCACAGGTATCAAGACTTCACCATATATTTTTGGTAGAACACAATTCAACCTGCAATGATTACTAAAATTTGTTGTATCCTATGGAAGGAACTTTGGTAGTACACTGCATTAAGCATTGGACTGCTAACTAAAGATGAATGATCCAAATCTACCAGCTGTCCCATAGGAAATACAGGACGTAGTCCACTTCAGTAAAGATTTACAGCCTCTGAATCACTAGGGAGCAATTCTACCATATCCTATAATGTCACTATGAGTTGGAAATAACTGACGTTAGTGGATAGTACATAAAGAGGACATAAGGGGAAATTTTCAGATGTGTTTAGAAGAATTTCAGGAAGGCATGTAATTTGATTAAATTCCAAATTTTTGAAGTTAACAAATAAGAGCCTCATGTTTGAGAAAATAAAACCTGTGCTGCTCCTGTTCAACAGAGAACACCGAGTTAAAAGTCCTACCATGACTTGCCTCAGTCCTAGCAGGACTCTTGCTGTGTAGTGAGAACAATTTCATTTCTTTCTTTTCACTCATGATTTTTCCCATTCATCCAAGTTTTCCTAGATTTGTTAAGTGGATATTTACATTCTAACTTGGCTTTGAATTTAACTAAATTTTCAGTAAAAGATGTTGAACCAGTTTTCAATCTCCTATCTTCAGTAGTAACACTAGGCTGTCATATGCTGATCTACACTGTTAACCTGGCAATTGAATAAGAATTGATAGCTGAAGAATTATCTATAATTGCTCATTCATGTGTTGCAGCACTCTTTATTTCCTGCTAAAATCACAAACCCTTTTACTTACATTCTTATGGGAATTGTGCTAGACTTCTATTACTGCCATACAAATTACATCAAACTTGGAGTTTTTATTAGCTTGTAGGTCAGACATCCAATATGAGTCCTAAGAAACTAATATGAAGTTGTCAGAAGGTTGCATTCCTCTTTGTATTTTCTAACACAGAGTCCATTCCTACTTATTTTGGTTATTGGTAACTTTCAGTTCCTTAGGTTCTAGTTCAAGGTCCCTGTGTTTTGATGGCTATAGACCGAGCATAGAAATACTACAGCAAAGGGAAGAAATAAAGAGGTACAAGAGCTGATGAAAATTTCAAAGGTCAGGTAGAATCAAATACTATAACAAAATGTGCAAACATCTGGAGTCAGAAAAACAAAAGCGAAGAACATGTTCAGCATTTCTCAAGCTGAGGGAACTGAAGAAAAAAATTCAAGCTTTGAATTTTGTTATTGAAGGATTCTCTGGTCAAATTATTAAATGATGCAGAAAGCATCAAAAGAAGATGGAAGAAATACATAGAGTCACTGTACCAAAAGGAAATGGTTGATGGTCAACCGTTTCAATAGGTAGCACATAATCAAGAGCCAATTATACTGAAGTAAGAAGTCCAAGGTGCATTGAAGGAATTGGCAAAGAACAAGGCAGCAGGAATTGATGGAATAAAAATTAAAGTCTTTCAAGAAACTGAGGCAGTACTGGAGGCATTCATTCATCTATGCCAAGAAATTTGAAAAACAGCTATCTGGCCAACTGATTGGCAGAGATCCGTATTTGTGTCCATTCCAAAGAGAGGTGACTCAACGGAATGTGAAAATCATCAGAGATTTATCTTTGATATCCCATGCGAGTAAAGTTTTACTCAAGGTAATACAGAAATGGCTGCAGCCATACATTGACAGAGAACTTCCAGAGGTTCAAGCTGGATTCAGAAGAGGACTTGGAATGATGGATATCATTGCTGACATCAGATGGATCTTGGCTGAAAGCAGAGAATACCAGAAAGATGTTTACCTATGGTTTATTGACTATGTAAAGGCTTTCAATTGTGTGGATCATGACAAGCTATGGACAACGTTGTGAAGTATGAGTGTTACAATAACACTTTATTGTGCTCATGCGGAATATGTACATGGACCAAGAGACAGTTGTTCAAACAGAACATGGGAACACTGAATGGTTTAAAATTAAGAAAGATGTGTGACAGGGCTGTTTTCTTTTACTATACTTATTCAACCTGCATGCTGACCAAATATTCCGAGAAGCTGGGCTATATGAAGAAAAATGTGGCATCAGGGTTGGAGGAAGACTCATTAACAACCTGCAATATGCAGATGGCCTTGCTTGCTGAAAGTGAAGAGGATGTAAACATTTACTGATGAAGATCAAAGAGCACATCCTTCAGTATGGATTGCAACTCAATGTAAAGAAAACACAAATGCTCTCCACTGGACTAATAAACAACATTCTTATCAACAGAAAAAAAGATTGAAGTTGTCAAGGACCTCATTCTTCTTGGATTAACTACCAACATTCATGGAAGCAGCAGTCAAGAAGTCAAACGATGTATTGCATTAGGCAAATCTGCTACACAAGATCTTTTGAAAGTGTTGAAGAACTAAGATATCAGCTTGAAAACTAAGGTGTGCCTGACCCAAGCTGTGGTATTTTTAATAACCTCATATGCATGCAAAAGCTGGACAGTGTATAAAAAAGAACGTAGAAGAATCGATGCTTTTGAGATATGGTGTTGGAAAAGAATATTGAAAGTGCCATGGGCTGCCAAAAGAGCCAACAGATCTGTGTTGGAAGAAGTACAGCCAGAGCGCTCCTTGTTGTTGTTGTTGTTATGTGCCATGAAGTTGATTCTGACTCATAGCAACCCTGTACAGGGTTTCCGAGGCTGTAAATCTGTTACGGGAGCAGAACGCCTCATCTTTCTCCCGCGGAACAGCTGGTAGTTTCGGACTGCTGACCTTGTGGTTCGCAGCCCGATTCGTAACCACTACGCTATCAGAGCTCCTTAGAGTGCTCCTTGGAGCCATGATAGCCACACTTCATCTCTCATACTTTGGACATATTGTCAGGATGGACTAGCCACTGGAGAAGGATCTCATGTTTGGTAAAGTGGAAGGTCAGAGGAAAAGTGGAAGACCTCCAGTGAGATGGATTGGCAAAGTGGCAACATCAATGGGCTCAAGCGTGGCAACAATTGTGATTTTGGCCCAGGACCAGGCAATGTTTCATTCTGTTGTTCACAATGTCGCTATGAGTTGGTACTGACTCAATGGCACCTAACAACAAAAACAACAAGACTGAGAGTCATCTCCAGTTTCTAGAGGTAAGTGTATTCTTTGGCTCCTGGTTCCCTTCCACCATCTTCAAAGCTAGCAACCATGGTCAGGTCATTATCACTTCAAATTTCTTTGACCCACTCTTCTTCTATCTTCTTTTTATGATTCATATGGTCACGTTAAGTCCACCTGGGTAGTCCTGAATAATTTCTCAATCTCAAGGCAGATACTTAGTCTCAATCACATCTACTTAATCCCTCTTCCCAAGTAATATATTTAAAGGTTCTGTTAGAGACATCTTTGAGGAGGATTCTATCCATCACAGCCAGAGAGAGTTCATCCCAAATAATTGTTTAGACTTGGTAATTTCAAAGAGATAATATGTCTCAAGTGCAAATTATTGAGCCATGGTTTTAGAGAGTGCTTAGTTTTGTCATTTATTCTTTTGCCAATTAAATTATTTCCTTGGCTCTTTTCTGTACAGGAAGAAATTAGATAATAATGGAGCATCTCTTTACATTTTAATATCAGAAAAATCAATATGTTACAATTATTTGCCATCTTGGGCAAATAATAAATAAAAAATAAAAGTATTTATCAGCATCATCATTAAGCATTTTTTTTTTTAATTTGTTGAAAAGGAGAAATTTTCATCTTTTTCTACTCCCAGATTCTGATCAGTAGTGAGAGATTTTTCAGACAATTGCTGTTTGGCCAAACGGGGCCTTCAGAAATGAGACTGATCTAGATTAAAATCTCTGAAAAGTTATTCCCAGTGACATGTTCAGAAGCCTATATCTCTGTCAACCACAATGTCTACACTTTTGCAAGGGTGTTTTAGATGTTCCCAAACTTCACAATCATCAGAAACACCTGAAGTCTCTTAAAAATTCATACCTCAAGATCCTATTGGAGTAATGTTGTGGCGCCATAGGATAAACACTGGATTACAATGTTGACTTGAATTGCAAAGTCGGTGGTTGAAATTCACCAGCCACTGCTCAGAGCCCTATGCAGGTGCTATGAGTTGGAAACAGCTAGACTGCACGTAACAGCAACTCGACCTTATTAATTGTTGCATGATGGCAACAACTGAGAAGAGGATTCTAAGTAGCAATGTCTACTAATATTTGAATGTTGACTTTCTCTTTTATTCAAAATGCATATTTTGATTACTAAATATTTTCTACCTTATGCTCTGTGTGAATACTTATGCCAAGTTGTATTGTTAAGGCATATTTTGAGATCTTTAAGTTTACTCTTAAGGAGCTCTGGTAGCGTAGTGGTTACGATTCGGGCTGCGAACCTTAAGGTCAGCTGTTCGAAACTATTAGCTGCTCCGTGGGAGAAAGATGAGGCTTTCTCCTCCCGTAAAGATTTACACCCTCGGAAACCCTGTACAGGGTTGCTATGGGTCGGAACCGACTCAATGGCACTTAACAACAACAACACAATATATGATACACAGAGGGATAGGATACAATATGTTCCTTCATGGCCTTATGAAATGTTTGGGGAAATCACATAAGCCAGTTGGTTACAAAAAAAATGTTAAGTGCCATCAAGTTGGTTCCAACAACAAAAACAACAACAAAAATAGGTGATATGTAATTAGATGAAAATTATTTAGTCTGATTATTATTGAAATTTAGAGAAGGAAGAGATCATTGAAAAGTTAGTGTATGTTAAATATATAACATTCTTAAATGCTGTCTTGAAAGATGTGTTTGACTAGTTCAAGTTTGAATAATTGGGAAGAAAGCATTAATGTGGAAGAATTACAAGTAGGGGAAAGCATAGGAAAAAACATGCACAGTACAAATTATCATTGTGTTCTTAAAGCAGTAATGCCATTAACTTAAATTGAAATGATATGATGGACAAGAAAGAAGTCTGAATTGTTTAAACAAATTATATATTTCAGAAGCTTACAAACTAAGATGCTTATGTTGAGTCACTTAGATTATGGGGGGGGGGCGGGTACAGTTCATTATAGTTGCAAGGAGTGACATAACCTTGAATTTTAGGCATACTTCACATTTACCATTCCAGGCAGACAAAAGGAGACTTGAAATTTGTTTAGAGAGTGATATAAATATGCAGCATGGTATTTTGGGAAAGTGACTACCACAAGAGTTAATGACAATATAAATTGAAAAGATAAAGTAAGGGACTTAATTAAAAATGGCTTTAGGACTTCTAATACAGAAAGCTTAGATAACTGGAAAAGTTAAAAGACAACCCATAATTTGAAGAGTTTGGTTCTGACCATGTGAAGTCTGATGTGATAATTAGATATAGAACACATAAATTGTGTCTTCACTGAAAAATATGATAACATGCACTATTCATAGGCATAGAATTAAAATGGTAACATTTGACAGTCTTCAAAGAGCTTTCCCTTTGACAGAAAGGGTATAGAGTGTATCAATTACAGATAATGGTAAATACTAGAAGGGATGTAAGTGTTAAAAAGAATGCAAGCACAAGGGTACTTAGATCTAGTAGTTGTGGAAGATTTCACTGAGTGGGTGACGACTGAGCAAAGATTTAAAGAGTGAGTCTCAGGAATTGTTCATGCAGACATTACTTAATGTTCAAAGACGTAATATGAGAACAAGGATAACTTATTCCGGGAAGAGCAAGGTCAGTGAAGCTGAAAGCTAGAGTTAATGATTGGAGATAAAATCAGAGAGAAAGGCTGAAGCTAATAAACATTTCTTACATCACTTATGTATAGATCATTATGTTTTTTATTGTTATTAAGTGCCATCGAGTCAATTACAACTCATAGTGACCCTACATAAGATTTCTAAGGAGCAACTGGTGAGTTTGAACCACCAACCTTGTGGTTCACAGTCTAGTGCTTATATTACAGTGACATATGGAGAGCTTACTGTGATCTGAAATATATTTATTTAGAACCCTTTATTTTGCAGGTAGAGTCTGAAGAACAATTATCTAAAGGACATGCACAATTTACATAGTAGTAACCATGAGATCAACAGTTCAAACTCACCAGCTGCTCCTCAGAAACCCTATATAGGGTTGCTATGAATTGGAAATAACTTGACAGTACTTACCAACAACAAAAATTGATTTGGGGGAGTTCTCGTGTGGCTCTGTAAGATAAGCACTGGATAGCTAGATTGGTGATTCAAACCCCACCAGCGGACCTTCAGAAACCCTATGGAGGGTCACTATGAGTCAGACACAACTATACTGCACTTAACAACAACAGCTTCTTTGGAAGTGCTAATTATCAGTCCATTGCTCTTTCTATTAGGAAAATTCTTCCAACCGGTTTTGTTGTTTCTTTGCTCACAAACAGCAGATAGTCATTGTTGCAAATGGATGTCTGAAATAATAATTAAGAACAGGAATTTTGAAGGTTTGAAAAACATAGATTTCTTAGCTCTTATTCTTGTGTTCATCCATTTATAATTACTTTTCAATTGTGTGAATCATGAGAAGCTATGGACAACACTGCGAAGTATGAGTGTTCCGGAACATTTAATTGTGTTCATGAGGAACCTCTACATATACCAAGAGGCAGTTGTTCGAACTTGAACATGGGAACACTGAATGGTTTAAAATTAGGAAAAGTGTGTGACCGCATTGTATTATTTCACCATATTTATTCAACCTGTATGCTGAGCAAATAATCTGAGAAGCCAGGTTCTATGAAGAAAAACATGGCATCAGGATAGGAGGAAGACTCACTGACAACCTGCTATAGGCAGATGATACAACCTTACTTCCTGAAAGTGAAGAGGACTTAAAAATACTTACTAATGAAGATCAGAGACCACAGCCTTCAGTATGGATTGCATTTGAATGTAAAGAAAACAAAAATCCTCACCATTAGACCAATAAACAACATTCTTATTAACGGAGAAAAGATTGAAGTTGTCAAAGACTTCACTTTTCTTGGGTCAACAATAAACACTCATGGAAGCAGCAGTCAAGAAATCAAATGACGTATTGCATTAGGCAAATCTATTTCACAAGACCTTTTTAAAGTGTTGAAGAGCAAAGATGTCAGCTTGACAACTAAGGTGCGCCTGACCCAAGCCATGATATTTTCAATAACCTCACATGCATGCGAAAGTTGGACAGTGAATAAGGAAATCTTTGTACTGAATTGATGCAGTCGAGTTATGGTGTTGAAGAAGGTTATTGAAAGTAGTATGGGCTGCCAAAAAACAAACGATATGTGTTGGAAGAAATACAGCCAGAGTGCTCCTTGGAGGCCATCATGGCCAGACTTCATCTGTCACACTTTTGATTTCTTGTCAGAAGGGACCAGTCACTGGAGAGAGATATCATGTTTGGTAAAGTGGAGGGTCAGAGAAAAAGAGGAATACCCCCAGGAAGATGGATTGGCAATATGGTAGCCTCAATGAGTCCAGGTGTGTTGCTGTGGGTTAATGCGCCAGACTGCAAAGCCATTTGAACTGCAAGGTTGGCGGTTCAAGCTCACCAAGTCCTTCTCAGAAACCCTATACAGGGTCACTATGGGTTAGAATTGACTCGATGGCACTTAACAACAATGGACTCAAGTATGTAAAAAATTGTGAGATTAGCCCAGGACTGGGCAGTGTTTCATTCTGTTGTGCATAGGGTCACTATGAGTCAGTACCAACTCAATGGCACCTAAGAACAACAACATGTTTCTTTAATATACTATGGGTTCTTGGCATTCTTTGTGTAATTGTAACTTGTCCCTGCATTTTTAATTTCTTGGGTTTTCTCCATATTTCATTTCATGCCTTTAAAAATGGATTTGACTAAATAAATCTTAGAATTTGGTGGTAAACAGTCTTCCCCACACCTCCACCCCCAGTCAAACTGTATCCGTCTTTACTAAAGATACTTTTCATAAACAGTCATGGTATTCAGCAAGGTCATGGGCAGACAATTGTTGACAGTATACCACAACTTTCAAACTCACTTCTTTGATGGACTACCAAAATTAGAAAGCCACCACAAAATCCAATGAAGTCTTCGTGTGATGCTCTGAACAGGGACCATTTAGATTGAGGGTTGACATTTCACATTTAGCATGTTGTTTAACAACTTTTCACAAGCCGACCCTGATTTTCAGAAAATGAAATGAAAGTGGCAGAATTACCAATCTGAAGACCCACAATCTGAACAAAGGAACCACTGTTCATTTCAGGGGTGCCACTGAGTTGGCATCAATGGAATGTCCACATTGCCTGATACATGAATAACCAGGTTTCTGAGGTCAGGTTCCAACAGGTCCTGGGTTTATGCGAGTCAAATCTATGCTGAAGGATAGAGAGGGAGAAGAGGATATGAAGATGTAAAAATAAATTGTACTTTTCCCACATCACATGGCATTTGCACCAAGGTGCATAATATATGTGAATGTCAGGGAATCCCTCCTCCTGGGAACTAAGAGGGAGTCTCTCAAAACTAGATGAGAAAGGCATTTTCTTCCACATCAATCCAGCTTTGGAGACACTGTATTAGTGACATGTGCCCCCTTCCCCCAAAACAATCAAGTGTTTTGTGTGATAACAACGTAACTTTTAAAAGTAAAACAAAATTCTGCATTTTCATAAAACTTGATTTAAAAAAAATAATATTTCAAATGGCAAAGTCACCAGAAGGACACAGTTATCAAAAACACACACACTTCACTTAGCATCCCCAGCACCTTCAGCTTTCTGTGCCTGGTCTGTTTTGGCATCTCTATTTTTTTCTTCATGGTTATTGGTTATTTATTCCCATCCTTGCTCACATCAGCTTTCCCCTTTTTCCCTTTGTGTTCCTTCTTTGCCTTCTGAGCAGGGGCCTTTTTAGGCTTTGGCTTAGGCTTTGGCTTTGGAAGAGAAGGTTTAGCAGATAACCTTGCAGATCTCTTCTGAGGTTTATCCTTCACCTTTGCTTTATCTCCCTTAGCATCCCCTTCAGCCTCTCTCTTGGGCATGGTGGCTTCAGAGGTTAGGCCCCTGCAGGTGCTGGACTCCAGGATGCAGCCTCTGCCTGGTTTTGGTCAATCCAGGGTTCATTTGCATCTCTTCTTCACACTGCTCAGACTGGGTGGGGGAGGTTGTTTAATAAAGTTTTTTCCTATGGTGGTAAACATTCTTGATATATCAAAAATTGAATAACCTAGTATGGTGTAGTGAGTTATTTAATGTTTATTCTAGCCATAAACTTTATTACTCCCACTAAATGATTTTTTTTTACAGATGGGTCTATATACTTGAAGGTGGAGGAAGATGCTAATGGATTATATGATTCAGTTTTGAGGACCGCTAACAAGGCTAACTGTGATTAGTCAATTTGGATTATATGATTCAGTTGTGAGGACTGTTAACAAGGCTAATTGTGATTGGTCAATTTTGCTATCCTGCTAGTTATAAAATGAGCCATTTCAGAAGCAGGAGTTGGGGATTGTATTGCTGTTAACAAAGGTGTTCCAAAAGTGTAGCGTGTTCTTAGGACCCAGGGTCAGGAAGCTATGGCTAGGGAGAAATGGCAGAGGACTAACATCAGTGGGAATCAAGAACCAAAGCATTAGCTAGAGCATTGTGCTTCCCAACCCACAGAGCAAGTAAAACTGAGTGACTGTGGGTAGGTGCCTTGTTTGCAGAGTGGGATGCATCAGACACTTAATTGGGGTAGCTAGGTTTGCTGACTCATGGAACTAGGGTCATGTGCTTTAATGTTAAGTCTTATGGTAGAGTAGTGTGTCCTGTGGGCATTTATTGGCAGCCCTAAAACAGCTTCCTAGCATTGGACAGGCAGAAAGAGTCCTGATTGTGGATATAGCTGAAGAGAACTTTCCTTAGCTTTTCTGTGTCCTGAGCATTTCTGACCCTGAATTGTAACCTGTTAACTTTCCTCATAAACACCTTAACTGTGAGTGTGGTGTCTGAATTCTGTGTGAACATTGCAATGAACCATGGAAACTAGCTGAGGAAGGAGGGCAGTGGGAGTAATGACTTGGTGCTTCTTTGTTTCATCTATGTAGTAAAAGTTACATTTGTTTCAGATATTTTCAAACTTGCAATATTGATTTTATTCATATATCTTTTAATCATTTGCATTAGAAATTTTATTCAGAATATCTCTGGTTTACAACACCAATTTCCCCTTATTTTTCAATTAAACATGATATAAATCAGAGTCCTGGTGTGGCTCCATAGGATAAGCACTTGATCCCAAGGTCAGTTTCAACCACAAGGTCAGTGGTTCAAACTTACCAGCCACTCCTCAAAAACCCTGTATAGTGTCACTTTGAGTTGGAAACAACTCGAAGGCACTTATTAACTACATAAAGAATTAGTATATTGATTGAGTCAATATTTGGTTTTGTCTCTTTTTAAATAATATAGTGATACTTGCTAGATATCCACAATTAGGTATCTTTTGGAAAGCTTTGGTATTGCAGAAACCCTTTTTATGATGAAAATTACTTTTTATTTACATATTCATGTTTTTCCAAACTCTGTACCAATAGATGTTTGTACCAATAGATAGGTAGGAGGAGACTTCCCTAATTATTTTTGTAACATATGGACAGCTGTGATTCTCATTGCTTTATACTTCATTGTTTTTCCTAATGAAAATGATTTGCATAGAAGTGGCTTGAGGAAGGAAACAAAATGAGGAAAGGAATGCTTTTGTAAATTCCTTTAAGGTCACACATTAGGACTTCATTTTTTTCTCAAGCAGAGCACTAATTCTTACTGAAAAGTGACATTTGAAGTAACAGGTAGGAAATGATAGTGTCTGTGTTCTGATTTCTAACCAAATGCTAGTTTCTTGATATTACTACTAGTAACAATAATAATGTTGTTGTTAATGTGCCCTCAAGCCAATTTTGACTCATAGTGACCATATACAGGGCTTCTGAGGATTAACTGGTAGGTTTGAACCACAGATCTTATAATTCACAGTTCAGTGCTTAATCCTACAGCACCATACCAGGAGTCCATAATAATAATCGTTTTAGTAAATTCAGTTTATGTTATATGAATGATTTGTGTGAAAATACAGAGTTTACAAGGCACCTTCAAGAAATCTACAGAAAATTTCATTACCTTTCAGTTCAAAATTTTCTATGACTTTTCTGAAGCCCCCAATGACAATTTAAACATTATTTTTCAAAATGTCTATTCTGTAATAAAGTTGCATTTTTATAGTTCAAAATAATTTCCTAAATGGATATTTACCATTGTATACATTTGCTTTAAATTTTCCAATTGATTTCTATCACACTTATAATATCTAAAATTTACCATGGTCTGCAAAACCCTATGCAACATAGTCAGGTGTCTTAGCTCTTTCTATTTATTTTTAACCATTTTTCTCTTGCTCACCATATCCAAACCATGC
>NW_006408609.1:6295636-6296663 GCF_000296735.1 Chrysochloris asiatica | reverse complement strand
TACTTGGACCAAGAGGCAGTTGTTCGAAGAGAACACGGGAACAATGAATGATTTAAAATTAAGAAAGGTGTGAAACAAGGTTGTAATCTTTCACCATACTTATTCAACTTGTATGCTGAGCAAATAATCTGAGAAGTTGGGTTATATGAAGAAATATGTGACATCAGGATAGGAGGAAGACTCATTAACAAACTGTGATATGCAGGTGATACAACCTTGCTTGCTGAATGTGAAGAGGACTTACAATTTTTACTGATGAAGATCAAAGAGCACAGCCTTTGGCATAGATTTTATCTCAATGTAAAGAAAATAAAAATCTTCACCACTGGATCAATAAACAACATTCTTATCAACAGAGAAAAGATTGAAGTTGTCAAGGACTTCATTCTTCTTGGATGAACTATCAACACTCATGGAAGCAGCAGTTATAAATCAAATGATGTATTACATTAGGTAAATCTGTTGCACAAGAACTTTTTTAAGTGATGAAGAGCAAAGATGTCAGTCAGCTTGAGTACTAAGGTGCGCCTGACCCAAGTTATGGTATTTTCAATAACCTCATATGCATGCAAAAGCTGACAGTGAATAAGGAAGACTGTAGAAGAATGAATGCCTTTGAGTTTTGATGTTAGAAGAGAATATTGAAAGTGCCATGAGCTGCCAAAAGAACCAACAAATCTGTCTTGGAAAAAGTGCAGCCAGAGTGCTCCTTAGAAGCCAAGAAGGCCAAACTTCATCTCTCATACTTCAGACACATTTTCAGGAGGGACCAGTCACTGGAGAAGGATATCATGTTCGATAAGGTGGAGTGTCAGAGAAAAAGAGGAAGAAGACCCCCAATGAGGTGGATTTGCCAAGTGGCAGCATCGATGGACTGACTTATGGCAACAGTAGTGAGGTTGGCCCAGGATCAGGCAGTGTTTTCTTCTGCTGTGCATAAGATTGGTATGAGTTGGTAGCAACTCGATGGTACCTAACAACAACACTATGTATTTGCTAAATAAAAACTGTAATTAAATACTAAGAA
>NW_006408609.1:6292789-6294526 GCF_000296735.1 Chrysochloris asiatica | reverse complement strand
AGTTTTAACTGCCAACTCATAGCAAACCTGTATACAACAGAATGAAACATTGCCCAGTCCTGTGTCATCCTCACAGGGCCATTGTTGCTATGTTTGAGCCATTTGTTGCAGCCACTGTGTCAGTCATCTCAATGAGGGTGTTACTGTTTCCCTCTGACTATCTACCAAACATAATGTCCTTCATCAGAGTGGTCCTCCTGATAACACTTCTAAAGTACACGAGATAAAGTAGTAGTCGTAAGTACGTCTGAAAAAGTTTTGTTCCTTCTTCTGGTAGTACATGATCTTTGTCAATACACTAATTCAAAAGCATCAATTCTTTGTCAGTCATCTTTATTCATCGTCTGTCTTCACATGTGTGTGTTGCTAAGTGCTATCAAGAAGGTTCTGATATATAGTGAGTTTGAATAGGGTTTCCGAGGAGCTGATGGTATGTTTGAACCACTGACCATGTGGTTAGCAGTCTAGTGCTTATCCTAGAGTGTGACACCAGGGCAAGGCTAGGGTCAGGTGCACCTTAGTCCTTGAAGTGACATATTTGCTTTTTAACACTTTTAAGAGTTCTTTTGTAACATATTTTCCACATGAGATATGTTGTCTGATTTCTTGACTACTGTTTTCAAGAGAGTTGCTTGTGGATCCAAATAAAATAAAATCCTTGACATTTTCAATATTTTCCACTTACCATAATTCCACTTACCACTTCAATAAACCATAAAGTTGGTTGGTCTAGTTATGAGGATTTTTGTTTTCTTTATGTTATAGTGTAACCAATATTGAAGGGTTTAGACTTTGAGCTTCAGCCAGTAAGTGCTTTAAATCCTATTCACTTTCAGCAAGTAAGGTTGTGTCATGTTCATATCACAAGCTCTTTATGAGTTTTCTCCAATCCTCACTAAATCATAATCTCAGTATATTTTTTATTGGTCTGCTACTATAAGAAATTTATTGGCAAAAACAAAATATCCAGTATTATTTACTTCCTTGTGCCTAAAATTCAATAAATCCCTAAGGGTTTAGAATATTATGTATGTCAGTATGGTCTTTGCGACTATTTAGCTGATGCCTTCTGCTGTTAATTGGATATTTGTACTTATCTGTACTATGCATAGGATATAACACATGGCAAAGAAGATGGTGAATACCCTTGCCTATGCTAAAGGATTAAAACTAAACAGAATATTATGATATTAAAAGTACATCTTTATGACCTCCTGGATGAAATCAACAAATTTAAACATTGAGACTATTGAAACAGATGATTTTATGGTAGAAACTTGTGTGTACATGTGTTTATCTATAGAAGACAGTTTCACATATCTGACCTGCTTTGCAAATCCCTTATAATCTCCTAACCTGAAACTATTGGTATCACTTTCTCAATTTTCAATTTTCCTATCTGTTATCTTTCCATCTAAGTTTCTTGGTCTATTACCTAAATAATAAACATCTAATTATAAGCTTTGGTAGCATAGTGGTTATGAATCGGTCTGCAAACCTTAAGGTCAGCAGTTCGAAACTACCAGCCACTCCGCAGGAGAAAGATGAGGCTTTCTGCTCCTATAAACATTTACAGCCTCAAAAACCCTGTACAGGGTCGCTATGGGTTGGAACCGATTCGACGGCACTTAACAACAACAACACAATATATGTAGAAAGAAAGTGTAACCTGATTATTGACGAGATTTTGTTTACCTCTAAGAGTATTTTGGAGTCCTGGTGTAGCACTGTGGGCCA
>NW_006408609.1:6284114-6292689 GCF_000296735.1 Chrysochloris asiatica | reverse complement strand
AATAATAAACATCTAATTATAAGCTTTGGTAGCATAGTGGTTACGAATCGGTCTGCAAACCTTAAGGTCAGCAGTTCGAAACTACCAGCCACTCCGCAGGAGAAAGATGAGGCTTTCTGCTCCTATAAAGATTTACAGCCTCAAAAACCCTGTACAGGGTCGCTATGGGTTGGAACCAATTCGACGGCACTTAACAACAACAATACAATATATGTAGAAAGAAAGTGTAACCTGATTATTGACGAGATTTTGTTTACCTCTAAGAGTATTTTGGAGTCCTGGTGTAGCACTGTGGGCCAGTGCTCTGGACTTCAAAGTCGGTTTGAATCACAAGTTTGGCAGTTCAAGCTCACCAGTTGCTCCTAGGAAACCCTATACAGGGTCACTATGGGTCAGAACCAACTTAATGGCACTTAAGAAGAGTATTCTAAATCACCAAAAAATTACAGTAAAACTAGTGTTTCTCTTTGGTCTTATCAGACCTGTTTTCTTTTTTAAAAATTTTGCTTTAATTAGTTCTATGCAGTCCTGGTGCAGGATAATGCAGTAGACTGTAAGGTCAAGTTTGAACTACAAGCCTGGTGTGTCAAACCTAGGGGCCTCTCCCCAGAAACCTGATACAGGGTCATTATGAGTCAGAACTGACTCAACTGATTTTAATAGCAATTAGTTTTATGTGTGTTAAAGAGTAAAATACTAACTCTTTTTAAAAATGTCATCAACTATCTGCTTATGCACATATCATATCTTATCTGATTTATCTGCCAAAAATAATCCTATATGATTTTTCTTTCCTCTTTTGTGTTAAACCATTTGTCTCTCTGTTCTTTTTTGGAATCTGTCTTCAACTAAGTCAGTATGTTTTAGACCATTGATATATGAATTGTTGTTATTGTTGTTGTTGTTATGTGTTGTTGAGTCGATTCCGACCCATAGCAACCCTATATAGGGTTTCCAAGGAGCGGCTGGTGAGCTTGAACAACCAACTTTGCAGTTCAAATGGCTTTGCAGTCTGATGCATTAGCCCACAGCGCCACACCAGGCTCCTGATATATGAACAGATTATACTTAATAGAACCACATAGAGAATTCTATTTTTAAGAAAAACTCAAAGGCCACAGTAAAAATCCAAATATAATTTAATGTAGTTTGCATTTTAATCTCAGTTACCATCTATTACCTATATATATTAAACTGAGTTTTTTTGTTTCCTCAATAATAAAAATTTGTATTTATTTTACAGCTATAATAATGCTCATGCTTAGTCTTAAGCCCATTAACATCTTGAGAGAATACTCAAAACTTGGGCATTTTCTTCTCCATGTTTTTTTTCTTTCCATCTTCATCTAATTTAAAATAAAATTTAATCCCATCGATTTAAAGTAGCTTAAAACAAATGATCATCATGTCATTCCTAAGACTGATTTACCCTGAAGCTTTCCTCTTTGATTTGTTTCTTCTATTAAAAACTTCGCTCATGTGTCTGTCTACATTATGCCAAGATCCAATTCTCTTTCCTCATTTTTTAAATACTCATATATGTTTAAGGAACTCTGGTAACATAATGGCTATGAGTCAGACTGCAAATCTCACAGTCAGCAGTTCGAAACAACCGGCAGTTCCATGGTAGAAAGTTGAGGCTTTCTTCTCCTGTAAAGATTGATAGTCTTGGAAACCCTGTGCGGGGTCACTGTGAGTCAGAACTGACTGCACTGGCAAATAACCACCACCACTTATATGTTTACAATACCCACTGAAACTACACATACACCCTTCATGTTTAAAACTCTCTTATTTACTTATTCCTGATATTTTCCTGGGCTACATCATTATTAAGGAGACCTGGTGGCACAATGATTAAAGGATGAGCTGCTAACTGAAAAGTCCATGGTTCAAACCCACCATCTACACTGTGGCGGTCTACTTCTGTAAAGATTTGTCCCCTTGGGAATACTGCTTCTCTGTCCTGTATGGCTGCTGTGAGTCAAAATTCAATTAACAGCCATGTTTTCTGTTTCTCAAAAGATCATAATCATCAAAACAGAAATATATCTATGACTGCTAACTGCAAGGTCAGTAGTTTAAATCCACCAGTTGATGTTAGAAACCCTATAGAGTGTTGTTATGATTGGCACACAACAACAAAAAGACAAAACCAAAACTCATGAAAAGATTTCCTTTTCCAAATGAAGTTTAAAGTCATGCTATTTTATTACTTTTGGGAGCTGTTGTGAATGGATTATGGTGAATGGCAGTTAAATTAATCCCTAAAATTATGGTAAATTTGGAAGATTTGAGAATATACATATCTTTTATGAATTGCACATATATTTCCAAATTATATAGTACTCTGCATTCTGTAACCATTTTCTACTATTGTTATGGGATGAGAAGAAAGACATTGTATGTTTCAGGGCAATTATAAATTAAAATAAATTAGCATTAAAAGATTTTTAACCTTACTGGTGGTTCAGAGGATGTGTGCTCAGGGCTCTGAAATTCAGAATCTGTTAATGAATCCTGTTTATAAAAGAAAACAAGTTGCAATTTAGCATCTATGTTCCAAATCAGATAACTAACTGAGAGTTTTAACAAATGAGATTATCATGAATGAGCAGTACTTAGGGGCATGCTATTCTGTTATGTTGAGTCATTCTGTAGGATACCAAGTCCAATGGCCATAAGCAAAATTGGCTAATTATAAATCCCAAGAAGAGTTAAAATTATAAATAGCTAACATGTAGAATTTTCCAAGTCTAAATGACCAGGTGGAACATTGATAATTCAGTTTATATCAATGTTTCTATCATGGTTAGGCAGTTCTAAAAGGGACAAAATATGGTTCTTATTTTTTAGGACACACGATCTAGCTATAGTGAAATATATATAAGGAGAAATAAATATAATGTGTGCAATAAGTGCTGTTGTGTGACACTGAGTTGATTCTGACTCATAGTGACCCTGCATAGGGTTTCTGAGAGGATTTGAACTGCTGGTAATGTGGTTAGCAAACGAATATGTAGCCCACAATGCCACTTGTGTGCAATAATGTTAAATGCCATTGAGTCGATTCCAACTAAATAGCAACCCTATTAGTCGGAAACCCTATACAGGGTCGCTATGTGTCAGAATCGACTAGATGGCATCTAACAATAACTGCACAGTTTCTGTGATGTAGCTGATGAGTTTGAAGTGTGGGCCTTTGTCGGGGTTTTCCCTCGACATAGTTGTCATGAGTGTTTGGTTCACGAGGAGGGGAGATCCAGCGGCGATAGGGATAGCGAAAGAATACACAGACAAACAGAAGAAGGGAGACAATGAGGGACCCCAAAGCCAGGTGGATACATCACTGGTGGGCAGGCTTGGGACTACAGGCATCATGGCCTCTGCAGGCAGCAACCCACTGCCCTGGAATCTTTACTGCATGCCTTCCAACCAGTAATGCACCCCTGGGGAGGCCCGGGCCTCTGTTTTATTTAGGGGAGGAGTTTCACACCAAGCTGGGAGGGACTAAAACAGGATACAGCTAACATCAGTAATTTTCCAGACATTCAGGTAACTTTACATTGTACTTCACTGGTTCGAATCCCAGGCCAGCAACTTGGATTCTCAGGCCCAATTAACATATCTATAGCCCCTGAGGTCAGTTGGGGGAAGGTGAGAGTTCTGCAGGAGATGCCCAGGTGAATGGGCTGCACCTGGAAAAGGGATTAGGGAGGATGGGTTCTTTGTCTATAGAACAAAGAACCAAGAAGTAGCTAAGATATTTTTAGTTAATCCTTTGGAGAAAGGTTTAACCTTGCAACCTTTAGTCTCGGCTTTAGGAAAATATCACATTTATCTGTGGATTTTCAAAGGCTCCAGTGTATTAATTTAATATATATACCTGAATATTGAGATGAAAGCAATTTTCCATTAACTGCCAGTGGCCTCATTTGTTACACTCAGCCCTAGAGGGCCTCGAACCTCCGACTAGTCTTACACGGTCTGCAACAGGCCTTGTGGTTCAAACTGACCTTGCAGCCAGTGCTTACCCTCCAGTACCACACCTAAAATGAATTGCATATATAACAAAATCCTAGTTATAATTATTTTTCTAATATCTTATTTAAAGTAGAGGAGATTCCCCAGCTTTTCCTTTCCATATTATCTGATCTTAGGTAAGGTTTTAATCTTTCCACACCAATTATAAAAATTATACCAAACCAATTTTTTTAAGTGCAATTCTTGAGTTTTTCAGCCATGATACTTGAAGAAAACAATTCTTCCATTAGAGAAGACACACCTTGTAACACATCAGACCATTTCCAACATTTCCTTCTTAAAAATGTTTCTGTTTAAGAAACACTTAATTATTCCTTAAAGCATCAGAGTTACCAGGGATAATTCTGATCCACATTTGGGTAACAAAAGTGTTACTTGGCAAGTGATTTATTTGAAGGAGAAAGAAAACATAAGACAAATCTATTTTGCTCTGCTTTTTCCTTGTTAATTATCTTCCATTTGGTTCTGACTCATAGCAACCCTGTATAGGGTTTCCTAAGAAGTGGCTGATGGGTTTGAACCAGTGTTTATCTTAATAGCACAACATCAGGACTCCTTTCCCCTATAGTGGTAAGATTAATAAATGTATTTTTTAATATAAAGTAGAAAAATGTAGGTATATCTGTTCTGGAACAGAAAGCTTGTTGTGGTCACAGCAATTAATAAATTAGAAATAGTGGTAATGGGTCATCCTCTCACTTTCCCTTTCTCCAGTTATATTTATTTATTCCATGGAAGGATGTTCCTGGATATGCCTATCTTTGTTTTTATATCCATATGCTTTTAAATGGAGATTTTATTTCTAAGTGGAAATTATATGAAAGTTAGTGCACATGCTCCCTGTTTTTAAATAGCAGATAGCAGAATTTTGTTTATTGCTAGGGTTCAAATAGTTGGGAACTTGTCTGCTGAGTTGATATGTCTAGAATTTTTCAATTATAAAATAATTAATAGTGCCAAGGGGGGGGGGGAAAAAAACCTTATCATCAGGGAGGAGATTAAGCAGGCAATCTTGGCATAGTATTACTGTCTCAATTTGAGAAAAAGTGGCTGATAAAGAGTACAGGATACTGCCTGTTACTTGAATTTTGTCTTAGCCAGTCATGGTTTCTATGAAGTCCTGGCTTGGTGCTGTAGGATAAGTGCTGGACTCCTAACTGCAAGGTTCTCAGTTCAAACTCACAAGCTGCTCCTTGAAACTCTATGCAGGGTCAGAATCAACTTGATGGTGCTTAACAACAACAACAACATGGGGTTGAAGGGATAATAAAATGGGAAGGTACCTTAAAGTAAAATCTAGAAGACTATTCTTCTCTAAAGTCTGCAAGTCATCAGAGAACAAGGCAGCATGTCATTGCCATCCACATATTAAAAATGACAAGCACGTCCCACCTTCTTTGTATGTAGAATTCAGCATGGTGTTAGCAGCACCTTAAAGGTTCTAGTACAACTTTAGGACTTTAAGAACTCTAACATTTTAATAATACAGAGACAATTGGACATCAGACAAAGAAACCTTGTCTGCCTACCTTGTCTGACTTTGCAAGCATCCAAAGCCTTAAAGTTGAATCAAAACTGATATATTTTACTTAAGAGACATGAGCACCCCACAGAAATAAAAATCAAAGGCTTTGAAAATTGCTAGAGATCCCAGTGAGTGTGTGCATTAGTTTCCTAGAGTAAGAAAATACCAGCAATTTTGTTTGATTGAGACCAAAAAGAGTAATTCTCTTAATGTTTCGGAGGCTAGAAGTCTGAATTTAGGTTGCTAGTAGGGCCATGCTTCCTACAAAACCTCTAGTAAATATTTCTCTTTCCAGTTTCAAGTAGCCCCAGGTTTTCTTGGGTTTGTGGTAACATAGCTGTCTTTACATGTGTCTATCTGTCTCTGTGTATTTTCCCTTCTTATCAGAATAACAGTCACATTGTATTAAGATCTACTTACATGGTATTTTCAATAACCTCATATGCATGCGAAACCTGGACTGTGAATAAGGAAGAACTTAGAAGAATTGATGCTTTTGAGTTATGGTGTTGGAGGAGAATACTGAAAGCTCCATGTGCTGCCAGAAGAACCAACAGATCTATGTTGGAAGAAGTGCATCTAGAGTGCTCCTTGGAGGCCAAGATGGCTAAACTTCATCTCTCATACTTTGGACATATTGTTAGGAGGGACCAGTCACTGGAGAAGGATATCATATTTGGTAAGGTAGAGGGCCAGAGGAAAAATAGGAAGACAACCCCCCCCCCGCCCCAGCGAGATGGATTGGCAAATTGGTAGCCTCAATTGGCTCAAGCAAAGTAATAATTGTGAGGTGGGCCAAAACCAGGCAGTGTTTCATTCTGTTGTGCATAAGGTCACTATGACTCAGTCCCGACTCAATGGCAGCTAACAATAACAATAACAACTATAGCATGACCTCATGTTAACTTAAATAATTCCATCTGCAAAGATGCTTTTTCCAGAAATGACATTCAAAAGTTCCCAGGGTTCTGACTTTAAAGTATTTGGTGGGGGAATATGAATCAACCCTTAAGAGTATGTATTTGGTAATAAACCCAACTTTTAATTTGCTGTGGGCATTGCATGGTGGCACAGGAGCTGCATAAACAACCATTGTTCTTCTAACCTTATCTCATAACTAATGAATATATTTAATAGTTACATTATTATTGTTGTTGTTGTTAAGTGTCATAGATTCAGTTCTGACCCATATCGACCCTATGTAGGGTTTCCGAGGAGCAGCTGGTGAGCTTGAACCGCCGACCTTGCAGTTCAAACAGCATTGCAGTCTGGCGCATCAACTCACAATGCCACACCAGGACTCCACTTACATTATAATCTCTATCAAATTGTGGATCCAAAATGTAAACTTAATCAGAACCTAGAAAACACTGAGGAAAAAGCAAAGGCCTTTTCTCTCATGCATACATACACATCAATGTGTGGCTTTAAAAATGGCAGTATAGCATGAACTGATGAAAAGTCAACTGACTAAATTTGTTATATTTTTCTTATAAATATACATGTGTGAATGATTATGTAGACTCTGATGGTTAGCCTTCATGTTTATTCCACTTTCATTAGAGTTTGACCCACTTTTGAAAAACAATAAAAATAAAGCAATAAAGAGTTAGACAATTTTAATAAGTACCAACCACTGGCTGAATTTATCTCCAAGCATCACGACTGATATTGGAACATTCCAGATCACTTTAAATTAAATTGATTAATAATATATCATGTTAAAATGAATTTTTCATGGTTTCAGAGCTAATGTTCTCAATTATTTAGCAATGTAAAGTCTGGGAACTTACACACAAACAGCATGTAGAAACTGATTCCTGAACTTTCTCTTAAAACAAGATGATAAATGGTCTATTCTTCTATCATACTAAAGCAATATGTTAATATATTTTGTTTTGAAAGCATTTGCTCTCTATCTCTAAGGACAATACACTATGGTCAAAACAACAATAATATATAAATGTTAGACATTTAAAAAAAATCAGCACTGAATGAATATACCAGAAAAAGGTGTAAATTCATTAGCAAACTATGAGTCCTGGTGTGGTTCTGTGGGTTAATGTGCCAGACTGCAAAGCCGTTTGAACTGCATGGTTGGATGTTCAAGCTCACCAGCTGCTCCTCAGAAACCCTATACAGGGTCATAGTGGGTCGGAGTCGGTCGACTCAACGGCACTTAACAACAACAAATTCATTTTATGCATTTTCAACTATATTTCCACAGTAATTTCAGCTTCATAGTCCATTTTAAGTGGAAATTGACTTTTTTAATAAGGATTATATGCTGCTATACACTCTCGTAGTGTAGAGATTACGAATCCGAATGCCAACCTTAAGGTCAGCAGTTGGAAACGACCAACTGTTCTGCGGGAGAAAGATGAGGCTTTCTGCTCCAGTGAAGATTTACGGACTTGGAAACCCTGTACAGGGTCGCTATGAGTCGGAACTGACTCCACAGCACATTACTACCACGACGACCACGATAGTCTCCTGGTAGGTGATGTAGGATCTCCACTGGACTGATAATAACAAGGTTGGCAGTTCAAACCCACCAGCTGCTCCTCAGAAACTCTATACTGGGTCATAATGATTTGAAACCTACTGGAAGGCAATTAACAATAACTGTGCTTTTACTCGAACGGTGGTATTCAATTGAGTCAGTTCTGACTCATAGTGACCCTGCACAGGGTTTTCCAGGCTGAAAATTTATACAGGAGCCAAAAGCCTCATCTTTCTCCCATGGAACAGCTGGTAGTTTCGAACTGCTGACCTTGAGGCTAGCATCCCAACTCCTAATCAGTTATGCTACAAGAGCTCCTTTTTTTTTTCCTTAGAATAATCTATGGTTTTACTAAGTCATTGATTCTAATTTCCATGTGCTTTTGTTGAGAATGAATATTTAGATTTACAGACAGTAAAATAAAATAGTATGTCCTTTACATATTGTTGTTGTCAGGTGCCATCGAGTCGGAACTGACTCATAGCGACCCCATGCACAGCAGA
>NW_006408609.1:6279593-6282514 GCF_000296735.1 Chrysochloris asiatica | reverse complement strand
GTGTTCTTCCCTTTTGGTTTTCTAACTTTAAATCTTTGCACATTTTATTATAGTATTTGGCTTTATCTTCTCGAGCTGATCTTTGAAATTTTCTGTTCAGCTCTTGCACCTCTTCAATATTTACATAGTAAATATTTAATAAAGGAAAAAAAAAGTTTAAAAATTTTCAAATTAGTAGGATTATTTCTGGAAGACAATTTTAGAATGCTCACTTACATTAATATAATATTTAGAAAAGGGGTGGGATTTTGATTACAAAAAAGAAAAGCAGATCCTGATAAATCATCTTCATTTTTAAACATTTTAATATGCTAATTCTTAGAAGATACTTGGACAAAAATGAGAACTGCATGAGCAAGGCCTTAACTAACTTTAAATCAAGCGATTTGGCATAACCTCTACTTTCAGGCATCTAATGACTCCACAGCACACTACTAGCACCAACAAAGACACCATTAATTTCTCTCATGAATGTTATTAACTGCCGTGGAGTCAGTTCCAACTCATAATGACCCTGTATAGCCACCTTGTTTCCAAAGAGTGGCTGATAGATTTGAACTGCCAACCTTGTGGTTCAAATTCAGTGCTGATCCTACAATACCACATCAGAAGCCTCCCTGTAATTATCTAATTCATCAACTTTTCTTCTGGCCTCTCTTTAGTTTTCTTTAATGAGAATTACTTTTTGTTGTTAAGTGATGAAGTTTAGGGTGTCTTTACCTACTGAATTTTATAGAAAAATCAATAAAACCTTAAATTATTTAGTACATAAATATTAAAATAACTTTGAAATGAAAGTTGGACAAACACATGAACTATCATTACTGCTATGAGTATGTAGTTAACAGGTTACTTATTAATTTAGAATATATCTTGCATTCCTGGAAATTAAGTTATTATAGCAAACTCTATAATCTGATTATCATGAACACTGAATGCCTTCTAGAAATGTGATGTTCTTTGACACAGTCATTGTAGATGGTAAAATTTGAAAGGACGGTCTCTTCTTACTGAGAATAAAGATCGGTATGCCACTCCATTGTCAAAAACATTACCTTCAGAAACTGTCTTAGACATACTTTAACTCAGTCCACTCATTTTGCATATAAGGCAACTTTGTTTGGTTTAGGTGCTTTGCCCCTGGCCTTAGAGATAGCTGAAAATGCAGACAAGTGATTTTGTTGTTGTTATTAGGTTGTTGTCATTGTTATTGCCACTGAGCCAATCCATCTCATGGGGGGGGGGTCTTCCTCTTTTTTGCTGTTCTTCCATTTTATCATGTCCTTCTTCAGTGACTGGTCACTCCTAAGAACAAGCCCAAAATATAATAGATGAAGTCTCAATACAGATTTCAAGGAGTATTCTGACTGTACTTTTTGTAAGACCGATTTGTTTCTTCTTGCAATCCAGGTACTTTTATATTCTTCCCCAGCAACCTAACGCAAACGCAAGTGATGTCGTGAGTTCTTTTATACTGTTTGTTCCAGAAACACATGTTGCCATTCTCCTTCTCCCTCAATATCTGAGGGAAGTAGAATCAAAACATGAGAAAATAAACAAACATAAATCAGATCTGACCAGATTTTACCCTGCTCATAGTAGATGCAAAATGGCATGAATATTGAATTCCAACTCCAGTGGTCTTTCTGCTTCAGAGGAAACAAAACTACTGAGAAAAAAAGAGTGCTATCAGTTTGAAAAGAAAAAAGAAATAATTATTTAAATCATTGGAGAAAGGATAGTTATAGTGTAGACAGGTCTTAAGTATTCAGAGTATAGCACCATTCACACTGGGAAAAAAAAGACTAAGGCACAATACCTAAGCAGAAGACAATAACCAAAAGCCACTTTGAACATTCTGTAAACCCAGAAAATTAAGACGAGAAAGATAACTGGGTGAAAAACAATTTTAACCATCTACAAATACTTATGAAAGTGGGACAATGAGAAAGGAAGACAGAAGAAAATTGACACATTTAAATAGTGGTGTTGGGAGAATGATATTGACTATATTGTGAACCGCCAGAAGAATAGACAAATCAGTCTTAAAAGACATAAAACCAGAATGTTCCTCAGAAGAGTAGAAGGCAAGCTGACAGAACATCACTTTGGGCAAATTATCTGGAAAGACCAACTACTAGAAAAAGATATCTTGCTTGACAAATTAGAGGATTAGTAAAAAAAAAAAAAAAAGAGAGAGAGAGAGAGAGAGAAACTCTTAATGAGATGGATTGAGACAATAAAAACAACAATGAACTAACAATCATGAAGATGGCACAGGGTCAGGCAACATTAACTTTTCTTATATGTAATGATGCATGACTTGAAACTAACTCAGCAACTAACAGCAACTACAAAGTGATCTTTAAATAGTTTATTTTGCCTAATCTATAAATAGGGTTTCTCTTAAACCAATTAGGAAAATACAAAACAAAACTCATGCAATGACAAGTCTGATACCATATATTATAACAAAAGTATATTTAACCCCCCTGCTGGATTATGTAAAAATGATGGGTATTATAGGTCTGGTAAAAGGAGATGGGGATAAGATTTTTATGATTCAATAGTGAGTAATTGTTATCGTGACTAATTGCATTTGTCACAACTGTAAAGATAGAAGTTTTATAGCAAAGGGGTGTAGTTAATCTTACAAAGGGGTGTAGTTAATCCTCCAAGAACAGAGGACCCTAGGATCATCAAGTAGAAGAGCACAAGCGGAATGTGGGACCTTATCCAGCAAAGCATCAATACCAGGCATGGAGGCAGAGATGGGGAGGCATGGAGAGAGAGAGCAGCTGAGAACTCTAGACTCATGGAAAGAGAAAGACTGTGTGCTGGAAGCCAAGAAGCAGGCTTGCAGAGTGTGTCCTTTGGTTGTTTAAATGATTCCTGAGTGTTTTGGTGTACATCAAAAAAAA
>NW_006408609.1:6269220-6278663 GCF_000296735.1 Chrysochloris asiatica | reverse complement strand
CTTGACAACAGAAAGCCTCAACTTTCTCCTTGGAGAATTTGGTGTGCTGGAACCACTGACTTTGTGGCTCACAGTACTTATTGTATGCTCCCCCACACTCCAGTCCATATATATGTGAGTCAGTTAGTGTGTGTGTGTGTGTGTGTGTGTGTGTGTGTGTAAATCAAAGGTACCTCACATTCTCTCGCTTTACATATACCTATTTTTCTTTTTTCAGTTCCTCAAGCCCATATATTTTGTTTTCTAGTCTTTACTGACAGCAGGTTTGATGGGAATAGTAAACAGAAGAATATGTACTGAGGACTAAGCTAGAAAAGTCACCATGAAATAGCAATATATATGCTAAGAAATCTATCATGAATTAAATGCAACTATTTGCTTGTTATTTGTATTTATTCTGAGTATAATTTCCAGCCTTGAGAATATTCTCACCAAAATGATATTCTGACAAAAATAAATATAGACCAGAAAACCTGAAACATGACTAGAAAACACAGGAAGGATGTGCCCAGACTCACTTTCTCAGAATGTACATAAATACAATGTGCTGTTGATGGGCAGTTTCCTATTTCTATGCAGTTCTATCAATTTAAATTAAATATTATTTTAGTTCAAATTAATATGAATATGGTGGACTTAGGTTTTTTGTTTTGTGTTTTTTTTTTTTTTTTTTTTTTTTAATTTCACCAGACGTGTAATGAAAACAGTGAAAGTGATTTGTTTTATCACCTGAACTAATTATTATGCCGGGCAATCATGATCTTCTAAATGAGCTAATTGTGTACCATATTTTGCTTCAAACAGAAGACTAAAAACTAGATCATACTGTATTACAGTGAAAATAATTTATTTTTCTATCTATTTAAGAAAGTTATACATTGTTGTTCTTTTTCCCTTAGAGTAAGAAAGATGATATTTTAAGGGTCAAGTGCATCAAGGCAATTTAGTCTCATATTTTATTAATGGTAATGGAAATAATGTAGCTAAATCCTGACAAATTGTACTGAATATCTACTTCTAATGTTAAATGATTATATTCATAATGGGATGTTCACTTTATATTCAATGGGGAGCGACTAATTTTGATGGGGTTTTCTGTTATTAATATGCCCATTCCTCACTTATTGAATAGATTCCAAAGGCAAGGTTGTTATGTGAAAACTGACCCTATGCAAAAGTGAAGGATGACCACATTAAGTCACAAAATAAAAGATGACTGAATCATTACATAGCTGCAAAATTACATCATTAAAAAATTGTAAAATTTGACCATTACATAGTGCCAAACCACAGAGTGTTATGGCACAGCAAATTTCACGTGTAACATTAACCATCACATCCAACATTGTACTTACTTTTCACCTTGATTTCCAATACATTGTTAATTTGCAAAATAGCTAGATAATGAGATAATTGATAAGTGAAGAGTTTTTGTTAAGTTTCGTGTAGTGATATATATCAGTAGGTGAAAAAAGCTCTTTTGCATTTGGAATCAGAAAACATCCAATTTTGTGGTTAAATTAGCATCCTTTCTACAGTCTCATCTGTAATTTTGTAAACCGTCCAGTTCCTGTCATTATAGTGCAAGTAACAAAACAAATACTTGAAATACTACTTCTCTGATAGTATTTATTTTACTTTGGGAGAATCACCATAGATGACAATATCATACTGTTTATTTATCATTAGTTTTTTTTTTTTTAAGTATCCTTGGAATTATCATAGTATTATTAAAAATGCATATTTTAAAATTAAAATTGCATTTAGTTTAGTTTGTGCTAATTAGAAACAGCTTACCTATTTAAAGCTAAAATCCATGGAATGTTGTTGTTAAGTGCCATCGAGTTGGTTCCAACTCATATTGACCCTGTCTGTATTAGGTTTCTGAGGAGTGGCTGGTGAGCTTGAACCACCAACCTTGCTGTTCAACCTGACTTTGCAGTCCAGCACATTAGCCTACAGTACCACACTTAGACTCAAGTTAATCTTAAAAATAAAAATGAAGCCTAATTTACAGGTCTGCTTCTTTGATTAAAGAAATTGTTTTAACACATATTTAAGACATTTAAAAAATTGCACCAATTTATACACACATAAGCATTCCACCATAAGGTTGATTTAGACCATATGATTGGCAGTTCAAACTCACCAGTCACTCCTTGGAAACCCTATACATGGTCCCTATGAGATGGAACCAACTCAATGACAGTTAACAATGACATAGTACCTACACATGATTCCATGCAGTCTTTTCGATGATATATGATATTGACTTATTGATCTCAGTTGTTATTGTTAAGTTCAGTCGACTTGGTTCTGACTCATAGCAACACTGTATATAGGATACCTGATGTTATAAAACTATATGGAAACAAAATGCCTTATCTTTCTTCTGTGTTGGGCTCAAACTGCCAACCTTCCTGTTCTTAGTCCAGTGCTTATCCTATACAGCCAGTGTGTTCCTATTAATCTCAGTATTTTATATTAATTTAACAGGAAGAATTAACTTCAACCAAAAGCATATTTCTGTAAGAAATCCCAATCTTTTCATAATAATGTAATCTTTCTTACGTAGATTTTACATTTCCATAAACAATATTTTTGCAATTTTAATATGAGCATAAGTCAAAAATATATTAACTACAAACTCATATAAACTTTTATTAAACACACTCATCAAAATTGTGAAGTATTGTTTCTTGACATATTCTCCATCTAGGTTTATACACTGCGGGAGGCATAATTCTAATGCTTATCTCTGACGTTTACCTGTGCTTTATTGACTACACAAAGGCTTTCAGTTGTGTGGATCATGAAAAGCTGTGGACAACATTGCAGAAAATGAGTATTCTGGAACACTTAATTGAGCTCATGAAGAACCAAGAGGCAGTTGTTCAAAAAGAACAAAGGAACACTGAATGGTTTAAAAGTGGGGAAGGTGTGCACCAGAGTTATATTCTTTCATCAGACTTATTCAATCTGTATGCTGAGCAAATAATTTGAGGATTATATGAAGAAAAATATGGCATTAGTGTTGTAGGAAGACTCATTAACAACCTTTGATATAGAGATGATACAACCTTGCTTGCTGAAAGTGAAGAGGGCTTAAAATACTTAGTGATGAAGATCAAGGACCACAGCCTTTGGTGTGGATTATGCATTAATGTAAAGAAAACAAAAGTCCTCACCACTGGACCAATAAATAGCATCAAGATAAATGGAGAACAGATTGAAGTTATCAAAGAACTGACCCCACGGCATACTACCACCACCACTAATATACACTACATACCCTACTGTTTTCAAGAAAAAATAAAAATAAATCAGTTTAGAATATGACAAGTCCTGGTGTGACACTGTGGGTTAATGCACCAGACTGCAAAGCTGTTTGAACTGCAAGGTCGACGGTTCATGCTCACCAGCCACTCCTCTGAAGCCCTATACAGGGTTGCTATGTGTTGGAACTGACTTGATGACAGTTAACAACAGCAACAATAAAGAGCCAAAGAGTGTTGGTGCGGCACTATAGGATAAGCACTGAAACACAAGGTTGGTTTGAACTACAAGGTCAGTGGTTCAAACTCATCAGCTGGTTCTCAAAACCCTATACAGGGTTGCTCTGAGTTGGAACCAACTCGACGACACTTAATAACAACAACAAAGAGCCATGAAGAAAAGAAAATATTTGCATGATTATTCCACAATAATCTTGTTGTTGTTGTTGTCAGGTGACATCGAGTCGGAACTGACTCATAGCGACCCCATGCACAGCAGAATGAAACAATGTCCGATCCTGGGCCAACCTCACTACCGCTGCCACACTTGAGTCCATCAATGACGCCACCTGGCTGATCCATCTCGTTAGGGATCTTCTTCTTTTTCTCTGACCCTCCACCTTACCCAGCATGACATCCTTCTCCAGCAACTGTTTCCTCTGGACCAACAATAATCTTAGTTGGTCCTTATTTTTCATTGACTCTTATCCTTCCGAGGTTTCCTTTTGTTTTCTCTTTCTTCTAGTTCTCCTTCTTATATACACATCTTGCTACCTAAAAGGAATCCACTGACAACTCAAAAGATCAAGTAAACGTATTTAAATATCTGCAGAGATAATAATTAATTTTATGTAACAATGGTATATAAATGAAAGTAGCATATATTAGAGAACACAGCCATTTTATAGGTTTGCTCTTTCTTATTCAGAACAGGTCGAGCTTCCCACTCTTGCTCTCTTACATAGTTTGGAAGTAGTTTCTTATTTTCATAAGGATTGCTTACTTTGACTCCAGTCCCTTGTTTCATAGGGTTGTCAGTGAAGCTGCCTCTTGGATGTCGAAGGTTGAGTTCTGAATTTCAACTAACAGTTAGCTTGAGAAAATGACTAAAGAGGGAGATGAATAAAATTTGCTGTGTCTACATAAACAAGTAGGCCTGGGTCTGATTCCGATTACTAGAGTTCCACGTTACACAGTGAACTGACTTATTCTCAAAGATTAAAATTACTTGAATTTTTAAAGTGAATTAACCTTTCAGGTCACTGAAACATCATTTAGTAAATTGCACTGTCTTCAGAAATGAGATCAAAGCTATTACAGAGTTGTTTCATCTAACTTACGAAATAAGAGTACTTATGTGCTTTAGTGTGGGCATCAGAAATATGCTCAAAATCCTTAACAGGATAGTAATGATGTAGTTTAGGTACATAATGATTTTTTTTCAAATGATTTTATATCAAAAAGGCTTTTAAACACAAAATAAAAATGAATGAGAAGTGAGGAAGTAAATTATAATCAGCTCATTCACAATGTCTAGTTTTAAAGAGGGAACAACTGGGTAGTAAAAGTAAGAGATCAAGATGGGGCAAAAGTGAGAGTCTTTGTAATCTGAAGACACCCATAAACTTATCTTCTTTTACTGGATGTTCAAGAATAAAAAGGCCAAACAAGCAAATTAGGATTGTGGCACTGTAAGAGAAGTGCTGGACTGATAACCTAAGTCAGTGGTTCAAACCCACCATCCACTCCTTGGAAAGCTTATACAGGGTTGCTATGAGTTGAAATCAACCTGATGGCACTTAACAACAACAAGAAGGATGTGGGAGGAGATGAACTACTTCCAATAGGGTAATACATTCATTCTCATAAACCCAGCCATCTCTCTCATTATAAAAGAAGGAAAGTTAAACGAGTAGTGGTAAATGACGGTAAATTTGTAGAGTAAGGAAGTTACTATCTAGTTGTGTCTAGCTAGAACTTACAGTGGTGCTTGACAAGATAATTTTTTAAAGTAATAGGAGTGCAGATGAAACAGAAGGGCCTCTGTGATTGAAAAAATTTGAAATAGATACTTTGGAGAATAGAAGATAGAAGTGATGAGGGTAATGTTAAAGAACTGCCAAATACACTCTAAGTCTAGGTCAAGTGGGAATCTCTCAAGATGTAGTGACACTGGGATCCACATCTATGATTTTCTCTAGTAACACTCATTAACCAGGATGTTGTTTTGACAGATACTGGCTTTGCCTGATGGATAAAATGGGCAAACACCATGGAAGATGAAAGCTAAGGCTATCTGCATGAGAATTGTTGTTGTTGTATGCTGTGGAGTCAGTTCCAACTCATAGCAACCCTGTATAGGATTTCCGAGGCTATAAATCTTTATGGGAGCAGAAAGCCTCATCTTTCTCCTGCGGAACAGCTGGTAGTTTCGAACTGCTGATCCTGAGGTTCGTAGCCCAATTCGTAACCACTTTGCTACCAGAGCTCCTTTCTGCATGAGAATAGTTGAATCTAATATAGTTAAAGAAGTTGTAAAACTGGGCTAATAGTGAAAGCAGGAATAATGATAGATTTGAGAAAAGGAAAATGAGGAGAAACTAAATAGAAGAAATTGAGGGATAGAATTTGCTGACAAGAGTATTAACATTTTGTATTCAAAGTTTGATAAGCAGAGAATTTCTGAGGGATAACAAGTATATAGTTTTAAGCAGGGTAAAACACAAGGCAAGAGAACATGAGATCAAGGAGATGACAATGCTAATGTTTGGGCTAGTCATCTGTAGAGCTTTAGAAGTCTTCTGACATGAGGTGTGGTGCTGTGGGTTAATGCGTCAGACTACAAAGTTGTTTGAACTGCAAGGTCAGTGGTTCAAGTTTACCAGCTGTTCCTTGGAAACCTTATACAGGGTCACTATGGGTTGGAACTGACTCAATGGCACTTAACAACAACAACATGATAAGACATGGGTTTGGAAACATTAGTATGATCCCTGTATCAAATGTGCAGTAAATGAATGCATATGACGAACATTACAATGACTCATGTTATAGAAAGATGAGGCATATGACATTATCCTCAAAGGGCTGGAAGTATTTTACTCAAAGATAAAGTGCAATGCTTACAAGTAGCACTGTGGAGTGAAAAGGGAAATAATCTAACCTCTTGTCCCAGAAATACATGAGATGATTGTTAAGTGCCCTTGAGTCAATTTTGACACATAGTGACCCTGTATAGATAGGGTTTCCAAGAGCAACTGGTGAGTTAAACCGACCTAATATGATACTACTAAAACTCATACAACTGAAAATGCACTGGTCCCATTTTCATCTTAAATGTCACAAATGAACAAAGCAAAAGTATTTGATGCACACATGCAAAACAAAACAAAAAAATATTTAAATGTCCAAAGGGCACATTCTACAAGCCAGCCTACTTGCCATAGGCACACAGCCTTACTCAGTTCATGCTCCTGGAGTCCATAGTTAATGTGTCTTTCCATGCCACTTTTCCAGAGCCACACTCTGCTCATGCTCTTCCTTAATGATGGTCCTGTGATCTTCTTTCCTGAAATGAAAGATAACTGCTCCTTCCTTGTAGTTACGCATCTTCCACCATTACAATTTTGACAATAGCAATCCTAACAATTACTCACTATTGAGATCAGAAAATTCTGTCTGCACCATTCCCATCCGCCTTTTACCAGACTCATCTAGAAATGAGGAAAGCTATTCAGTAGGGATTCTTCTTTGTCCTGTCATTTCAAAACTAAGCACACCCATGTAATCCTGTAAACCAGATACTGCATGCCTTTATAGCCCATTATTAATAATCAGTGTCTAAATTGCCTGTTCCTATCAGCCCAGTTAAGGAGCTCTGGTTAGTGTGGTGATTATGAGTTGGGCTGCTCACTTCAAGGTTAGCAGTTCTAAACCACCAGCAGTTTCTCAAGATAAAGATGAGACTTTCTGCTCCCATAAAGATTAAAGCCTCAGAAACCCTATATAGGGTCGCTATGAGTTGGAACAAACTCCATAGCATATAAGCACCATCACATCAACTCAGTACACTGAGGCAAGCATGTTCCTTGATATGAATGAAGACTCTTCAATTTTGAGAAACCGCATTCATAAGCAAAAGCCCAGTCCAACAAATTGCAGCAATTGACACTTGCTCAGAGTCTCAAACATCTTTACCTTCAATAGGTCAGGTTCTGGTCAGCTCAACCCTAGCCATCAAAGTTCAGTCAAATGGGTGCCAGCTACAAGTTTGGGAGTTTACACATACCTTCCTGCTCTTCAAACAATCTGCCACCTTCGCTCTAAGCCTTAACATCTATGGTCTAGGCCAGTGCCCATGGATTTAAGAGTTCACAAAACTAAGCTTCCAAATAGCCAGCATTCTTGCTCCTCTTGTCTCAAAGTCAGTGGATGCCAATAGAACATGTCCAAATGCAGCCTGTATCTTCATTAGTACATTTCCCCCCATTTCCACTCACACATACACCCAGATGATCACCAATAAGCATACTTCTTGCCAGTTCCCTTTAACATTCAGTCCTGGGAGGGGATTTTCTCTGATGGGCTGACTTTCCTTGCCTTCAAGACTCTGAAATGCAAAATGCCAAATTGCCTGCTTTATCTCTCTGCTTGAATCTCCAGATCTTTCAGCAGTTCTGGGTTGGTTTGCATGTCTTTTCAAACACAAATGCAACAATTCAAAGTTCTGGGAAGGGCTCAGGATTCCACCTAAAACCTGTTTATTCAGGCAAATTCTAACTCCTCTTGTAGCAAATTCAATCAAGTATAAGCTGAAGGAGCTCTAGTAGCATAGTGGTTACGAATCAGGTTGCAAAGCTTAAGTTCAGCGGTTCGAAACTACCAGCCACTCCGCAGGAGAAAGATGAGGCTTTCTACTCCCGTAAAGATTTACACCCTCAGAAACCCTGTACAGGGTCGCTATGGGTCGGAACTGACTTGACGGCACTTAACAACAACAACATAGGCTGAAGGTGGGTTTACAAACTCTCTGTAATCGTAATTCCCGATATTCCTATCTCACATAGGCACTCAAACACAGAAACCTTTTAAAGCACCCAAATTCAATCTTTACTTCTACCTTCCACTAACCTCAGTCACATGCATATGCCCTTGGATCTCTGGCAGGGTGGATTCCAATAGTCCCAGGCCCTTAATCAGCTATCATTCTTAACTAGCCTTTCATTGACTCCAGGCAACTCCACTGAAATATTTTATCCCATGCCCCTATGTTCTTTCTCCCATAAATCCTCACAATTTCATAGGTCTGGAGACATTGCAATGAATCCTGCTTACCAAATCAAGTGCTTAAACTAAGCAGGGACCATGTCTGATTTCCTCTGACTTCACAAAAAAGGAAGAGAACAAAACTTAAAATCAGTCCAAGGCTGATTCCTATGAAGTGGAGGTCAGACATGCTTCCACCCTATATCAGTGCCTTTATAATTAGTCAGACTTGAGAAGCAATTTAGAAAACTCATCCTTATAATTTTGTTTCTCTAGAAGCACACTCTCTCTGTGCCACATGTCTTAGGCTAGGTTTTCTAGAAATGAGAAAGCAGTGAAACATATATGGTGGTATACCATGGAGTCATTCTGACTTATAGTGACCCTGCATAGGGTTTCGGTGGCTGTAATCATTATAGGAACAGAAAGCCTCATCTTTCTCCTGTGTGTTTTGAACTGCTGACGTTGAAGTTAGCAGTCCAACTTGCAACTACTATGCTACCAGAGGTACTGTTGAACAGGAAAAGGTAAAACCATTCACTGCCCTCTCTGCCCAGGAGACTAGCTAAAATGTTAATCAGGTTACTGAGTGGGACCAATCTTAGAATGCTAATCAGGTTACTGAATGGGACCAATCTTCCCTGATGCCCAGGCCCAGGAGACAAGCTAGAATGCTAATCAGGTTACTGAGCTGAACCAACCCCCCTCAGGAGACAAACTAGAATGTTAATCAGGTCACTGAAGGGGAGCAATCCCCCTGGTCTCCCCCCTGTCCTCAAACAGGTCTTCAATCTAGCTCCTTCCTGACTCTGACCCCATATAAACCCATATAGAGTCCCACGTGCCCAGTGGAGGAGAGAAAAAAAAGCCTCCCACCCACTGCCACCACATATCCATTATACT
>NW_006408609.1:6265577-6268974 GCF_000296735.1 Chrysochloris asiatica | reverse complement strand
ATGATGAAGATGGAAAGAATAAAGTATTTCTTTTGTAATATGAAAAGATGTTTATGATGTTATTATAAAGGTGAAAAGGGTGTTAATGTTTTAGGTTGGGTTCACTAGGAGGTTGTTTATCATGTTGGATGTAGTAATGATAGATCTATGATGAAGGTCGGATTGGTGAAACAATTAGAAAAAAAAAAAGAGAGATGGTTTTGGTGAGCAATGAGAAACTGGTAGATAAGTATATTTTTAAAATTTAAGAATATTATATCTATTGCAACCATGAATTGTGATCTATTCAACAGTAATTGGACCAATGATTGAAAATGAATGTGTCCTGAATCGTGTTATAGTTTTGGGAGATGTGAAGAAAGCCATGCGTGGCAAGTATTCCTATAGACTGCTAGTTCACTAAGAGGAGAAACGGGGTGTTACCAATGCCATCCACTTAATCAGTAATTATTGAAGCAATTACCATTATTAAACAATAGATTCTGGTGCCCTCAATGAATTAAGATGAAAACTTACTCTAGTTGTTGTTAGTTACTTATTACAGTCACATTATTTATTTTTTCACAAATTAATCTGATTTTAAAATTATCTCAAAATGAACAAGGTTAGTATTAGGATTATTATTTTTTTTTTTTTCAATAGTCATTTCAGATAAATCTCTTATCATGAATATGTAAATCAGTCACACTGATTCCAGTTTTTGAAGCTTCAAGCAGACCTTTAAATATGAATCTTCACTTTTGTTTTTAGAATATTTCAGGTTTTTAAAGCCTGGTATACTTCACTATACCAGGAGCTCTGGTAGCATAGTGGTTACAAATTGGGCTGCGAACCTGAAGGTCAACAGTTCGAAATTACCAGCTGTTCTGTGGGAAAAAGATGAGACTTTCTGCTCCTGTAAAAATTTGCAGCCTCTGAAATCCTGTACAGGGTCATTGTGAGTTGGAACCGACTCCACTGCACATAATCAACCAACCAACCATACTTTACTATTGGGAAAATAAATCTTCAATATTTACTTAAATTTTTAACATATAGCTAGATTTAATATTGTAAAATGTATTTTTTTCAGTTTATGTTTATTGAATGAAATATGAATCATGATATTTCTCTCAAAATAAACTTGTCTATTAAATGCAGAGTATTAAAATATAGAATGTCTTATAAGTTTCATCTTCTAAATATCTGATTTCTGTTCTACCTATTTGTGGTTGTCTACTCATAGTGATCCTGTATAAGGTTTCCAGGAGCAGGTGGTGGTTTTGAACTGCCAACCTTGTGGTAAGCACTCCAGTACTTATCCTTACAGTGTCATGCCAGGGCTCCATGCTACCCATAGTTTGTATAAACTTACATTAAACATTATTTATACTGAATCCATTGCATAATAATAGCTCTTAAAGAATATGCTTATTTAACTCTGTATTTCTCCAAAAAAAAAAAAAACAAAAAAAAGTCGGAGGAGATTAAAACATTATTATATTGAATGTTTTATGATTTGAAATAAAATAATGCAAGATAAATTTTAAACAGTTCTAGAGAAAAGTTTTTGAAATCATCTCTGAGTCATTTAAAAAGAACACTGGTACTTTCCTCTTTGGGATGTTAAAGACAGCATAGACTTTCATTGAGAGAAGATAGAAAATACTTTTAAGTTTCATAATAGTGTCAAAATACTAAAGTATTTAAAGGGTTGGTTTTCCGCTTCTCTAATACTGATATTCTAACAGAGGTACAAAGGGATAACAATACTGTTCTTAATTTACAGAACAAGTATAGTCTCATGATATTGCCTATAAATTAAAAGTATTTATCTGAGCATAAAACAAAAAGTATTGCTACAAAATCATAGAAAGCTTTATTAAACAAAAATATCAAAATGTGAAGTTACTGTTTCTTGACATATCCTCCATCAATATTTATACACTTCTGAAGATGTTTCTTTCTCTCTAACCCTTCCCCAAAGAATTCTGAGCTCTTCGTTTTATACCACATCAAAACAACAATTCTGAGATCCTCTTGGGCCTCAAATGCTGTTCCTTTTAAATGTTCTTTGAGTTGTGGAAACAAAAAGAAGTCTGGAGAGGCAAGAATCGGGCTCATTTTCTTTCTTCCAGTGCTTAGTTTTATTTTTTGTGCTTTGTTATTAGTTATTGTTTTGCCATCTGCTAACATGGCATCTATTCTACTTGGAGTGAAGTGTGGTTATATAGGACAGAAGTTTGCCTCCCTGTTCTGTTCCTGACTCAGGCTAATTCCAAATCTTCTTGGGGATGGTAAGAAGAAAAGCAAAGTAACAGTCAGCCTACACTATTATGATTCTGGACCAACCTGTCCAAGACACTAGGACAATGAGCTTTTACCTTTAAGGAGCTCTGGTAGCGTAGTGGTTACGAATTGGGCTGCAAACCTTAAGGTCAGCGGTTCGAAACTACCAGCTGCTCCGCGGGAGAAAGATGAGGCTTTCTACTCCCGTAAAGATTTACACCCTCGGAAACCCTATACAGGGTCGCTATGGGTCGGAACCGACTCAATGGCACTTAACAACAACAACAATGCACAAAGAGTAATGGGGAGTATGCCTCTCCATGTTTAATTACTGGAGCTAGAACTGGTCTCTGATTAGTCAGAATTCTCCAAGATGACTTGTGACTTTCATAGTTATACAAAAATCACAAATACCTTCTATACTACTATTCCTTCACTAGACTCCACCTAGGGTCCCTTCTAAGCTCTGTCAAAGCAGGACTTACAACAACATTTCTGTGAACCCGTAATAGGCGGTTCTCTGCCATATTGCGATTTAGTGACTTCAAGTTGGTTCCAACTCATAGTGACATTGTATAGAGTTTTCGAAGTGTAGTTGATAGTTTTGAATCATCCACCATACTAGCCAAGTGCTTATTCTACTATACCACACTAGAAGTATTATGAAATAAAGAGTAGCTTGGTCTTCTAAGCTACATTTTATGTGAAAAACACGAAGTTCTTCAGTGAATGGAACGATGTAAGATTTGAACATTCCTTTTCAAGAAATCTCACAGATATGATCTAATTTTAATTGATTTATCCTATTGCATATTTTTTTGTGGTTTTGGTAATTGACATTTGTTCCCCTTCTATTTCTAAATCACCATTTTTGTCGAATGTTGTCGAGTTGTTCCTGCTTATGATGACCCTGTGTAGGGTTTATGAGGCTCTAAAACTATGAGGAAGCAGAAATCCTTATCTTTCAACCATGGAGCTACTGGTGGGCTCCAACCACTGTCCTTGTGGTTTTTAATGCGGTGCTTATCTGTACTTATCTGCACTTACCTGTACTCCCAAAATACCATTTGTTGTTGTTGTTAAGTGCTGTCGAGTCGGTTCCGACCCATAGCGAACCTGTACAGGGTTT
>NW_006408609.1:6252820-6257612 GCF_000296735.1 Chrysochloris asiatica | reverse complement strand
TCCTGATAAATTTCAAGATGTCACTGTTGGTTATTTTGCTGTAGCTCAGTATTTAATTTAATTTTTGACCTGTTTTGTTTTTAAACTTTCTTTCCCTCTCCATACCCATTGTTTTGGCCTTTTCCCTATTAAAAAACAGTTCAGGGCTGGCTGTAGGGCTGAGAGCATCAGTGCACATGCAAGGCAGAACACCCTACCAGTGGTGAGGGTAGGGGATGTCCACTTACTCAGATTCCCCCTCTAGTCACCAGAATGGAGGTGCACAAACAGTGGGGTGGGGAGCAATGAACAGATCCCAAAAAAAGAAAATCAGAACAAAGCAAAACCGACAAAGTATATCATCCATCTTTGCTCTGAGGTTCCTGCAGCGTTATTCCGTGGTTGGTCTCTTCCTCTGCTTGGTCTTGCTGTTTGGTCTCGCCCAAGTTGTTGGCTTTGGGCCGCCAAACCTGCCAGATTAAAAAAACTGTGATTTCTTACTCCCACTACAAGGTCCACTAGCTATAAGCCTTCAAACTTTTTAAATATTCCTAGATATGTGGTTCAGAGATTTGGGGCACTGCCCTGAACCTGCTTCTCCTGGTATTCTGTAGTATTGCTGTTGGTGAACTTCACTTCACCTCTACCCTATCCGTCATTAGGTCCTGCCTCTCCTTCCATCTTCTTTTGATTCTTTCTCCATCATTGAATATTTTGCCTATAGACTCTTTCAATATTGCAAATTTAGGCTTGAATTTTTTCTTCAGTTCTTTCAGCTTGAGAAATACTGAGCATGTTCTTCCCTTTTAATTTTCTAACTCCAGGTTTTTGCACATTTCTTTAAAATATATTGTCTTGTCTTCACCATCTTTTGCTTCTTTCTTATCTTCTTAATGACCTTTTGCTTTGTGTATGATGTTCTTGATATCATTTCACAATGCTTTTGGTTTTTGATCATTACTGCCTAACTCATCAAATCTATTCTTAAGATGGCTTCTAAATTCAGGTGGGATATATTTAAGGTTCAATTTTTGCTCTTAGAGTCCTGTTTCAACTTTCTTCAGCTTCAGCCTGAACTTACATATGAGCAATTGATTGTCTGTTTCACAGTCAGCCTGGTTTGGGCTGATGATACTGAGTTTTTTCCATTGTCTCTTCCCACAGATGCGATCAATTTGATTTGTTTATTCCTTCTGGTTAGTTCAATGTATATAGTCATATTTTTTATTGGTTAAAAACAGTATTGGCAATGAATAAGTCATTGGTCTTTCAAAATTCTATCATGTAATCTCCAGTATAATTTCTATCACCAAGACCATATTTCCAACTACTAATCCTTCCTTCATGTTTCCTGCCTTCACATTCCAATCATCAGAAAGTATCAATATACCTTACATATTTGATCAATTTCAATGAAGTTACTGATGTGTAAATTTGAATTACTCTTAAACTGTTATTGATTCTCAATTAAATTAATGTAAGTAATGACTGCAAAATGGATTCACAATGGAAATAAGAGGATTTTATGTGTGTTTTCAGTAGTTTCATCAACAGCAGTGTTATTTTCAACCTAATCATTCCCATTCTCCTTAGAACTTGGTTAGTCTTTGAAATCACAAAAACTTTCATATCCTAATTCACACATAAACTGTTTCTCACATCTTAGTCATTATGAAGATCTTTTTGTTGTTGTTGCTAAGTGCCCTTGTGTCATTTCAGACTTGTAGTGACATTATAGGGTTTCTGAGGAGCAGGTGGTGGGTTTGAATTGCTGACCTTGTAATTCACAGTCCAGTGTTGATCCTACAGCACCATACCAGGAGTCTTATTAACCTAGAATGAATTAATCCTTTTATCAGGTGGAAGAATTCTGATATTTTCCGATTCAAACAGATATTATAAACTACCTCTGTATACTTATTCAATTATTTTTTCAACAACAATAAAATCAACTAAGTATCATATACATAAATTATTGGATATTGATTGTTGTTAAGTGCCCTTTAGTTGTTCCAATTTATACCAACCCTGTATAGGATTTCCAAGGAGTGGTTGGTAAATTTGAAATGCCAACCTTTTTCTTAGTAGTCCAGTATTTACCTTATAGTGCCACACTAGAGTTCCACTTGAGCATAATACATTCAGGTGGGTATGTACCATTTTTTCCCCCTTAAAATATTTAAAACTAGTGATATTGCATAGTTTTGTAAGCATGAATAAATAAAAGTCATGGATATAAGAATTTAAGTACACAGGCATGCTGGACCTAGAATTCATTAGAATTCAGAAGTAATTATCACTCCCTTCTTTAAGGACTAACTATGTGTCCTCAAGTTTTCATTTTCATTATATGATATAACTAAAAGTTTACAAAGTATAGATTCAATGTTCTCAGATTAACTTCAAATGAAATTCCACTAAAACTGGTCATTTTTCCCAAGATTAAAATATTAAGGGGGATATTGAATGAGGACTTTATCCCTTGCTAAAGCTCAAGCTCTATTTTGACATTTTACATCAGTCTAATTATCAAAATTGAGATTATATTTAAAAATAGAGATTATGATTATTAGGTTTTTATCTCTAGCACTGACTACAGTATCTAAAACATAAATAAGAAGTATTCAATAATTGTTTGACAAATAAATATCAGTACAACTAGAGTAATTTCAATGTGTTTTGTTGGCAAAAATAATGATTAGAAAGGCATAAAATCTCATGTGTGTGTATTTTTAATTATTATTCATTTTATAAAATTACTTAGATTTTATTTTTGCAATAAAAATACTCTTACAACTGAACTGATTTTTCTCACACTACTAATGGGTTAATGCACTGGACTACAAAGTTGGTTTGAACCACAAGGTTGGCAGTTCAAATTCACCAGTTACTCCTATGAAATACTGTACAGGGTCACTATGAGTCAGAACTGACTCAACAGCATTTAACAAAAGCAACGATAGAATTAGAGTCATTTATTGACATTTCATCGAATAATTATATTGTATAATTACAAAGTTAGTTACTGCTGTTAAGAGCTATCAAGTTGGTTCCTACTCATAGAGACCACGTATACCATTTTGAAGGAGCATATGATGGTTTTATCCCTCAACCTTGCTGTTAGCAGTCCAACACGTATCCTACAATTTCACACCAGAACTTCATAATTATAATAAAAGTTGTTTATATTTCCTGAGGACGAGTGTGGTGGCTCTTTAAGATAAACACTGGACTGTGAACCACAAGGTTGATGGTTGTTATCTATCATCTCCCCTAGAGAAAGATGATGTTTTTTGTGCCTGCAGTTTTACAGCCTTGGAAACCCTATATTGTGTCTCTGTGAGAACCAACTTGATAGCATTTAACAATAACAACAATACTATAGTGCTTGCATAGCTAAACATATGGAAGAAACAATCTGCTTTTTTCCTAAAAATCATAAAAAGTAAGAATTATTTAAACATTTCTAAGAAAAGTTGTGGAAGAGGTAACCCAGTGTTTGAAGAAGTATGTTTTTAAACATGTCTGCTAGGCTGGCTTTATAAAAGCAAAATACACTAGCCTTGTTTTATTTTGAGAACATTGATTGTATATATTCAGCTGGAATTAAAACATATATATTCAGCCTCTAATAATGTTGAATGTCTGTAATTTTAGAAGTTAATATGCATAATAGTTTATTAGCTTTTTATAATAATTTAATGTGATTTTATAGTACTAAAAGGACTTTTATGAGACTAAAGTCAAATGAATCACAAATGCAGTGAGATTTTAAACCAATAACAAAAGTACTATACCATAGAGTATGGTTTTATAAAGTATAGACTATATAGTAAATCTGAAAGTCTATATTTATGCCTGCACTCTGTAAGCATTAATGCCAGTGGATTAAGCTTAGTAGGACAAAATAATGTGATTAACTATTCCCAAGGTAGTTTTAAACATAAACAAGTAGAAACACTAACCTGAGAAAGTGATCCTTTGCAAAAGAAAAATTACTAAATGGAAAAGAATTATGTTGAGATCAAATGAGTTTATTTGAAACATTATGAAACATCAAAATGACAAATAAGGACATAAAGAAGGGAGGAAAGTATATGCTAGTGATATCTAATAAAGAATTTTTGTTTGTTAATTTTATGTTAAGTATCAAGATTGTGATATGTGATGCTGAATGTGTTCATAAGAAATTGATTGGTATATTAATGAAGGAAGAATTTTGAATGCATTTTATTTTACACGAAAAAGTTAGTGTTTTGATTTGCCATAATATGTTTTCATGTGGTTTTACCTGATATGAAAGGTCAAAAAATAGAAAAGCCAATCAGATAACAACTATGGCAATAACTTATAGATATAGATGTCAGAGCAGTGAAATATACATATTTTTACCATTAGAATCCCACCTACAAGTAAAGGAAATACAGTATGTAGTATTTTGAAATGATAGTCATCAAAGCTGATTATGGAATGCAGTATGGAATTTAGCCTTCCACAAAATTGTACAGTAGCATACATAGACTACAAAGACTTATGCTCAGTAAGTCTAGAGGAATGGTCTAGATGTTACATAAAGAGTGCTAAAAGCCTGCTTAATATTAAGTGGAAATGTAAATGATAGGACAATATGTTGTTAGAATTGCATTATTTAGCTCTTTGGTGTAATTACAACAGTTAAAAAGTAGAGGGATTTATACCTAAGTATGTCAGCTTGATGTGGCGCTGTGGGTTAATGTGCCACACTGCAAAGCCATTTGAACTACAAGGTTGGTGGTTCAAGCTCACCAGTTGCTCCTTAGAAACCCTGTATATG
>NW_006408609.1:6238958-6249295 GCF_000296735.1 Chrysochloris asiatica | reverse complement strand
TCATTTCTATTACCAAGGCCATATTTTCCAACTATGATCCTTCCTCCTTGCTCCCAACAGTTGCATTCCAATCACCAGTAATGATCATCTTGATTGAATGTTTGATCAATTTTAAATTGAAGAAGTTGATAGAATTCTTTTATTTCATCCTCACTGGCTTTAGTGGTTGATGCATAAATGTGAATAACAGTGGTATTAACTGGGCTTCCGTGTTGTTGTTGTGAAGTACCGTTGAGCCAGTTCCGACCTATAGTGAGCCTTTATAGGGTTACTGAGGAGTGACTCGTGAACTTGAGCTGCTGATCTTGCAGTTCAAATGGCTATGCAGTCTGGCGCATTAACCCACAGCACTACACCAGAACTCTGGGCTTCCCTATAGTCGCATGGATATTATCCTATCACAGACAGTGCTGTACCTCATGACTGATCTGGATATGTTCTTTTTGACAATGAATGCAACACCATTCCTCTTCAATTTGTCATTTCTGGCATAGTAAACCACGTCGTCATCAGATTCACAATGGCCAATACCAATCCATTTCAGGTCACTAATGCCTAAGATATCGATGTTTATGTGTTTCATTTCATTTTTGACAATTTTCCCAGATTCATACTTCGTTCATTTCATGTTCAGATTTTCAATGGATGTTTACAGCTGTTCCACTTCATTTTGAGTTGTGCCATTGAGTTGGTTCCGACCCATAGTGACCCTGTACAGGGTTTCCGAGGGTGTAAATCTTTACGGGAGTAGAAAGCCTCATCTTTCTCCCATGGAGCGGCTGATAGTTTCGAACCGCTGACCTTAAGGTTCGCAGCCTGATTCGTAACCACTACGCTACCAGAGCTACCATCAATAATAGTACTGCGTATTTTACATCTTCTTGTGAATCAAGCTTGCAGGTCCTTATAATTATACTGCTATAAGTGGTTTTGAATTATCTTCAGCAAAATTTTACTTACATGAGATATTAATAAAATTAGTCAATAATACCTGTATTCTGTATAGTGAACTTTCTTTGGAATGGGCACAAATGTGCTTCTCTTCCTATCTGTTAGCCAAGTAACTGTTTTCCATATTTCTTGGCATCAATTAGTGAATGCTTCCAGAGCTTTGTCAGTTTGTTGAAACCTGTCAATAATTCTGGAGCCTTGTTCTTAGCTAATGTCTTCACTGTCACTTAGATTTCTTCTTTCATTACTATTGGTGCTTTAGTGGTTGGTGTGTATGTTTGAATAATAATTGCATTAACTGGTCTTCCTTTTACATGTATAAATATTATCTTATCACAAATAGCATATTACTTCAAGACACATCTTGAAATGCTCTTTTCAGAATGAATGTGGTGATGCTATTCTTCTTGAATTTGTCATTCCTTGGCATGTTAATCCATATTATTGTCTGATTCTCAATAGGTACTTTTAAAAGTTTGTGGAAATAAAATTAAAAGAGAATGGATTTTTCTATGAACTTTGCTCCTTAGTACTTTACCTTGTTTACTTATGAGATTGTTTGGGTTCATGTTTTGGAAATCACATGCTCTAAAATTCTTATCATACCCTGTAGATTTGTTTGAATCAGAAATCTGGCCACCCAGAAATCTCTAAACATAAATTACATAATACCTATTTGAGAAGTCATAATCTTTTCTCTGAGATTCACTGACCTGTTTCTTCATGCCCTGCACTTAAAATTGCCCATTCAGAATAATATTTGCAATTAGAATGCAATACATAGTAGAAAAAAATGAGAGCCATCCCAGGAAGTTGAATTCAATGAAATAATCATACAGTATATATTTATCCATGAAAGTGTCTTGTATGTTCATTGCCTTATATGCAGTATGCTTTTAAACTATCTAAAAAGTAAATTTAACTGTACTATCCTGGTGTGGCACTGTGGGGTAATACACCAGACTGCAAAGCCATTTGAACTGCAAGGTCGGCAGTTCAAGCTCACCAGCTGCTCCTTGGAAATCCTATACAGTGTTGCTATGGGTCAAATCGACTGAATGGCACTTAACAACAGTAACAATCCTTTTATGCTGAGGTCACATGTAGGATGCTGTGGCCAAAGTAGAAATCCAATTTGTTTTGCTATGTACATTGACCTAATAAAATACCAAATCACAGATAAATGCTATCAAATGCATGTTTAAAATATTTGGCAGCCATTTGTTTAATGTCTGCTTCAAAACTGAGTTTGAACAAAGGAATGATTCAATCTTTGCCCAAGCCTACAAAAAATCACTATGTTTTAATGTTTGGAGTTTGGAATCTCAATGGAAGATATGATAATGCTCTGAAAGTTTTGAAACTCCATTCAAAGTTCACTTTAAGAAAATTTGTTTGCTATAATGGGAGTGTGGTAGCTTTATACATTAACACTGAACTGGGAACCACAAGGTTGGCAATTTGAGACTGTGAGAATAAAAGTGGGTGGCTGAAAGTAGGGCTCAGAGCAAGAATCGCCACTTCAGGTATAAGAGCTTGCTCTGAGACCTGCTTCAGGCCCAGGCCATAAGAACAACCAGGCATGGCTAGGCAAGTCCCCAACAGAATATCTTAAGAGACACAAATGCAGGGTAAAGAGCACACTTGTAAAACTGTCACAATTGAAGACTCACAGGCCAGGTGGCCGGAACAGATAACAGATAAGATGAGGGCGGCAGGACTGGAAAAAGTCTTAGTACTATAGGTTACTTATGTGATGTTATGTTTAAACCTATTGGATCCCGCGGTTTCTGAATGCTCCATTGGGTAAAAGTTGTAATCCTAGTTTGCATAGCCCCCTCCCATGGTGTGTCCCAAAACCCTATATAAGGTGTGGTTTGTGAACTGCTTAGGGTCGAGCTTTGGTGAGCTGATGCAGTAACACTGCTGTAACACTGCTGTAACACCGCTGAACACTACACTGCCAGCTGCCACTCGACCCTAGCATGCTAGCTTGAATAAAGCCCGCCTGCTTTTGCATTATCTTTGTCTCTTGGTCTCCTTATTGGGTGGTGGTCTCAGACCCTAACAAGACCACCAGCCACTCCATCAGAGAAAGATGAGACCTTCTGTTCACACAAAGATTTAAAGGCTCAGAAACCCTACACAAGGTGGCTGTGAGTCAGAATCCACTAGACAGCACATAACAACAGCAACAATATGATATACAAAGCAGGATAGTGAGACTTCATCTTTCATACTTCAGGCATGTTACCAGGAGGGATGAGTCCTTAGAAAAGTACATCATGCTTGTTAAAGTAGAGGGCCAACAGAAACGAGAGGTCCCCCAAAGAGACAGAGTGGAACAAAGGCAGCAGTAATAGGCTCAAACATAACAAGGGTTATAAAGATAGCAGAGGACCCAGCAGTGTTTCCTTCTTCTTTTCATAGGGTTGTTATAAGTCAAAACAGATTCAACGGCACCTAACAATTTGATATAAACTATGAATAGAATGGAGCTGAAATTTAGATCCTAAAGAAAAGTATGTTTATATAAAAGCATTGCCTAAGCAAAGTGATACATATGTGTGTGTGAGTGTGTGTGTGTGTGTGTGTTCTGATGGGAGAATTCAAAAAAATACAGAATATTGTCAGCTATAAGGAGCACTGGTTAAGCGCTTAACTTCTAAGGATAAGTCAGAAGTTCCAATATCCCAGCAGTTTACAAGAGAAAAGGCCAGGCATTCTTTTCCCTTGAATATTACAATCTACAACATACTGTGGGGCAGTTCTATAGTGTTCTATAGAATCTCTTTGAGTTGAAATAAACTCATAATGATACTACAGAAAATAACGTTTCTAGTCAGAACTGGTCACCAATGGCTGTCTATATTTCACAGGTAAGTATGAAAGAGGAGTGGTAGGTGAGGGAACTTTCAGTCTTTCAAGTAATACTAAGCAGCACAACCAATATTTAAAGGGAAATAAATCAACAGATGGCATTGAAGAAAATTTAAAAAAATAAGTTCAAACACTATCCCTAATTTTACAATGGTTTGGGAAGTATTTTTGGTCCCTTTAATTAAAATGTCACATGTGGAACTTGAAGCAAACTAGAAACATTAGTGTTATTCTGAAATCTAAAGAAATAGGCAGATGGTTTTAAAGTTGTTGGACATATTCTTGTCTTAAAAATTCAGAAATTTCCCTGCATAAAAAAGAGGAAGCTTTTATTGTGCTTTTGTTTATACCATGTTATTGTTGTTGTTACGTATTGTTGAGTCAGTTCCAACTCATAGCCAACCTGCATAGGATTTCCAAGGAGCAACTGGTGGGTTTGGACTGCTAATCGCAAGTGCTTATCCTATAACATTATACCAGGACTCTGTTTATACCCTATGTCTCAAAATACCCAAACGAATAATATAGAAAAAAAATAAAAAGCAAAGAAAATATATAATACATTGTTTCTAAAATACTGCCTTCTGCTTCTGCATATTTTCCCTTTTTGCCAATTGTTTAATAATAACATGATATCCCTGTCTGGTTTCTAGATCATCATACCAGCTAGCTTTTTCAAAACCTTCAAACACATTCTGCAGTTGCATGCAAGGACACAGTAAGATTACTGATATACTGCAACATAGAAATTGCTCTCAAGTGAGGTGATTGTTCAAATATGTAAGACTCACTGGCAAAAGGTTAAGCATATACAGCTCCAGGATTGGAATGACAAATTTTATGTCTACTAAGAACTTAATGTTGTTGGATTTTCAAGATTTTCTGCAAGTCACAGCATTTATAAGACAAGTAATATTCTTTCCTCAGAAGAAATTTATATTCCCTGGCAAATATTGAGCAAAGGCTTGTTAGAAGAGCCCATCCATTGAAAATTGTGCAAATATTAGCTATTTATATTTCATTTAAAATATATCATTCTCAATTGGAATTACAGAAGTAAAGTGCTAGAAAAGCATTTCTTGCAGACTGAATGTAATCTAAAGTGTGCTATATTTATAAAATTGTATATGAACTATATCTCTGATATATTTACCAATTGATGGGTTAGTTTTGAACCACCATTGGTGTTCAGTTTTTAAGCTAAGTAAGCAGACAAATTTGTTTGTGGTACACCTATTTTGTTAAGTGTTATTATTAAGTGTTTCAACTCATAGTGATCCTGTATAGGGCTTCTGAGAGTGGCTGGTGGGTTTGAACTGCTTACCTTATGATTAGCAGTCCAGTGTTAATCCAACAGTTCATCACCAGGACTCCTACTCCAGTAAGTAGGCCTATACAAGAACCCTGTACAGGGTCACTATGATTCAGAACCAACTCCACAGTGCATAACAACAACAACAACATGCAAGAATATAATCTCTCTTTTTTTTTTTTTTTTTTTTTACACTGCTTTACCTTATTTTACAGATTCATGGACTGAGCAATTAAACAAATCAGATATGATTATAGCTCTAAAGCAAGTCAGAAGTGGGAATTAGTTTGGAAAGTTAGATACTAAATGATGTCTCTAAGGTAATTACATTTCATAATATATATCTAATAGAAGCTATTGGATTTTATCCATTAACTTTCAAGTTTAAAGCTGGAACATATTAAACAATTTCTGTTGTATTTGTTGCTTAAAGAATCAACCATGACCTACTTAAATTTATCTATTAAGTCAACAAACCTTTCAAATCTATCTGGAATATATAAGACACAAAGATAAAAGCCGTAAGTCATAAATTCAAAGTTTATCCTGAGACACTGGTCAATCATAGTCATTGAAGTTGCAGTTTAAGTGAATTTATTCAAATTAATATGTCAACTGTAAGATTTTGGTTGTTTTTACATTTCTTGGCTATTCAATTTAATTGTGTATTGCTGCAAGCATGACAGTGGAGGAAGGATGCCTTTTTTAGACTATGCTTCCAAAGAATTACTATACATAAAGTCAAACATGTAACCTAGCAGGACTCATCATTAAAGTTCATTCATTCAGTAATCTTCTCATTCATTCAGTCAGTAAATATTTATTGAGTGTTGACTCTGTAATAGATGTGATGCCAGGTTCTGGGAAATGCTGAGTCAAAAGAGACACAGCTCCCTGATTTCTAGCAGTTTAGAACTATTGGAAGAGACAAAAGCAAATGTAAAATGGGATTCCGCTAAATTTTTCAAAGAAGAGTTTCAAAGAGTCCTGGATCAGGGAAAACAGAAAAAGTTGTCCCTTAAGAAGTGACACTGATATGAGACCAGAAGGATTAATAGAAGATAACAGTAAGTCAAAGAGCTAAGTGACATCCAAACAGGAAATACAGCATGTGCAAAAGCATTCTTGCCGAGGAATTATAAGAAAAAAAAAGAGAAAAAACAAAATAACTTAACTACTTGTGTTCACTAGGACAAGTATTTCCAATAGTGTCTAGTAAAGTTCAAAGGTACTTCATGATTCCTACAGAGGAAAAAAGAAAGTTGAAGAAAATAATAAAAAACTATAAGTAATTATTCTTGATCTATTTTTAATATTTGCTTGACAGTGAGTGAGGGAAGGATTAATTAAATATTGTGCAAAGTATTAGATTTTTCTCTACCTTTTTTTAACCTGTTGATTTTTTTAGGATGAATAGTTTATACATTCATCATTAAATGCCACAGAGCAATAGGAGAACCAAGCTTCTTACATGGTAGCTAAAGACTACAAAGAATGCAAATAATGAAGCTGCCAGTTCTTAAATCTAAGCCCTGGAACTAGCTTATGGTCACTTCTACCATATCTAGTAGTTAAATCAATTCACAGGCCCAGTGCAACTTTAAGGGAAGAGCACAAAACAGAAGGCTAGGTTATTATTCAAATTTCCACACCAACCACTAATATCAAGTGAAGAAACTAAAGATTTTTACCAACATCTGCAACCTAAAATTAATCAAACATATAATCAAGATGCAGTGACAATTACTGGTGATTAGAATGCAAAAGCTAGAAACAAAGAAAGACCAATCATTAGAAAATATGAACTTGATGATAAGAACAATGCAAGAGATAGCATGATAGAATTTTACAAGAGCTACAACTTATTCATCACAAATATCTTTTTACAACAACATAAATGGCAATTATGTACATAGACCTCACCAGATGGGATAAACAGGCATCAACTCAACTGAATTAATAGAGACAATGGTGAAGCTTATATCATGTCAGGATAATGCCAGTGGCAGATTGTAGAACAGGCCATCAATTGCTAATATGCAAGTTCAAGTTGAAGATGAAGAAAATTAAACCCCAAAGAGCCAGACTACAACTTTGAATATATCCCACCTGAGTTTAGTTATAATCTCAAGAACACATATGATGTATTCAACAGTAGTGACCAAAAAACAGATGAGTTGTGATATGACATCAATGATGTCATGCATGAAGAAAGCAAAAGACAGAAAGAAACAAAAGAGAAGAAACAGCCAAAAACAGATCTCAGAAGATACCCTGAAACATGCTTTTGAATATGGAATAGCTAAAGCAAATGTAAGAAATGATAAAAAGAGCTGAACAGAAGATTTCAAAGGACACTCAAGACCACAATATAAAGTATTATGATGAAATGTGCCAAGACTCAGAGTTAGAAAGTAAAAATGGAAGAGTGTGCTATACATGTTTTAAGCTGAAATAACTGACTAAATAAATGCAAACTTTGAATCAAAATATTAAGGGATTCTACGGGCAAATGTTGGATGACATAGAAAACATTAAACAATTTTAAAGAAAGGAAGGAAAACATCAAAAAGAAAAAACAAGAAAGGAATAAATACAGCCACTCTATCAAAAAAGAATTTATCAATGTTCAACCACATAAAAAATACTTTATAATATAGAAGGAAGAAGTCCAAGCTGCACTGATTGCATTGAGCAAAAAAAAAAAAAAAAAAGGCTTCAGGAAATGACAGAATACTTGATATCAGTTTTGATATTTGAACAAATGTATGTAACATTGTAAGTGCTCACTTGTCTATTACAAGAAATTTGGAAGAAAGCTACCTGCTAACCAACTGCAAGTGATCTACACTGGTACTCATTCCAAGGAAAGATGATCCAGTATGATGCAGAAATTATCAAACAACATCATTAATGTAACATAAAAATGCAAAGTTGCTGAAATGGCAGTAGTACATCAGCAAGGAATGACCAGAAATACAAGTTAGATTCAGAAGAGGATGTGGACTGTTTCCAAATTGTTGATGCCAGATGGATTTTGGTTGAAGTCTGAAGTTACCAGAACAATGTTGATTGACTATGCAAAGACATTTGGCAAATGGATTATAGCCAATTATGAATGACATTGTGAAGATTAAGAATGCCAAAACACTTAATTGTGCTTATGTTGAAATTGTACTTAGACTAAGAAGTAGTTATTTGAACAGAATAAGCAGAGTACTGTGTGGTATAAAATTAGAAAGGTGTGGTTTAGAATCAGAAAAGGCTGTGTTCTTTTACCATATTTATTTAATCTGTATACTGAGAAAATAATAAAAAATCTGGACTATATAAGAAAGAACACAGTATCAAGGTTTAAGGGAGAAGGCTCATTTAAAAACTGTAACATACAGGTGACACAATTATACTTACTAAAATTGAAGAGGACTTGAAACACTGATGAAGATCAAAGACTACAACTTCAAAATGGCTTGTACCTCAACATAAAGAAAACAAAAATGCCTTACAATTGAAACAATAGGCAACATTACAATAAAAGGAGAAAATACTGAAATCATCAAGGATTTTATTTATGTGCATCCACAATCAATACCCATGAAAACATCAGTCAAGAAATCAAATGACATATTACATTGTGCAAATGTGCTGAAAAAACAACAACAACAACTCTTCAAATTGTGGAAAAATGTCACTTTGAGTACTAACATGCACCTGAACCAGCCCATGATATTTTCAGTCATCAATGAGCTTATGGTAGCTGGACAATGAATAAGGAAGACAAAAGAAATGATGTGTTTAAACAACAAGGTTGGGTAAGAATATTGCATATGCTATTGATAGTTAGAGGATGAACAAATATGTGTTGGAAGAAGTACACCTTTGAAGGATTGCAAGACCTCATCTTAGGTATTTCAAACATCTGGATTACATGTTTCTGGCAGACATTGTACTTGGTAAAATAGAAAGTCAATGAAACAGAGTAAGATCCCCAGAGATGAGTTGACATGGTGGCTACATCAATAGACTCAAGATTAACAATGATTGTGAGGATGACACAGGGCCAGGTGGTGTTTCTTTCTGTTGTGCAAAGGGTTGCTATGAGTCAGAACCAACAGGAAGTACCTAACAACAATATTTTTTTTTTTTTTTTTGCAAATCATGAAAATTTGTTCACTTTGATCTCCAGTGTGCCGTATGTGTGCTATATGTAAGGAGCTCTGGTAGTGCAGTGGTTACGAATTGGGCTGCTAAACTTAGGTTCAGCAGATCTAAACTACCAGCTGTTCCACGGGAGAAAGATGAGTCTTTCTTCTCTTGTAAAGACTTATAGCCTTGGAAACCCTGTACTGGGTCACTATGAGTAGGAACCAATTCCTTGGCTCATAACAACAACAACAATACACATATGTATTATTTACTTGGGTATATTATATGGGGAAAAGGTGTTACTATTTTTAGAGAATATCTTTGAGTCCTGATATGGTACTGTAGGATATGCACTTGTAGACTGTTAACTGAAACTTTGATGGTTCAAATCCACCAGTTGTTCCTCAGAAACCCTATAAAGGGTCGCTATGAGGTAGAACTGACTGGACAGCATTTAACAACACAAAAGAGAATATCTTAGAACTCAATTCTTCAATTGTTGATGAGCTGTAGATTGTCAGAAATTATAGAACAAAAGTATCTGTAGTTATATTTTGTTCATGTTTGTATCAAAAACTACCCCAGGAGCTGATTCCTGCATTTCATAAGTCTCTCCTATTGTATCTTGAGCCTTTTAGACCTTTTCTTTTCCCTAGAGAAAATTTAACAAAGCTGACAACTATCTACCACACATTCTTATTTTCCATTTTTTGTGTATGACTATTTTAAGACTTGGAGGATAAGTGCTATAGAAATGAAAGCTGCTATTATTACTAATTCTTATATTATCAGGACCAGTAATTATTGTTATCGTCATTCATGAGCAAAGATGTCAGTGTGAGGACTAAGGTGTACCTGACCCAAGTTATGGTGTTTCAGTAACTTAAATGCATGTGAAAGTTGGAAAATGAATAAAGACCATAAAAGAATTAATACATTTGAGCTATGGTTTTGGAGGAGAATATTAAAAGTACCATGAACTACCAGAAGAATAAACAAATTTGTGTTGGAAGAAGTACAGCCAGAACGCTCCTTAGAAGCCAGGATG
>NW_006408609.1:6233409-6238543 GCF_000296735.1 Chrysochloris asiatica | reverse complement strand
CCATGTTCTATGTGTCCTGGTTTTTCTTACTCATTATCTGCACCAGAATCGTATAAAGCACTCCTTAAATTTTTAACTTTCCAGCACCCACATCAGAGTAACTTCTCTATAATCTGCAAGGAATGAGTTTTAGGAATGTTCATTTTAGATGAATTCTTCAGATTACTTGGCTTTTCTTTAAGGATTAGAAATAAAGATTTTACCTACATTAGTGAAATTTTACTAGTGTGTTCCCATGGCATAAATGATCACATACTTTATATATTTTAAAAATATGTATTTTTGCTAGTGTATTTCATACATATTTTAAATTTCTTAAAGAAATAAATTCTAAATATGTAATTATAAGGGACAAAAACAACTCTTAATATTATATTTTTCTCCAAGATATAGCTGTATTTTTTTCTGAGAAACGAGATCATAATTATCCTATCATTTTCTTGACTCTCTTTTAATATTTAAATATATAGTGAATATGTGCCCATCATTAAATTATTTTATATATCTTAATTTCTAAAGATTTAGTGCTTTCGTATCAAAATGATATGTAGGCATTTCATCACCTCCATTTTTAGCTAATTTGATTATTTCCAGTCTTTTAAAAATATTTAAAATATTTATAATGAATAAGGAAGACCGTAGAAAAATCAATGCATTTGAATTATGGTGTTGGAAAATATTAAAAATACCATGGACTGCCAGATAAACAAATCAAATCTATTCTGAAAGAAGTACAGCCCGAATTCTCCTTATAAGACTAGATGGCACCACTTCTTCTCTCATACTTTGGACATATTATCAAGAGGTACCAATTCCTAGAGACAGTTGTCATGCTTTGTAAAGGGTCAGTGCAAAAAAAAAGGAAGAGACCCCCAATGAGATGGATTGACAGTATCAGAAGCAATGGCCTCAAACGTAAGAACAGTTGTGAGGATAGCATAAGACCCAGCAGTGTTTTGTTCTGCGGTGCATAGGGTCACTATGAGCCAGAGCTGATGACAGCAGCTAACAACAGCAATGTTATCAATTTGCTTCAAAACTATAAAAGTATCAATGACACATTCTTTAAAATTCCTCTGTACTAAGCAAGCTTTGGAGTACTGGTGTGGCGCCTTAGGATAAGCACTCAACCTCAAGGTTGTTTGAACTACAAGGTCGGTGGTTCAACTCACAAGCTGCTCCTCGGGAACTATATACTGGGTTGCTATGAGACAGAACTGACTTGATGGCACATATCAACAACAATAACAAAGCAAGCTTTAAGGTGTTGTCAATAGAAAGCGACAACATTTTTTCCCTAAATAACTGGTAACTAAAATCAACACATTTACATCATAGTCCAATTATATTACAATGATTTTATTTTGAAATAGCTTTTCTAAAGTATAATTGTTCAGTGCTATAATATGGAATCCTCATGTGGCACTGTGAAATAATTCATTGGATCATAAAGTCACTTGGACCACAAGGTCTGCAGAGCGGTTTAAATTTACCAGTCACTCGCTGGAAACACTATACAGGGTCACTGTGAGTTGGAACCGACTCAACAGCAACAAAAACATGGGCTAAATATTCAATAACCCAGAAAGTATCAGAAGAAGATGGAAATAATACACAGGGTCCTTGAACCAAGAAGAAATAGTTCATATTCAACTATTTCAAGAGGTAGCATATGATCAAGGGTCAAAGGTACAGAAGAAAGAAGTCCAATTTGCACTGAAGGCTTTGCCAAAGAAAAAGACTTCAGGAATTGATGGAATACAAATAAGAATCTTTCAAAAAAAAAAAAACTGATGCAGCACTAGTGACACTCACTCATCCATACCAAGAAATTTTGAAAGACAACTGCCTGACCAACTGATTGGAATATAACCATATTTGTGCCCATTCCAAAGAAAGATTGAGCCAAAGGAATGCAGAAATCAAATGACAATATCACATGCAAGTAAATTTTTGCTAACAATAATTCAAAACTCCTGTAATAGTACATTAATAGGGAACTACCAGAGGTTCAAGTCTGGTTCAGATGAGGACATGGAACAAGGGATATCACTGTGACTGTCAGATGGATACTAGCTGAAAGCAAAGAATACAAGAAAGATGTTTACCTGTGCTTTATTGACTATTCAAATACTTTTGACTGTGTGGAACATGACAAGCTATGGACAACATTGGGAGGAATGGCTATTCAGGACACTTAATTGTGCTCATGAGTAACCTGTCCACAGACCAAGAAGCTGTCATTCAAACAGGACAAGGGAACACCGAATGGTTTTAAATCAGGAACTCTATGCCCCAGTTTGTATTCTTCCACCATATGTATTCAACCTGTATGCTGAGAAAATAATCTAAGAAACTGGATTGTATAAAGAAGAATCTGCCATCAGGATTGGAGGAAGACTCATTAACAATTTGAAAAGTACAGATGCTACAACCTTGCTTTCTGAAAGCGAAGAAGACTTAAAATACTTACTGATGAAGATCAAAGACCACAGCCTTCAATATGGGTTGCATCTCAATGTTAAGAAAATAAAAATCCTCACCAATGGACTAATAAATAGCACATGACAAATGGAGAAAAGTTTGAAGTTGTCAAAGACTTCATTTTGCTTGAATCAGTATTCATGGAAGCAGCAGTCAAAAAATCATATGACATATTATGTCAGGCAAATCTGCTTCACCAAACCTTTTAAAAGTGTTCCAGAGCAAAGATGTCAGTTTGAGGATTAAGACGCTCCTGATCCAAGTCATGGTATTTTCAGAAACCCCATATGATTGTGACAATTGAACACATTTATATAGGAACTCTGATAGCATAGTGGTTATGAATTGGGCTGTGAACCTCAAGGTCAGTAGTTCGAAACTACCAGCTGTTTCATGGGAGAAAGACGAGGCTTTCTGCTCCCATAAAGATTTAAAGCCTCGGAAACCCTGTACAGAGTCGGAACCGACTCCACAGCACATAACAAGAACAACAAGGAAGACTGTAGAAGAGCTGATGCATTTTAGTTATGGTGTTGAGGAAAAATATTAAAAGTACCATGGACTGTCAGAAGAAGAAACTTAACTGCGTTGGAAGAAGTGCATCCTGAATACTCCTTAAAAGCCAGGATGATGAGACTTCATCCCTCATATTTCAAACACATTATCAGAAGGGAGCAGTCCCTCGAAAACAACACCTTGCTTGCTAACATGGAGGGTCAGTGACAAAGAGAAGACCCCAATGTGATTGACACAGTAGCAGTAAGCAAATGGTTCAACTGTAACAAGGATTGTGAGGGTGGCAGTGTTTCTGTTGTGCATAGGGTCACTATGGGTCAGAATGAGCACTATGGTATTTAATAACAACAACAACGCTGTAGATCTCTAAGATGTATTTTTTAGCATTTGAGGTAAACATTCAGTCAAGAAAGACTAATCACAGAGGAATGTGAATAAATATTTTACTTCTAAAAGTTACCACACTGCCGTTGTAATGCCTGGGGCTAATTGTATTTGTTGTTAAGTGCCGTAGAGTCAATTCCGACCCATAGTGACCCTGTACAGGGTTTCCGAGACTGTAAATCTTTACAGGAGCAGAAAGCCTCATCTTTCTCCCGCGGAGCCTCTGGTAGTTTCGAACTGCTGAACTTGCGGTTCATAACCACTACGCTACCAGAGCTCCTTAATTGTGTTTGTATATTTTCTAAATACTCTCTTAACTAGATTTAATTTAGTTAATCTGGTGGATTTTCTAGAGCTACTTAATGCTTATGGCTGGTTGCTACTCTTCTCTATATAATTCCCATAGTTTGAATTGTATACCTTTCAAAAATCTGTTCTGATTCTCCAAAAATTGGCTTTCTAGTCTAATGTATTTTATTGTTATATAACCTTTATATATTATAACAGATCAGTGAAACTAAATTGAGGGAGAAACAAACAGGACACTTAACACTAAAAACAGTCTTCACATACTTGTCCAGCATTATTAGGTTGCTCATAAAGGAATCACTAATAAACATTTTAGAAAGTATGAGTTTATCACATATATTGGAGATTCACAAAATAATAAACATTCTGCCATCTACACTGACTGCAAGTATAAACAGAGAAAAATGTTTCTGATTCTGGAATAGAGAAGCAATAAAAAGATTCATAGCACATTAAGTATCAAAGCAAAGTTGAAGGGACTGGTAATCAGAAAAGTCATTTTTTAAAATAGCTTCAATTTCATGAACACAGTTTCTCTTGTAATGTCAGGTAATAGAAACATCCAGTATATAAGAACAGTACAAAAAGAATAGCTTTAGCTCAGGTATACTTAGTTCTGTGTTGTTGTTTCCCATGCTGGTAAACAAACATAGGACATGAGAAAACGAAACAGAAGTGGATTTTAGAAGAATTGGCTAAGAAAATAAATGTTTAACATGAACTTCAAAGATTTGGTTCAAATAGTGACAAACCTCAGAAAACGGTGGTTTTCAGGTATTCCATACTGTTAGTATATTTTACATCATTTAAAAAGTTAATTGTAGATTTTAAAATTAATTTCTAACCACAAATTCACCTAATTTACTAATTAGAATAATTTATGTCTATTCTTAACATATCACCTAAAATTTTCTGTGAAAAATTTTAAGTCAATTAGGAAAAAAAAATACAACAAAAATTTTGGACAATTGGATTTGAGATGGAATTATTTAAACTTATAAATCGCTGAAAGTTGATACTAAAGTGTGTTGTGTTTAACGTTAGATATTATTATAGCAATGGATATCTGAAAATAGTATGAAAACTTAAACAAAAGCATTTTTTTAAATGCTCACACTGACAATACATCTTTATCTCCAGCATGAAATGTTAACTTATTTAGATGAGGACAATACCCACACCACCCAAACCCACATGAAAACTGTGTCAGAACACTTGGAGTCCTGGTATAGTGCTGTACAATAAGCACTCGACCAGAAGGTCAGTTTCAACTGCAAAGTCAGCGATTCAAGCTCACCAGCTGCTACTTGGAAACTCATTCCTTGCAGTTTATAGAGGAGTTACTCTGATGTGGGTGCTGGAAAGTTAAAAATTTAAGGAGTGCTTTATACGATTCTGGTGCAGATAATGAGTAAGAAAAACCAGGACACATAGAACATGG
>NW_006408609.1:6226507-6232539 GCF_000296735.1 Chrysochloris asiatica | reverse complement strand
CCGCTCCGCGGGAGAAAGATGAGGCTTTCTGCTCCCGTAAAGATTTACAGCCTCGGAAACCCTGTACAGGGTAGCTATGAGTCGGAACCGAAATAACAACAACAATGCAATAAAGGGCTCATACTTAACAATTGTGGGCATGGTGCAAGACCAAGCAGTGTTTGGTTCTGTTGTGCAGAGTCACTACGACAGATTCCATGGCACCTAACAACAATAATAATTACAACCTAATAAAAACAATGATGGCCCCAGGTATTTTTCCAAGGACTCTGTTCTCCAAATGGTCCCTCACGTTTCAAGCCTATTCTGGTGGCCTTGTACACTATGGAGTAATGAAGGGAATCACAGAAATCTATTCACTACTTCAGCTTGAAAGTGTTGTGTGTCACTTCCCCAGACAGCCCATTGGACCTGACTCGTCACATGTCTTCTTCCAATTTCAAATGGGGGCCAAGAAAGTATATCTCCTTATGTCTACCAGTAGAAGAGATATTGGCAAATATTAGTAATATCTAGTCACATGCACGGAGTCCTGGTGTAGCGTTGTGGGTTAATGTGCCAGACTGCAAAGCCGTTTGAACTGCAAGGTTGGTGGTTCAAGTTCACGAGTTGTTCCTCGGAAACTCTATACAGGGTCGCTATGGGTTAGAATTGACTTGACGGAACTTAACAACAACAAAGTCACATGCACAAGGATATTACATTATTGACGCTTGATTCTTCAGTAGGTTAAACTAGAATATATCATTTCCTTTGCTATTATTAAAAAAATAAAAACACAAGTGTGTCTGCCATTGGTCCACACATTGTATAATGTATTTTTTTTAATTATATAGTCATTCCCAGTATTTCTTCAAAAATCGTAACACTAGAAGTTCTGACCTAAAAAGACATTGATTGCTCCTTTCCTATAAAAATGTTATTAGCCATCTTTAAAACTTATAACTGAAGAAGATTTAATCAATTCACAGCCTAAGGTGGTGTCCTTAAATTGATTTGAAATTTTGTTGGGCATAGCTAGTGGCTGTTTCTCTGCTAGCAGTGGCTTCAGGTAAGTGGTGAATATTGATGGAACACCCTACTCTGTAAAGTTTATATAATTCTATTAAGCAGTTTGAAGTCAGGGAAAGACACTTTACAAATCAATAAATGATTGTAATAACTGTAAATGTTTGGATTTTCTGCATTGTTAGTTTCAGTCTGCATTGCTTAGAAGTCAAAGTAACAATGGCAGAGAATGGTGGATCTATGACTAAGCAGAGTTTTTTTTAACAGGTAATATGATACTGGGTCCCTATGGGTTGGAACTGACTCAGTTTTCACTTAACAACAACAATGGTATGAGAATGGGGAGCTGGAAGATAAGACTGGGAATGACTAACAAATTGAAAAGCGCTGTTCTCAGCTGCAAGAAGGTTATAATATAATCAGTGAGTCTGAAGATGCTTTGTTTCATTTTCTTTTGAGAAGTCATATTTAAATGATTGCTTCTTGTTTTAGGTAAATTTTTGTTGATTTTAAAGAGCAAAGTTATTTAGAGGGAATAAGTCGATATTCTGACTGAATTAAAATGCATCTAAGAGCCTATGGTGGTGGTTATGTGCGGTGGAGTCGGTTCCTACTCATAGCGACCCTGTACAGGGTTTCCGAAGCTGTAAATCTTTACAAGAGCAGAAAGCCTCATCTTTCTCCCGCGGAACAGCTGGTAGTTTCGAACTGCTGATCTTAAGGCTCGCAGCCCGATTTGCAACCACTACGCTAGTAGCCTATAGTTGTTACTGTTGTTACTAAGTGCCATTGAGTCGATTCCGACCTATAGCGACACTGTATAGGGTTTCCAAGGAACAGTTGGTGAGCTTGAACCACCGAACTGCAGTTCAAATGACTTTGCAGTCTGATGCATTAGCCCACAGCACCACACCGTAGTAGCACTTGGAAATTTTGATTTGTTCAATATCCTCCTAAATTGGTTGGGAGAATATTTCAGTGGCCTTCAGAAATCATTTTATTTGATTAATCCTAAATTTTCTCAAAATAAAATTGTTGTTACACTATTTGAGAAGTTTTGGTATGCTGCTATAGGATAAGCATTGGACTACTAACCACAAGGTTGGTGGTTCAAACCCACTAGTTGTTCCTTGGAAACTCTATACAGGGTCGCTATGATTTAGAATCCTGGTGTGATGTCTTGGCTTAACGCCCTGAACTTCAAAGTTGGTTTGAACAGCAAGGGAGGCAGTTCAAGACCACTAGCCGCTCATCGGAATCAGTATTCAGGGTCGCTATGACTCGGAACCAACTCGATGGCACTCAGCAACAACAGACATCATTTAACAACAATAGGAATATACTTTTTAAATTTTTAGTTTTTTTTAAATTTATGTTGTTTCCTCCAGCTTTTTGAAATATCATAAATTTCACCTAAAATATTTAGTTGGAAAACAGACCTGACAAACAAAAAACAGTTGGAAACCATTAATTTCCAGTCAATTCCAATTCACTGTGACCTCATGTGTTAGAGTTGTTGTTATGTGCTGTGGAGTCGGTTCCTACTCATAGCGACCTTGTACAGGGTTTCCGAAGCTGTAAATCTTTAGTGGTGGTGGTTATGTGCCATGGAGTCGGAACCGACTCACAGCGACCCTGTACAGGGTTTCCGAGATTGCAAATCTTTACAGGAGCAGAAAGCCTCATCTTTCTCCCACGAACATCTGGTAGTTTTGAACTGCTGACCCTGAGATTCGCAGCCCGATTGTAAACACTACGCTACCAGAGCCCCTTCATGTATTAAGAGTAGAGCTGCTCCATATGCTTTACTTGGCTGCTTCAAATCTCCAAGGGCTGCACTGAATAAAACTTGGTGATATGCTTCCATAATTTTGCAACCAACAAAACCCTATAAGGCAGTTCTACTCTTTCATCTAGAGTTGCTATGAGCCAGACTCAAATTCACAGCCCCATAACAATCTTTACCAGGTTACACAACCATCTTTGAGTTTGCTCAGCTTTCTTCCACAGAGATGGCTGCGTGAGTTGAACTGACAACCTTTCACTTAGTAACCAAGTGCTTCACTGTTTGTCCCTCTAGACATGAAATTAATCACCTTTAAATTAAAAATACACAAGATTAGCTTGTATTCTGTACCCTTTGGTTTGATGTTATTGTTGTTGTTAGGTGCTATTGAGTCAGCTCACACTCTTAGCAACTCAATGCACAAGAGAATGAAATACTACCAGGTCCTGAGCCACCTTTATAATTCTTATGTTTGAGCTCATTATTGCTGCCACTATGTCAATTCATCTCATTGGGAATCTTCCTCTTTTATTCTGTCCTTCCATTTTACCAAGCATGGTGTTCTTCTCCAGTGGCTTGTATCTCTTGATGACATGTCAAAAGTATGAGAGACAAAGTCTCACCATCCTCACTCTGGCTGTACTTCCGAGACAGATTTTTTGTTCTGACAATCCAGTGTACTTTCAATATTCTTTGCCAACACCATAATTCAAATGCACTGATACTTCTCCTGTCTTCCTTATTTATTATCTAACTTTCATATGTATATGAGGCAACTGAAAATACCATGGCTTAGGTGGACACACCTTAGCACTTTAAAACATGACATCTTTGCACTTTAAAACTTTACTGAGTTTTTTTGTAATGGATAGCTCAGTGCAATGTCATTCAATTTATTGACTGCTGCTTCCAGGATCCAAGCAAATTGAAGTTTTTTTACAACTTCAGTCTTTTCTCTATTAATTATGGTATTTATTGGTTCTGTTGTGAGCATTTTCATCATTGAAATTCCATGTGCATATGAGATGATTGAAAATACCATGGGGTAAATTAGTCCTCAAACTGACATCTTTGCTCTTGAACAATTCAAAGAGGTCTTGTGAAACAGATTTGCTTAATGCAATATATCTTTTGATTTCTTGACTGCTACTTCCATAAGTATTGATTGTTGATCCAATCAAAATGAAGTCTTTGACAACTTCAATCTTTTAACTGTTTAGCTTGATATTATTTATTTGGTACAGTAAAGACATATACAGTTGCAGAATCTATTAATACACAGTTACCTGTATGCTTTTCTGTGAACCAGGGCCTATTTTCCTACATTTATGTGAGGACATCTGTTTCTCAAAACACACTAAAAAGTGAGGCAGAAGATAAGCCTTCCAGAAAATTTGACTATTTGTATTCTTCTCTTTATATTTTCTCATGTTTTTAAGTACTGTCTTTTTGGTTCCAACTCATATAGACCCTGTATAAGGTTTCCAAGAAGTAGCTGGTGAGTCTGAACTGCGAACCTTGTGGTTCAAACTGACCTTGCAGTCCAGTACTTATCTTTCAGTGCCATTCATATTTATCCATTAATCCACTCTGAAAACAGTTAGCATGCACATAATGAAGCAAATTCTGAGGATCCAAATCTATGTAATTAATTGGCATTGCTGTCAAGAAGTAAAGATATGAAAGCATACAAGTAGTGCAAAGTATAAAGTAGGAAAGAATATGAATGTGTTCTAAGTTTTACAACAGTTGTTTGGCCACAGCTTGGGACAGAAAAGAATATTTAAGTAAAGGTGGAATTGTTAAGGAATGGAAGGAGATTCTTGCCAGAGAAAGCATCATTAGCAGAGGTGGAAGTGTGTGTGCTCAGAATATGTAGAAAATAAGGCATCATGGAGTCCTTGAGTTGCTCAGACGGTTAAGGTGCTTGGCTGCTAACTGATATGTCATAGGTTCAAGTCCACATAGGCATGCCTCAAAAGAAAGGCCTGGAACTCAGTGAATCAGAATCAATTTGTATTTTTGTACAAAATATAAGCTCTATGAGGTTGGAAGGTAGACAAAGGTCAGGAGAGAGCTTAGATCAAGTATGGATATTAGCTTTGTGCTTTCTTGACTGCTAAAATCAGGCAGCTACTTAGCTTTTCTAGAACTCAATTTCCTCATTGTAAAATGGAACATCTTTCCCACCAAATGTTGTTTATTGTGATGAATTAATTAAATAAAATATTATAAAGTCTTTAGCATGATGACTTACACTGGAAAATACTTTGACAAGAATGGATCAATATTTTAGCAATTTGCACAAAATGTATAAAAACTATGGTTGTATGTATTGGTTGCAGTTGTTAAGTGCAGTCGAGTTAGTTCTAACTCATAGCGACCCAGTATCGATTTTCTGAGGAGTGACTGGTAAGTTTGAACCACCGACTTTCTGGGTTAAATGGACCTTGTGGTCCTGTGCTTCTCCTACTGTATTATCTATGTTGTATGCATTTAAATATATATGGATATAGAACAAATACAATTTAGTTTAAAAAATAGTAATGCATTAAATTTTTAAAACCTTTATTAAACAATAATATCAAAATGTGAAGCTATAGACATATCTTCCATCTAGGTCTATACATTTCTGAAGGCAGTGTTTCTGTCTCTCTAATCCTTCCCCAAAGAATTCTACACATTTCAAGTTATACCACATCAAAACAGCAGTTTGGTCATCCTCAAGGGACCCAACTCTTGTTCTTTTTCAATGCTCTTTGAGTTTGGAGAACACAAAGAAGTCAAAAAGGGCAAATTCAGGGCTAGAGAGTGAATAGGGGAAGGTTACCCAATGAAATTCTTGCAAGAGAGCCCTTGCTACCCTGGGAGAGTGAGCAGGTGCATTGTCCTGACGGAAAAAAAAAAAGAAAAATCCTAGGTGCAACTTTCCTTGCCTTTTTTTTATACAATACAGTTGTCAATTATCTTACAACTTCATCTGAAGCCTCTGTGATTGTCCTGTGTCCTTTGAAAATGTATATAAAGATTACACCTTTAGAATCTGGAACCACAGTCTCCATAACCTTCCGAGTCAACCTTGAACTTAACTGGACTAACAGATCTGAAGCCACAGTTTACTGGATTTTGTTTTGTTGTCATTTTTAAAGTATCATAAGGAGACTAAGACAAGTGCATTACTGAGAAAACTTCCTTGTAGCCATCTACGGATCACAGAGACCTGTTTAAACACTTAAAA
>NW_006408609.1:6222757-6224166 GCF_000296735.1 Chrysochloris asiatica | reverse complement strand
ATTCCTGAGACCCAACATATAATTGGAGTCCTGATGTGATGTTGTAGGATAATGACTGGGCTTCAAGGTCAGTTTGAACTACACAGTCAGCAGTTCACATCCACCAGCTGCTCCTTGGAAACCTTATACAGGGTTGCTATGAGTTGGAATCAGCTCGACTGCACTTAACAAACATATAATTAGTAATTTTAAAAATGTGTGTATATAAAACACTGATACATTTATCTATTGGTTTATTCATTCCAAAACATAGAAATTGGACAAAATTTGTTATCTTTTCCCTGCAGTAATGTTAGTAAATATTATGCATTGCTATAATCCTATAAGGAGATTTAAAATGCCTGTGTGTCTGTTGACCAATTCTCTTTTTCATTCCCATTCATTTCAGAGAACAAAAAAAAAACAAAAAAGAGAAAAAGCAAGAGACATACAGATAGACAGGAACAATCTAATTCTAGCATGTTAGTGTCCATGGTCAACTCATAAATTCATTAAGAAAATGAATATTGGTTTTTATTTGTCTGCATGCCATGGCCAGCTTTAGTGGTGTACATTATACCAATGCCATTTGGATTGATTGCTGATAGCTACATCATTCATTTTGCATGTGAGGAATAACATCCCAGAGACATAAATTTTTCAGTTTGACTCTATGAATATACAAGAGGCTGATATTTCTTTGTACTGGTAATCAGACAAGAAATGTCTCATTATCATGTTTAAATTACATACCAGTTATAAGTATTTGTACAACATTGATGGCTTGTCACTGCCTTCTTTTGAGGGTTAGCTATTTAAAAGTGTGGTTCTGCAAATGGTCTAGTATCTCACTATAGGCATTATAGTCTTGCTAAATATAATGTTATAATTATTTTATTTTTATTATTGTGATAGATAAATACCAACATCCAGTTACATAATTACTTCACCTGTTTCTAATACACTTAGGTAAAAATATAGTGAAACTCTATTGCTCTAATTACATTATTCATTATGGGTCACTGAATTTGTATAAGGGGATTTCAAAAAGTTATTGATGAAATTCCATTATCTTTTCATTCCATTATTCCACAAACTTTATGAAGTCACCTTGTATATGCTATTGAATTATGCCCATTGTTTAAAAAATTCAGACACCCCAGCCCAATTAAACAGATAATTAACATACTGAGAAAATGATTCCTCAAAGATTAAATAAAAGTGTATCAGAAGATCCTTGACCTCTGGGCTTCAGAACTGTGCAACAACTCTCTTGAGAACACATTTTAAAGATGGTGGTTAGATTCTGTAGTTGCCAAATAGCACCTGTCAAGTTAAATGCATTCTCATAGTGCTGTAATTTTGCTGAATTACATGATCTTGAACAAGTTGAATGTTGTCAGATGCTGTCCAGTCAGTTTTGACACATA
>NW_006408609.1:6220739-6221432 GCF_000296735.1 Chrysochloris asiatica | reverse complement strand
ACTTGGCCAATCCATCTAATTGGTGGTCTTCCTCTTTTTCTCTGACCCTCCACTCTACCAAACATGACATCCTTTTCCAGCAACTTGTCCCTCCTGACAACATGTCCAAAGTATGAGACACGAAATTTGATCATCCTAGCCTCCAAGGATCACTCTGGCTACACTTCTTCCAAATGGATCTATTGGTTCTTTTGGCAGCACATGGCACTTTCAATATTCTCCTCCAACACTATAACTCAAAAGCATCTATTCTTCTACAGTCTTCCTTATTCACTAACCAGCTTTCGCATGCATATGAAAATGACATGGCTTGGGTCAGGCCACCCTAATCCTAAATCTGATATCTTCGCTCTTCAACACTTTAAAAAAGGCTTGTGCATGAGATTTGCCTAATGCAAAATGTTGTTTGATCTCTTGACTGCTGCTTCTGTGAGTGTTGATAGTTGATCCAAGAAGAATGAAGTCCTTGACAACTTCAATCTTTTCTCCAGTGATAAGAATGTTGTTTATTGGTCCAGTGGTAAGGATTTTTGTTTTCTTGACATTGAGATGTAATCCATACCAAAGGCTCTGCTGTTTGATCTTCATCATCAAATGTTTAGATCAAACATGCAATCAAGATATATTGATCATTACTGGTGATTGGAATGCAAACGTTGGAAGGATCAGTAGTTGGAAATTACGGCCTTGGTG
>NW_006408609.1:6212742-6219214 GCF_000296735.1 Chrysochloris asiatica | reverse complement strand
TGGAGGAAGATTTATTAACAACATGCAATATGCAGATGATACAACCTTGCTTGCCGAAAGAGACCTTATGCACAGGGAAAATTAAATACATATCTCTAATTTTATTGTGAACCCGAGTGTAGTGCTGTAGGATGAGCACTGTATTGCTAGCACAAGGTCAGCAGTTCAAACCCATCAGCCACTCTTGGAAACCCTAAAGAGGATAACTATTGCTAGGCGCTAATTTGGCGACACTTAACAATAATAATTACAGTTTGGCTAAGATTTGGCCCACATTACAAATTCCAGTTTAATTTAGGTAACATTTAAACTGTTGTCTTCAAATAGCATGAAGATACAGGAAAAGAAAACTATTTGCTAAAATACATCCATCTATGCATCTATGTTTTTATTCATCTATTTATCACTTAGATGCTTAAAACCTTTGAATTTATGTGAAATCATTTTTTAAAACAATAGTAGCATTCAGATTACAGCTCTTGCTACAGAAGTTATAGCAATCGCTATAGATTTATTCACTTCTAATATTCACTCTAGAATCCTGGTTTGGCACTGTGGGTTAATGTGCTGGAATGCAAAGTCACTTTGAACCACAAGGTCAGTGATTCAAGCTCACCAGCTGCTTCTCAGAAACCCTGTACAGGGTCAATATGGGTTATACCAACTGGACGGCACTTAACAACAACAACAGTATTCAGTCCGGAGTCCTGGTGTGGTGCTGCAGGAAAATGTACTGCGCTGCAATGTCTGTTGGAAGCGCTAGGTCGGAGGTTCAAGCTCACCAGCAGCTCCTCTTAAGGTCATTGTGAGTTGAAACTGAATTCACAGCACTTAACAATAGTAACAATATTCAGTTCTTGTGTGGCGCTATGGGTTAATGCCCTGGACTGCAAGGTCGGTTTAAACCATAAGGTCGACGGTTCAAGCTCATCAGCTGCTCCTCCGAAATCCTATGCTGGATCACTGAGTCAGAACCAACTCAACAGCACTTAATAACAACAACAACAACATATTACAACAGAGCATAAAGGGTGCTCTATGGGTTGCAACTGATTTGATGTCACTTAACAATAACAACAATATTCACATTACGAATCCTGATGGCTTAGTGTGTTATGCATTGGATTGCTAACTGCAAAGTCAGTAGCTTGGTTCCACCAACCAGTCTGCTGAAGAAAGAGGAGATTTTATGCTCCTGTAAAAGTCCACAGCTTCAAAGACGCTACAAGATCACTAGAAACCAGAGAAGACTCCATATTTACATTATGTACAACAAGAAACAACTTTGTATCCATTCCATATAAAATAATACTAATGTAATATGACTTACATAAGATAAATGGATTGATCTTTAGGAGCAACTGTAACAAATAACCAGCATTATTAGAACTCATACTGTTAATAAATAAAAGAATAATTAATAAAAAGTAAGGGAACTGTCAAGATATTTTACAGGTATTTCTTAAAGGAATTATCTTAAAATATATTTCTATCAAACATTATTATCAAATAATTAACTAATTCCTGTGTTATCTTCTGTAACATGGCAATAATATTAACTCCTCCAAAAGGTTGAGTTATTAAGCAATTAGCAAAGAAGGTGTACACAATTATTCTGTAACCTATGAGAACGGTAAAAATGTAAGATTACTGTTAATGAAAAGAATGGTATCTGTACTGTTTTCTTAATGAAATAAAATTGTTTTTTAATTATTTTCCAGTGTATTAGCCTGCAGTTATGCTTATTTTTGCAAAAGTTCTTATAAACAGTAAATCATTAATCTGATATCTATATATTTGTGAAAAATTCTAAGATTTTTGTGCCGGTGTTGCAATAGATATTTTCTTTCAAGAATTAATTAACAAAATTAACTAAAACTACAGCAAACAAAACAAAGATCAAAAATTAGGATACCTAAATAAAAATATAAATTTCCAAAAAAAAAAGTAATAATAATAATAATACATCAGCAGCCAAAATCCCAAATGATATGATAAGGCATTCTAACAAAAGTTCAAAGAACAAATAATTTCAAAATTATAGCAATGTTCTAATAAATAGAAGGTAGAAAACCATATAACTCACATTTTGAAGATAGAAGAACTGTTATTGTTATAATAAAAAAAAATTATGGTAAAAGAAAAATAAAATCATATTCTTAACTGTCTTAGGTACCTAGAGGCAAAATTCCCAAATAAAATAATGTGAACTAATTCAGTAATACATAATATATATATCATGACAAAATTGTATTTATTCCAGAATATAAGTATAGTTTTAAATTAGAACACTTGTCAACTTATAATATTGATATGTTAAAAATGAGAAAAAAGACCATCTAAAATGTGATTAGACATGAATTTATTGCAAGTGTTACTGCTATTTTTACATATGTCCTCAGATTATATATGAACGTACATTAAACTATTGACTCTTGTAATGGATAGAATATGCTGAAGTGATGTAATTTCCATGGTGTGTCATCAAAAGTGATGTCATATTCCTAGGTCTATTTCTCTTTTGGATTGCTCACACTGGGTGAATCTACCTTACATTTTGCAGGGATTCTTTTTGTTGTTAAGTGCCAGAGAGTCATTCTGACTCAGAGCAACATTATATAGGGTTTCCAAAGGTTTCTAAATCTTTTCAGGAGCAGAAAACTTCATTTTTCTCCAATGGAGCAACTGGTGGCCTCAAATCACCAATCTTCTCTGTCCTATGCTTGTTTTGTGGAGCCACCACACTTGTTTCAAGGATACTCAAGTAGTTATGAGGAGTAGCTGGCATGGGTAGGAAGTGGACCCTTCCACCAACAATAGCTCCCAACTTATCAGTGCTTAACTACACCACCTGGAAGGTAACTTCTCTATCTTCTGTCAAGCTCTAAGATGACAGTGACTGTTGCTGACACTTTGACTTAACTTCATTAGAGATCCTGAGCTAGAACCACAGGACTTAGCCACTCCCAACTTCTTGACCCACAGAAAATGTGGGAAATAATTGTGAGAGATTATGCATATTGTTGTTTTAAGCCAAGTGAGCTCTGAAATCATCTTGAATGCACCTATAGGTAATTAACAAAAATATTAAATCTTTATCAAGCTCTAGTAAGTAAGAGAATTTTAGTGGTAGACTGGTAAACAAATAGACCTAGACCTATGAAACAAAATAGAAATAAATCCATGAATTATCAATATTTTGATATGTAGGAGAAGCACTGTCAGTCAGTGAAGAAAGTTTTCAGGCAATGCTACTGAAACAAGGCATACATATTTATTTTTCCTGACTAATCCTTATTTACGTGATTTAAAGATATAAAAATAAAAATCAGGTCTTGAAACTTTAAGAAAATAATTTAAAAAAAGAAAGTTGGGTACTTCTGGTGTGGCACTGTAGGATAAATATTGGACTGCAGATCACAAAATTGGCAGTTCAAATTCACCAGATGCTCCTTGGAAATGCTATACAGGGTCACTGTAAGTCAGAACCTACTAACAGCACTTAGCAACATCATTTATAAAAGTGCTATTAAATAAAGCATGGCAAATAGAATTTTGTAACCTGATATTGTAATTTACAATTATTATTTGAGAAACAAGTTGGACCAATATAAAGGGAATTTTATTAACTAAACAAATTTAGAATTTCTGTCCCAAATCCTATCTTTATTTTTTAAATGTTTTCTCCATGTGTCATATAGTGTGTCTGTGCTACTTCTAGTTGCTTATGAAACCTTCTGTTTTAAAGCAATAATAATGAAAATAAGAACACAACTTTGTTCAACACTAAAAAGTAGTCAAACTCATTCTCTTCAGATTTTATACTTCTTTATTTAATCTTTTTAATCTTCTTACAATTACCCCTCCAGCAATTATAATCACATCTTGACAGTTATATCTGCCATTTAAAAAAATCTATTTGTAACCCACGTTTCTCTCTATTTTCTTAGTTTAACAGAAAAAAACAAACCAGTTGTCATGGAGTCAATATCAGCTCATAGTTACATACAAGGTCCTAGGGTTTACACGACTATAATCTTTATGGGAAACAAAACACTGTATCATTCTCTCTGAGACCTGCTGGTGCGTCCCAACCACCAACCTTTGATTAGCAGTGAAATGCTTAACCACTGCATCACCAGAAACCACTTTGAATTTCTCAAATACAAGAAATCAAGATTAGATAAATAAGTACAGGAAAAATATAATCTCCAGTATTTTCAGTCTTTCATTTTAAGATAAGGAATTTTTAATTCAAGTGTGCAGTGGCCACCTTTAGACTTTCCGGCCTATATGAGTTTTTCTCAATTTCAAAGTTAAAGTTTAACATTAAAGCAAGGACATTCAAAAGGTGTAAAGTATACACATTCCTACATGCATGCAATCAGTCACATACACACACTTATGTTTATTGGTGAATAAAACAAAATATTCAAAAATATGTTGGACCATTATTGTAAGTGATAAATTCAGATAAAAAATTCATATAAAAAACTCCTAAATTTATTTCATTAAGAAAACATCAGCAGTACTATTTTGTAAATAAACATAATACTTGTATAATGAAATGTAACAGCAAATGTATCACAGTTTAAGGGTGAGTGGTGTTTCTTTTAGTTGTATGTCATAGATGAGTATATATAAATATATCTGCTTGCATCACTATATGAATGATATTTATTACTTTCAATCACAGAAAAGTTTCAAAATCACTGGTTATTTATTCTTCTGAAGAAGACTCTTCACCTTCTTTCTATCAATTTTGGCAATTCTTTCTAGTCTTCCCATTAGTTACTTTATCTATCTATCTATCTATCTATCTATATATCTATCTATCTATCTATCCATTTAAACAAATTAAGCATTATCTAGCTTTAGAAGAAAAACTGCTAATTCAAGATTATATAATTCAGTCAAAGCCTATTGTTGTTGTTGTTAGGTGCCACTGAGTCAGTAATGAACAGAAACCTAGGCAGGTCCAATATAATATGTCCAGTGATAAAAGTACACTCTGCCAATCAGCACCTCATAGTATCTTATCAATCTAGTACAGTTGGGAGTGAAGGGAGTGCCCAAAGATTTATGACACTGTAAATGGATAGACCCATCAGCATGGATGCTATTGGAAAATAAATAAAAGAAGCTGGAGCCCAATGTATAAACTAGACTGAGTGGTATGCGGTAAAGCATAATCTGGGCAGGTTACTCTCCACTCCTGTCCATTTAAATCTTCTTACATTATTTTATTGTGTTTTAATCTTGAATAGGAATTCAAGAAAACTTAATTGTCCTCATGTAAAACCTGTACATAGAAACAGAAGAAGGGAATACTGTATGATTTAAAATCAGGAATGATGTGCATTCTGTTTATATCCTTTCAACATACTTATTCAATCTGTATGCTGAACAAATAATTCAAGAAGCTGGAATTTATGAACAATAACATGGCATCAGGATTGGTGGACGACTTATTAACAAGCTTTAATATACAGATGACATTACATTGCTTGCTAAAAGCAAACAGGACTTGAAGCACTTGTTCATGTACAGACTTCAGTATATATTACATATAATTGTAAAGAAAACAGATACTTACAACTAGCCAACAAACAACATCATCATAAAAGGAGAAAAGATTGAAGTTGTCAAGGATTTCATTTTATTTTCATCCAAAATCAGTGCTCATGGAAGCAGCAGTCAAGAAATCAAGACCCACATAACAAAAACAACAACAGCAAAAAGATTTAAGTTCCTGGGTCGCACAAATGGTTAATGCATTTGACTGGTAACTAAAACATTGGCAGTTTAAATTTACCTAGAGACTTCTTGTAAGAAAAGTTTGATGATCTAATTTGAGTAATCAGTCCTTGAAATCCCATGGAACAAACTTGAACTCTGACACATATGAGTCATCATTAGTTGGTAACTCTTGAAATGATAAATTAATTATCTTATAAGACACCTCATTTGTGTTATTTTGTTTTAGAACCTCAAGGAATTTAATACAGTGCCTAAGACTTTATTAATGCATTAATCAATCATCATTCCTGGGTTCAATCATTCATTTATTGTTGTGGTCATCATCTCCCTTAAAAAGAAAGTACACACCACAAGGTAAAACCCTTTCTTAGTTTTGTATTGTTGTTGTTAGGTGCCATCCAGTTGATACCAACTCATAATGACCTTATGCCCAGCAGAATGAAACACTGCCTGATACAGGGCCAATCTCACTATCGTTGCTACACTTGAGCTCATTGATACTGCCACTTTTCCAATCCATCTCACTGGAGGTTTTCCTCTTTTTCTCTGACCCTCCACCTTACCAAACATGACATCCTTCTCCAGCAACGGGTCCATCCTGACAATATATCTGAAGTATGAGAAATGAGGTTTGGCCATCCTAGCCTCAGAGGAGCACTCTGGCTGCACTTCTTCCAACACAAATCTGTTGGTTCTTTTGGCAGCCCATGGC
>NW_006408609.1:6203260-6211306 GCF_000296735.1 Chrysochloris asiatica | reverse complement strand
TACATAAAAAACAGTTTTTATAGTTTTTGCTGAAAGATGACAACAAAGGGAATTGAGGAGTTAAAACATCTATAGAGATCAGTTCTTGATTTTACCACCCAGATAACTTAACCGATGTTCTGACTAGGAGGATATATATGGTTAGTCAAAAGTGTATGTTAATATATGTGCAAATGTCACAAGTTATTTTGAAAACTTAATTTCCTATTAGAGAAGAAACATTGGTAATATTGCAAAATATTGCAAAATAACAATAATTTAAAATATATTTGTGTTTTAAAGTAATATCTCCCCATCACATACTCTGTTTTAGTTTATTTTATTGAATTTTTGATTTATTACTGAGATGTTGGAAGATCAATTCAGAAAAATGCCAGATGACAGAATGAAATTATTTGAAAATTTTAAATAGCAGCATATCATCCACAAAGTGGATAATCTGCATGTAGATAATTGAGAGTTGGCTGAAGATAAATGTTTCCAATTTTATGGTGTCTTTGAGAAAGTACCATTCCTGATATTCATCAGGTTGAAAGACCATAGTTTTAATATGATTCCTCAGTGCTATCACAATTTTTTCCAATTCATTTCACAGGAAAAATATGCATTGTTATAAAGATATATTGTTTGCATGGCTTGGTGCATCACTATTACACTATTAACCTTCAAATATTATGCAGATCATTGCCAGACAAAGGTAAATTGAAATCAAGACATTTTAATTATTCTTGGTCATATTTTTGAAAAGAAAAGGTGTTTTTGATTTGACAAACAGAAGGAAAAAAAATAAATAACAAAGACACAAAAAACTCTAGTACTTTTTTTTTCAACCACACTTTCTCTCCTTTTGTTCCCTTTGCTCCTCCACACCCAACATCATTAAAACACTTTAATTGTGTTTTTTTAATTATAGATAATATTCTATAAAAATTTCCTGGGATGGAACAAGCAAAATAATTATACTGAGACGAAATAGCATTTAAAATGTAGAACTGTATACCTCCTTGAGATCAGGCAACTGCATCTTAAATTGGCAGAAAATTATGTTCTGACAGAGCATTCATAATGTTAATTCATTTATTGCCAGGATGTAGTACTAATGTCCTGACTTGGACACTTCTATCATATTCTTTTATAAACCAAATTAATTATTAATTTGAGACTTGGAAATGCCTACATTAATTTTATTGCAAGTAGTGCATGCCACATTCAGAAGAAAGTGTTTTCAATCAGAAAGTACAGGCTTTTTGGCAACTCAGACAACACTGTTCATTGTCACATTCAGTAGAACAATTATATAGAATGCTGCATTTTTCCCCATAAATACAAAGGGTTTTCAGAAAGGAAAAATAATACAAATGCATATGTTCCAAAAGAACATACTTGTTGCTCACAAAGATCGTCATCTAATAATATTTTATTCTTACGATCTTAAGATGTTGTTCATACAAGCGTTTATAAACTACTCTTTGGGTAACCCACCACTTCCTATTAGAAACCTCTAGATGTCTTTGAGTATGCTCCATTTTTGGACCGCCTGAGCCTGATATGCAGGTCATATTGCCAACCTTGTATAGTGTACATTAGAATATTGGCAAACCCCTGTCATAACTATCCTTAGATTTGTGATATAATTTTCACCGTTTCATCAGCCACTGAATTCACACTACTAGACTCCTATCTATCATCATTTACTATCATACAATTGAATTTTCTTTTATATTAATATTTGTGCATATAGAGATAAGAATTTGTTTCTATTTAAAACACAAATAATGTGAGATGTCATGATAGCATTTTAAAAGATAAAGGCAAAAACACCACACCCAGTTATGAATAAACTTCAGAATAGCTAAAAATAAATAAATAAATGTGGTGGTGGTTGTATGCCATCAAATTGGCTCCATCTCATAATGATCCTATATAGTTCAGAGTCTGTACATTGTTATGGGAGCATAAAGCCTCTTCTGTCACCCCTAGAGCAACTGTTAGATTCAAACTATTGATTTTATGGTTAACAACCCATCTCATAATCCACCATGATATGGTTGTTGTTGTTGTTAAGTGCCTTCCAGTCAGTTCCAACCCATAGTGACCCTACTTAGGGTTTCTGAGAAGCAACTGGTGAGCTTGAGCTGCCAACCTTGAGGTTCAAACCAACTTTGCATTTCAGCGCACTAATTCACAGCACCAAACAATGTAATTCTCTGCATTTGTTGCTATTATTAAATGCCATTGAGTAGGTTCCAACACAGCAACGTGTTACAGGGTTTCCAAGGAGCTGCTGGTGGGTTATAGCTGTGTACAATATAAAGGATTAAATTGGGAAAACATAGTTTTTATGGATTTCTTCAACAGTCTATAAATATTAAGAAAGAATGTTTGTAAAGTATCCAAAATTTACACAACCATTTTACTAAACAGGCAATTGAATACAAATGAGCAAGAATGTGAATTCTTTTGATTTCTGAAAATAGCTAAATATTTCTGCCATTATTGATTGGTTTCCAGTTATGGTATATGGGAATTAAATGTGTTTATTTTGAAACAATAATTATCATACTATCCTCCTCACAAAAATTAAAATACTATAAAATACAATAAGATAAAGAGTTCAAAAGATTACATAACTATTTCCCTATGGGTTTTTCCCAATAAGCAATGTGGTAGGACCAGTTGGTGATTACTGAATATTCTGTTTCCCTACATTTCCAATCCCTACATTAGGTGTTGTCAGAACCATGTGACTAGTTTTGATTGACAGACCCTTAGGAAAAGTAATGTGTGTCATTCTGGGCAAGACAAGAGAGGATCCAGTGTGTTTGCTCTATTTCTTTATTCCTCTGACATCAGGATATTGATAGTATAGTTATAAGATAGAAGAAGGGTATCTGATTTGAGTTAGGCTTTATGTGAACTATTTAACAAAACAAAGCAAAAACACTTTTAGTGTTTACTATGTTAAAGCTAGTTTTCCCTCACAAATGGTTACAGATTTTGTAGCATAAGTTAATGATAATGTCTTATAGGGTCTTGTCTAAAGTGGTAGCTTGTTGAATTTAAAAGCTTGTGTACACTCTTAATTTTGAGTATTACATGGTAATATATTTAATGGACTATAAGTAATCATTTAAAAACTAAGTTGTTTTTTCAAATGTGAACTGAATTCAAAGAATACATTTCTGACACTGTTTTCAACAGGAAGAAACAAACACAGCAGTCAACATTTACTAAGCCTTTAATAAGCCAAGTCCTATTCTAACATTATTATTTAAATTGTCTCATTTAATTCTTCCAATTGTCTTTTATGTAGAAACACTTATTATTCCCATTTTACACATGAGGAAAAGAAGAGTAAATCATGTGTCCACGGCTACATTGTGTAGCAATTGACAAAGTCAAGGATCCAAATACAGAAATTGAATCCAGGATCAGAAGTTTAAACCAATACACTATATTTTATTTTAGAACAATAAAGCTATACTTTATTTGTATACTTACAATTAAGTCACCTATTTTTCTCCTGTTTACTCATCTGTAAGACTTCTTTACAACTGAGCCTTAGAATAGACACAATAGTCCTTTAAGTGCGATATAGTCAGTTCCAACTCATGGCGACCATGTATAGGGTTTCCAAGGAGCACCTGATGAGTTTGAACTACTTATTTCCCAGTCAGCAGCTTAGTGATCATCCTATAGTGTCACACACACAAACTGCCCCCCCCAAGCAAAACAAAACAACCCCATGACATGGACTCACAGAAATCCTAAAGGAAAGAGAACTGCTCCTTTGAGTTTCTGAGACTTTAAATCTTTATGGGAACAGACAGTTCATTTTCCTTTTGTAAAGCAGATGGTTAAGTTTTATAAAACCATAGACCTTTTGGTCAGCAGCCTTGTGTTTAGCCAGGGTTCATCTGTTGTTAAGTGTTGTATGGCAACCCTATACAGGCTTTCTGAAGCCATATATCTTTATAGGAGCACAAAGCCAAATCTTTCTCGTGTGGAGTTGCTGATAGATTTGGACAGCTGATCTTGAGGTTAGCAGTCCAGTGGCTATCGCACTATACCACCAGTGCTCCTTACAACTGCATTGGTGGTGGTTAGTGGTTAAGTGCCATCCAGTCAATTCCGACTTATAGAGACCTAATATAGGGTTTCCAAGGAGTATCTGGTGAGTTTGAACTACTGATGTTGGAGTTCAAATTGACTTTGCAATCTAGCTCTTATTCTACAGTGCTGCAATGAAACACATCTTTGCTTGCACTAGGATGACTAATTTTTTAAATGAAAGTACCAAATATTGGAGAAGATACAAAGAAATTTAATCTTTCATTCATTGTTGGTGGTGACGAAAAATGGTACAGCCGCTCTCTTTTTTTGGTTTAAAGTGAGTTACCAGATCAGTCCAGTTTAAAAAGGAAGAAACTACAGAAGAAAGACCATATTGAGAAGCATGGTTATTTTGATAGCCACATTCACAGACTAACTGGTACAATCCCCACATTCCATTCAACAAGCTTTCAAAACCAAAAGCTAAACCCACTGCCAACAAGTTGATTCCAATTCAAGCACTGGACTTCAAACCATAAGGTCATCGATTCAAGCCCACCGGTATCTCTTCAGTAGAAAGATGAGGCTTTCTGCCCTCACAGAGGTTTACAGTCTCAGAAACCCTACACAAGGTGGCTATGAGTCAGAACCAACTGCCTGTACTTAACAACAGCAACCTAATCAATAAATGTTTCTTGTAGACAAAGACTATCTATTAGAAATTTTTTAAATGAAATGTTCATAGATGCTAGTAGGGTAACCTATAAATTCTTGCTTAGTGACTGGATAAATAGAAGCACTTATTTTACTCCAATAATACCCACATTCTTTTAGCTACTTTTGATAGATTTAACTCTCCGGTTTTCCTTTCATAGGTTGTTGTTAATTGCCATCGACTAGGTTCTGACACGTAGGAGTGACTGGTGTGTTTGAACTGCCAACCTCGTATTTAATAGTCCAGTGCTTATCCTACAGTTCCAGGACTCTTTCCATTAAATATATGGTTGTTGTTAAGTGCTTTCAGGTCTGTTCCAACACAAAGCAACCCTATAACAGGTTTCTGAGGTGCGACTGGTAGATTTGAGCTGCCTACCTTATGGTTCACAGTCTACTGCTGATACTACAGCACCATACAAGGAGCCAGGAGTCCAAGAGAGACAGAGAGGAGAGAGAGAAAGAAAAGAGAGAGAACAGGAAAGAAGATAACACGTGTGTGTGTGTGCGCGTGTGTGTGTGTGTGTGTGTGCGCGCACGCGCATGCTCTGGTAATATAGTTGTTACAAGTTGGACTGCTAACTTCACAGTCAGCAGTTAAAAACTACCAGCCATTCCACTGGGAAAGGATGAGCCTTTCTGTTCCTGTAAAGGTTTATAGTCTTGGAAACTCTATGCAGGGTCACTATGAGTTGGAACTGACACCACCACCATTATCACCATATATATATGTAAGACATCATTATATCAATGCATTTATCTTCTGAGCCACACAACAGTTAATTCTAAATTTTGCATAAAATACAAGACTAATAACTGTCAGTAACAGACTCCATTGTTTGTGTGACATGAAGACTATTCTGTACGTGGGTAATTCAAATAAAGATATACATAACTAAAAGCTGTGATATTTCACATGTTTTTGTGAAACTCCATGTCATTAGATGCAAATGACAGTTTTTAATTATCTTCAAAATATCTTGAAGCAAATCTATTTTTAATTCAGATAATATGAAAGCTCTAATTAAATTTATACTATGAATGTCTAAAATATAGCATTTCCCTGGTATTTGATACCATGTGTGTATGTGTGTATTATAAAGCTTCACACACTTTTCCCGTCATCAATAATGGGACAGGGAAAAAAAAGTCACATGCTAATAAATTGAGCAATGAGTATCCCTTATTTATTTCAATAGGCTGATCAGTAAAATATTCATTACTGATATAAACATTTGCATAGGGTTCTGGTTTTTATCTATATTCAATAATTTATAAGGAATTTAAATATAAATTCATTTGTAGAATTAGATACAATTTTAAAAATCAGTAATATTCTGAGAAACAGATATTCAGATTAATTAAAAAAAAAACAAAAACCCAAAAGTCTATTTCCATTGAGTTGATTCTAACTCATAGGGAAGTCTCTGTAAAGGGTTTTATGAGAGCAGAAAACTTCACTCTTTCTCCCAAGGAGTAACTTAGTGGATTTGAATTAGATACCTTGCAGCTAGTGGTTAAATGCTTATCCTACAATGCCATTAGGAATTCTATTTTAATAAAAGTTATAAAAAGGAGTAACTAATGTTATTATTATCATCCTATTATCTATAAATGTTATACCAATAAATAATAATCAGACTTGTACAGTTCTCCAGCACTGTATTCAAACTAAATTTACTTTCAGATAACCTAAATTAATCATATTAATAACAATATTATCAATATGCTTTATTATTATTTCTTAAAAATATGTTTTCTTGCCTGCTTGAGAGTAAATTTAACTTTAAATGCCTACATATGACACTTACCAAATAATCCCTTCAAAATGCTTTACTTTAACTGGTTCTTTATGAAAAAACAAAGGACCTTGAAAGACAACAGATTAAGGTCACAGGTCAGTGTACAAGCAAAATAGAGCTGCTACCAAATGATTTCCTGTTATTAAGCCGATAAATCAGAGCAATGTTGATAGATGTGAACACTGGGGCAATGTGTCAGTCTCATGAAAAAAATGTTTAACAGACACAGGTGATCAGTACTGTCAGAGTATTGAAAATAAAAATTTTTAAAGGAGCAAACAAAACATTAAGAAGACTATCAGTGGTGTCCATACACCCCTAGGAAAGCAATTTCCTATTATTTAACTTAAAAGAAGGCTTCAAGTGGTTTCACAATGACTAGAAATGGAAGAACAGCGCTGATGAATTTTCAAAATGGGCACAACTTATTAAAAAGGATCACAAAGCCATACTATACATCTCTCTAGATTAACTCCCATAGGAATTCAAGGTTCATTTCAGACACCAAGTCTTTGCAAGGTGTCATTTTCTTCTCCAGATAATTCAGTTTGTCGTCAGCCCCTTACATCCTATGTCTGCCTACCTTTCAAGCCCTGTTGGAGCGATGACTCTTTTGAGGCTTTACTTGAGCATGTCAGCTCAACCTAAGCATTTTATTTGTGAGTCAATAAATAAATGTCTATTTATTATGATGCATTTTGACATGACTACTTAGCTATCTTTAATTTATTTTTTTTCTGAATATCTGCCTTTAGGTTCTAGTAATAAACAATAGTAAAATAAATAGGATAGACTTTAAAAGGCTGATAGTCTAAAGATTTATGAATGTTGCAGGTCAAATTTTCCATTGTGTACCTGATTAGAGCAATTGTCATTTTCTGCAGAAGAAAATGTATTCACATATGTCAGACTAAAGAAATACAAATATTAAGAAATGAGAAGTACAGTTTGCCCACCAAAGAGAAGAAAGAAAAGTCAATACATTTAAACAACAGCTAAACTACAACATAGGAAGTCTTGGTGTGGTGCTGTAGAATAAGCACTGGATTGCTAACCATAAATTCAGCAGTTCAAGCCTACCAGGTATCCTTGGAAACCCTACACAAGGTTGCTATGAGTTGGAACCCACTCAACAGTACTTCACAATAGAGAATGGTGAGAGTTGCTAGTTTGAAGAGAGAGGTGTGAATTGTATTCAATGATAAGGTGATACTGGAGCAAAGAAGCAAACAAAGTAAGAGAGCTGTTGTTGTTGTTAGGTGCCATAGAACCTGTACCAACTCATAGTGATCCTATACACAACAGAACGAAACACTGCCCAGTCCTGGGCCAACCTCACAACTGTTGTCACACTTGAGGCTATTGATGCTGCCACTTTGCCAATTCATCTCAGTGGGGGTCTTCGTCTTTTTCTCTGACCCTTCACCTTACCAAACATGATATCCTTCTCCACTGACTGGTCCCTCCTGACAATATG
>NW_006408609.1:6193467-6202110 GCF_000296735.1 Chrysochloris asiatica | reverse complement strand
GTAGTCCCAAGCCTGCCCACCAGTGATGTATCCACCCTGGCTTTGGGGTGCCTCATTGTCTCCCTTCTTCTGTTTGTCTGTGTATTCTTTCGCTATCCCTATCGCCGCTGGATCTCCCCTCCTCGTGAACCAAACACTCATGACAACTATGTCGAGGGCAAACCCCGACACATCTGTAAGTATTTTAAGTCCTCTTCACTTTCAGCAAGCAAGGTTATATCATCTGCATATTGCACGTTAATGAGTCTTACTCCAATCCTGATGCCACGTTTTTCTTCATAGAACCCAGCTTCTTGGATTATTTGCTCAGCAGACAAGTTGAATAAATATATTGAAAGAATACAACCCTGTCACACACCTTTCTTAAGACATGAGAATATCTGGGAAAAAACGTTTCAAGCAATGGAAACAATTGTTTTGTTGTTGTGGTTAAGTGCCATCGACTTGGTTCTGACTCATATTAACCCTGTATAGGGTATACAAGGAACAACTGGTGAGTTTGAACTGCTAACCATGTCATTCAAAGTGATCTTGTGGTCCATTTTATCCCACATGTGGAAGAATGTTTTAATTGTTCAAGGTATTCTGTTGTCAGGTGCTTTTGAGTCAGTACCATAGAATGAATCCCAACTTGGTCCTATGCCATTGTCACAATCATTTCTATATTTGACCCCACTATTGCAAGCTTTGTGTCAGTCCATCTAATGTGGGACTTGTCTTTCCTGATAGCATTCCTTTAAAAGCACATAAGACCAATATGACGATATACGATAGAAACAATGTAAAGCTAATGTTCTCCCATGTAAATTATCACGTAATTCACAATAAAACAGTCTCTCTCTCTCTGTCTCTATAGATATAGATATAGATATAAAGGGTCACTGTGAGTGGGAATATATATATACAGCCTTAGAGATGTAAGCAGCTGGGGACTCTGGACTCAGGGAGGGAGAAGGGCTGTGTGCTGAAGGTCAGGGGGCAAGCCTGTGGGATTGTGGGATGTACCCTTCGGTTGTTTGATGATGCATTGAAGGGATTGTAATCATTGCAGTAAAACAAAATACGATAGGATAAATGTAAAGCTGGTGTTCTCCCATGTAAACTATCACTTAATTCACAATAAAAACTTGAAAAAAAAGCCATAAAACAAAGTTGCCATACTTGTTTCTAAGGAACATTCTGACTGTACTTTTTCCAAAACAGAATTGATTGTGTTTCTGGTAGTCCATGGTTTTACTTTGTTATCATTATCATTCCATTATGTTTTTATTCTTGTAGTTAAACAGCACAATGGAGTAGAAAATATGAGTTGACCTAAAGGAAAAAATAATTCAAGAGATGTTTATTTATCTATTTAGCAGTGCCCCACTCCCTAACAGCATCACTGCTAGGTTGAATGATCTTGTTATTGTGTCCCTTCAAGTCAATTTTGACACTTGACAGAATTAAAACTGCCTCATTGGGTTTACTTGGCAGTAGTCTTTAAGTAATCAGATTACTAGGTCTTTCTCCAACAGAGCTCCTCAGTGGATTTGAACTGCTAACTTTCAGTTAGTAGTAGAGTACTTATCTATTAGGCTGAACATGAAACTGAAAATAAAAAATATATATTCAACCCAGTTGTCATGGAGCAGGTGTGATACTACAACCAACCTTTGGATTAGTAGACAAAAGATTAACATTCTGCATTAATAACCTCCTCATAGGAGTAAAAGAAAAACACCTTCAACATTACAACCTTTAGTTAAGTTGTAATCATTTTTCAAGTCTCTAAAATTTCTTCCTTGATTTTACTCTTGTCCTTTTTTTCCTTCATTTAAAATAAAGATTTGGGGATTGAAACGATGACTTGTAACACAGTTGTGAACAATTCACCTGTTCTCAGGCTGTTCTTTTCTTCTCCTTTTGGATTTGGGTAGGTTTGTCCCCATCAGCTGAAGGGTTAACAGCTACCACATAAATCCATCTACCTTTTTCTCTTACCAGAATCAACACATGGCTATGAAAACAGCTCCCCTTCCCTTTGTTAGGAGGATTATGGCCTTTGTGCTTACTTCCTGAGCAAATAATTACTTGAAAAAATACCATATCGATAAAATTTAGCTATTTTTCTGTTCCTTCCCCACTCCATGATATAACACAGTGTGCCTGGGAGTTGCTGTGGTCTTTTCCATCATTACTGGTAAGACTTTGCAAGCCCTCTCAGGTTTACTTTCCAATGGATAGAGAACTCACAGCAAGACTGAACTTAAGATGAACTAAAAAAAAAAAATTGCCTGAAGGAACAAAGAGTCAGGCTCCCCATGGCATACTTAAAAAAAAAAAAAAAAAAAAAAAAATCACAGTTATGATGTTGCATGTTCTTGAAAAAAAAAGAAAGAAAAATAGAGTTATATAACATTTCCAGAGTCCTAGTGTGATGTTAAAGGAGCTCTGGTAGTGTAGTGGTTATGAATTGGGCTGTGAACGCATGGTCAGTAGTTCGAAACTACCAGCTGTTCCAAGGGAGAAAGATGAGGCGTTCTGCTCCCGTAAAAATTTACAGCCTCGGAAACCCCGTACAGGGTCGCTATGAGTCGAAACCGACTCCATGGCACACAGCTACCAGCTACAGCTCAGCTACTAGTGTGATGTTATAGGACAAGCCCACCACAATGTTAGTGGTGGAAACCCTCCCTGTAAAGGGTCACTGTGAGTGTGAATCGACTCAATGATACTTAACAACAACACAATGTTTCTAGAGGCAGCAAGCTCTGTAGGACATCCATCATGGCTAATGTAAATAAATGGTGCTCAAGGACATTATGCAGAGTGCGCCGCCCAATGATGTAACTGAAAGAACAAGGACTTTGCAGTCAACCAGTTGTTGTTGTTGTTAAGTGCCGTCGAGTTGGTTCCGACCCATAGCGACCCTGTACAGGGTTTCCGAGGGTGTAAATCTTTACGGGAGTAGAAAGTCTCATCTTTCTCCCGTGGAGCGGCTGGTAGTTTCGAACTGCTGACCTTAAGGTTCGCAGCCCGATTTGTAATCACTACTCTACCAGAGCTCCTCAGTACTGGGTTCAAATTCTGACCTCACAGAATAAGAGCCCAATAAACTTCCCCATACTCAACTGTAAAACCCAAATTATAAAGTTTACTTGCAGGGAGTGTTTGCTACAACTGCCTAATTATGTCCAGTTCTTAGTCCCATAGTTGTAATTAAGGTTCTCATTAAAGATGATTCATTTTAGTACTTATCCCATGTCACAAACATTAACCATTGCCTCTGTTGTTGTTGTTTAAATGCCCTACATGAGTAGCTTTTAGAATTATTTGATATTTAATTATACCAAGAGTTCAGATATTCAACAAATAATTATTTTTCACATTAAACTGTATCTTAGTGATGAAAATAAGCATTATTCATTGTGAGTTATTAAATAGAAGACGGTCACCACCAAGTCTTTTTGTAGTTAAACAGCACCCTGCTATTTGAAGAGCTTATGAAACAGTGGTTTCTGCATTAAAATATTGTAGTTACAGTGTAGTAAAAATTCTGAACTTAAAATTTTCTACGAAAACATTTAGGTATTATGTATTTTGTAGGTAATGACAAAATTAACGTTAATCACATAACAATTTTCCTAATTTTATTGAGATAATATATTTTTAAAATTTCATTTATTTTATTTATTGAAAAATCATTTACTATGAGTTTTTAAATTTAAAATTGGCACCTTTGCCACTCAAATTTATACACACACACTACAAAGCTCCTTGTCCCCAATTCCCTTCCATCCTGGTCACTGATTGCTTTCAGTGAATGGAATATTATTGTACTGCTTTTTCTGATAACTTGCTAAAAAGATTATACTTTCCTAGTGAATGTCATTTCTTTATTCAAATTACTTCTCAGTCCTCACTAAGTTTACTTCTCCAATCAGACAAGTAGCTGGTAGCTTCCAAGTGAACTATCAATCTGTAGCAAATAATTATTTAGCAAAACTCATATAAAATTAGATATTAATTTGTTAAATGTATGTTACAGGTTATGTTCTAATAGAAATACTTTTTTGAATAGATTTTTATAAATGAAAAAAATTAAAGATTTCTCTAGCTTCCTATGTTCTCTTAAAACAGAGAAATGCAAGTTTTAATTCGTTCTTATGGTGTGTGTATTCACAGCATGGAAATATGACCTCAACTTATGTTATGATGTCCTGGTTCTTACCTTCCAATGTGTGCATGGGCAAGCCTTTCACATCTTATCAAACTCTTTTTTAGGTTCACAAAATTGCATTTCCTTTAATACTACCATGTGCAAAAGCAATATAGCTTTTTTAATGGTATTCATGAAGCTTAGTTTTAGTAGATGCTGGAATTCTATAATGTTAGAAAATGGTTCATAAAATATTGCCATCTGCTCTACCGAATAACAGTTCATTTTTACTAGTTTTAAAATGGCTGTGCTTTTATGTGTTTGGATTTTTGCCTAAGCTTCAAGTTCCCTCTGAATGTTACTTCTGACCTCTGCCTGAGGAAATGTGAGAATCTGCCTTTCTCATCTTGCTTTATAAACTTCAGTGAGAGAATATAAATGGACTAAATACAGTCTGTGACACTGTACCATAAAAATCTTTCATATTGTGCTTGAATTGTTGGTATTCTTTACACTATTTCCAGTTTATACTGAAATAACCACTTGTGAAAGGAATTTCCCCAAGTGTGAAGGTTAAAAGCAAACATTTATAGAGTAATACAGGAGCTCTGGTAGCATAGTGGTTACGAATCGGGCTGTGAACCGCAAGGTCAGCAGTTCGAAACTACCAGCTGTTCCTTGGGAGAAAGATGAGGCTTTCTGTACCCGTAAAGATTTACAGCCTCGGAAACCCTATACAGGGTTGCTATAAGTTGGACCTGACTCCACGGCACATAACAACAACAACAACAGAGTCCTGGTGTGGCACTGTAGGATTAGCACTAGCCAGCTAACCACAAGATCTCCACTACAAACCCACTAGCCGCTCCTTGGAAACCTTATATAGGGTCGCTATGAGTTGGAATCAACATGAAGGGCCTTAACAACAATAATGCAATCAGTGGAAGATACATGCTTTTTTTACAAGTGCAGAGACATTTTTGCAAAATATAATGTGGACCTTCTACACAACAAATAAAGCATGGGATATAAATTTTAGAACTGGAAGATATCAAATGTTTGCTAATTTGTTGTGCATAGGATAGTCATGGGCCAGAACTGACTCTATGTCGTCTAACAGCAATAGTGAAATAAGATCCAAATCAGTTATTCAGTGACTTTGCACAAGGTCTTATCTTTAAGATCAGACAGTAACTAACAGTTTTATCCAAAGATAAAACATTTTTTTTGTTTGTTTGTTTTAGAATTCAAGTTTTAAAGACGTTTTCCACAAAGTGAATTGTGACTGTAGGCTCACATAATTCTTTTTTGTAAGAGGATGGCTGAGGCCATCAAATATGCATATAAAGTTTTCAGTTGGTAGATGGGTCTTTATTAAGCAGAATGGAAAGAAAAAAAGAAAACAATGAAAGAAAACTTTTTTTTAAAGAAAAGGGAGAAGAAAGAGGAAAAAGAAGAGAAATAAAAGGAAGAATCAATACAATAGAAGGAAGAAGAAGAGGGGGAGGAAGAGCAGGGAGAACAGATCTTGCAGCAGCATTAACAGTAGCCCAAATCTCTGGTAGCATAGTGGTTACGAATCGGACTGCAAACCACAAGGTTGGTAGTTCAAAACTACCAGCTGTTCCGTGGGAGAAAGATGAGGCTTTCTGCTCCTGTAAAGATTTACAGACTCGGAAACCCTGTACAGGGTCGCTATGAGTCAGAACCAACTCCACGGCACATAACAACAACAACAACATAGAATTATACTCAGTGTATCATTCAACACAATATCCAACCTGTTTTGACTTCTATTCTTAAGTATCTATTTAAATTAATACACATTCACTCTTCTTCCTCACTTTCTTGGCTAGGATATTCGCTTTTGAAAAATACGTTTTGCATGTGAAAGTTAGTCCTACTGACTACCTATGGATGAATGAGTTCTCAGTGTCTCAAGTTCTGTTGTCTTTCTGGTTCTCAGTTTCCTTCTATAAACCTCTTAAGAGAACAGTATAAAGACCTGAAACATGAGCTTCTTTTGTCATGCAAAGAATAATAGTTTCACCCTATAATAATATAAATATCCTATTGCAACATTTCCAATGTGAACAGGCAACAGGTTTTCATAAGTATTTTGTAAGTTTTCAACTTTTGGTTGAGTAAAATGCCAACACATTTTTTGAAAAAAATTTGTCTGAGTTCTATGAAGCTATTAAAATTGCAAACATTTAAGTTGATTCATTTTGTTCAATTTTCTGTAAAAATGATGAATCATCAGCAGTGTTGACTACATGTAACCTATAATGTTGATGTTAAGTTCCGTCAAGTCAGTTGTGACTCATATAGAACCTATATAGGGTTTCCAAGGATCTCTATGAAGTTGAACTGCTGACCTTGTGGTTCAAAAAACTTTGCAGTCCAACGCATTAACCCACAGCACCACACAAGTACTCACAGTGATAGGAATGACGTTGTTTTCAAAGTGCTGTCAAGTCAATTCCAACCCATAGTGACCGTGTATAGGGTTTCTAAGGAGCAGCTGGTGAGCTTGAACCACCAACCTTGCAGTTAATATGGCTTTGCAATCTGGCACATTAACCCACAGCCCCACACCAGGACTCCAATAGGAATGATAAGAAGTAAAAAGAGAGAAAATACATCTCAATCATCTGACAGTTATCCCTTAAGTTGTCATGGATTTTGAAAATGACTTTTGACCTTTGAAATAGACATCTTTTGCTAAAATGTAAACAGTTAGACCAAGTCTTAAGCACCAATATGTATTTAAGTAGATTGCTTTTTTAATTCAACATAAATCGTATCTCATGTGTTGAGTAAATGGAAATTTTAATTACAAGGAGAGGCATGTGCTAGTGAAAAAAAATTCTATTCAAGTATGTCCTTATCTTTCACTGCATCAAGTGACTTCTGACTCATAGGGAAGATATTTTATAGAGGCTCTTTTATTAAGTTTTAAACAGAACAAAGACAAAAGCAACAAAATCATCCAGATGAGGAAAACTTTCAGCATACACAAAGTACAGAGGCTGATGGAGTCTCCATTCACAGTCTTGGTGTTCATTATATATGATAACAAACAAGAAGATCATCACAAGATCATGATTGTTGATAGATTGATTAATCACCATCGCAGGAGGGACTAAAGAAATGGGAAAAGACAAGGATTATGTTACTTACATAACTGCAAGTTTTTAAAAAAAAGGAGCAAGAGGGATAACAGGGGCAGGCAAGCTCCAGCTTTCAGAACTTTAATTGAACGACCAAAAAAATGGTTACAGAAAAGTTCTTAGGATTTTGATTGCTTGATGACATGGTGATTAGGGTATGACTCATTATCAAGAGACCCTGAATCATAGTCACCTTTGACTATATAAGGTAGCATGCATTGAATTTTCTACTTTTGGTAAATGGTCAGACAAGTTCCCTATTTCCTTGCATGAAAATCTTTCTGCATACTAGTCTGCTTTCAACCATACTCTTCCTGAGGGCATTCTGCCCTTCCCTGATCTTGCTCAGATTTGTCTAAGAATAATCACATGGTTGAACTCAAATAGTCAGCAAGGATCAGAGAAATAACAAAGAATTCAAATGGCATCTGAACTTGTGTCAAAACTCAAAATGGTATTAGGACTTCCATTGTACACCACAGTCTATCACAAACCAAGTGCTTTAGAATTTAAGCTCTAATAAAGAAATTGGAGAGGAATATTTTTGAAAATTAATCTTTAGGCATATAGGCCCAGGAGAGAGGCATGACTAGTATGTTAGGGCAGCAAAAGACATTGATCAGCTAGAATAGGAGAGGAAAAAATAAGTAAATTTATGGACCTAAAAGAGTTCATTATTATAGTAATGGTTTCTTAGTAATTATCCATTATGTTGTTAAGTGCCATCAAGTCAGTTGTGACTAATAGCGGCTCTATGTAAGGTTACCGAAGAGTGGCTGTTGGGTTTGAACTGACAACCTTGTGGTTAGCAGTCCAGTGTTTATCTTACAGCTCCACACCAGGACTCTATTATACACATAGTTATATTTTATATTTCAATGAATGAAGAAATCAACAAATGATAAGACAACATGAATGAATTAAAGATGCCACTTAAGTGCTAATGGTTCACAAAATGTGCATTGAAATCACTTGGGAGTTTGCTGTGAATGTAAATTCTTGGGTCTCAGGCCAGACCAACTCATCTAGACGCTATGGGCCTGGGGCCAAGCAATCTAAAGTTTAACCAGTCCTCCAAGTGATTCTGATGCAGGAGAAAGCTTGGTAACTATGGCGCTATTGTAAAAGTCAAGAGCATTTCCTCGGGCAGAGAGTGTGACTGATTTGAGGTTGCAAGGAAATGGAGGTAATAAGGGTATCACTCAAAAAGTCTGAACATCACTGTATCCAATTCCTAGGGCTGCCATCATAAAGTACCATACAGTACGTGGCTTATAAAAGGAGAAATGTATTGTGTCAACGTTCTAGAGACTGTTGTTGTTAAGTGCC
>NW_006408609.1:6180068-6193177 GCF_000296735.1 Chrysochloris asiatica | reverse complement strand
TCCTCCTCCTCTTTCTCCTCCTCCTCCTCTTCTTACTCCCCCTCCTCCTTCTTTCTTTTCTACCTTCTGGTAGCCTCAGGGGTTTCTTTGTTTGAAACTATAGCATAACTCCCTCATCACATAACTTTTTTCCCTCTTGGAGTCTCTTCTCTTTAATAGGATGCCACTCAAATTCATTCAGAAGCCACTTTAGTGTGATATGATTTCACGTTAATTTATCTGACAACATCTTTAAAGACTTTATTTCCAAATGAAATCATATTCACTGGTACCAGGGGTAGGAATATCAACATATATATTTGGGTCCCACAACTCAATCCATAAGAATCCCCAAGAAAATAGGTTCTTCTTCAATAAGGTAAAATATAAATATTCATGTTGTTGTTTTCAACAACTACACTTAGAATGCAACTGTCTTGGGGACTGTCTGATTACCACAAAATTTCCCAGCAAGACAGGATCAGGCCCTCAATATGTATGAGGCCAGCAGTTTGGGGATCTGTTTCTTATTGAATGTAAGCAAGGTTCTCATGAGCTAAGGCATTTTAAAAACATGTAGTGAGAAGCCAATCAGGTATATACATTTCTAATACTGCCCTGTAGTGGCTATGAGTCGGGCTGCTAATCTCATAGTCAGCAGTTTGAAATTACCTGTGGTTGCACAGGAGAAAGATAAAGGCTTCCATAAAGATTTATAGCCTCGAACCAACTCTGTAGCACATAACCACCACCATCACCAATACTGCCTCGTGCCTGAATTTAAATGGTTGTGCAAACATATATATATATAAAGACCTATAGACTTCTGCAGGTTTAGTCACCAAGTAAGTGGCATTACACTCTGGAAGTACTAAGTCTCAAATAGGAGTTGTCTGGGAAAACAATACCCAAACAATCACTTGTTTTCAAGTTCAAGTTCCCATGTCTGACTCCAATTAATAACCAATGTAGAATCATTCTATGCAAATATGCTTTTATTTCCTGTCATATTTTCAAAGTAAAATAAATGTTTTGCCTTATGAAAAAATTAAATATTTCCATTTCAAAAAAGCTGACAAAACCATGATTGATATCACCAATTATAAGAATCTCATAATGGCCCGCAGAGGATTTGTTTTTCCCTGAATGTTAGTTTTTCACAGTTATGCAGAATAGTCATCATAAGTATTTGAGCTAGGTACATTATTTCATACAGAGAACCATTAGTACATTTTCTAAGAACTCACATTTGTAATAAGGCAGAATTTTAATTCACTATATGAAAGAAAATTTGTCTCCTACAATTATGCTGTATATCACAATTGCTCATTTTTAATACAATTTCTTTTACTGATCATAGTTGTAGATTTTTGAAAGGTCAGGTAACTGACTAATTTGATGCCAAGAATCTTATTTCTAGAGATTTAGGTTAAAAATTGTCACTTTGATTGTCTCCATGGCAAGTCATGTCATGTATGGATGACTCTATCTCAATGTCTGATTTGACCCAACTTTCCAAATTGCTTAATAAGCACATTACAATGAATCACTGATCTATTATCCAAGGAATTATGAAGCTTATGGGTTATCTTTCACTGCACCTGCTTTAATCAGTGTATTGCCTTGGGTATTATGGTCACTTTATCCTTTAATAAAAGAACTGTTAATATCTTCATCCGCAATTTCAAGCAATTTGCAAAATTACATTAGCTGGCTTTTATGGGGAACTTATCACAAACTCAGTTACTTAACCTGATGTTTTCGGCAGTAATTCTGTTGATTCCAACTAGTGATGAAATCTAAAATTAGTACTGTTATTAAACAAATACACATTGTAGTTGTTATTAGGTGCCACCGAGTTGTTAGATTCCGATTCATAGCCACCCTATGCACAACATAAACAAAAAAACACTGTGCTGTTTTGCTCCATCCTCACAATTATCCTTATGTCTGAGCTCATTGTTGCTGTATCATGTCAATCAATGTTGTTAAAGGATTTCCCCTTTCCCACTGACCCTCCTCTTTACCAGCATCATATCCTTCTCCAGGGACTGGTCCTTCCTGAAACACATCTAGTATTCAAGAAAGAAGTTTTACCATCCTCACTTCAAAGGAGCATTCTGGCTGTACCTCTTCCTACACAGATTTGTTTGTTCTTCTGACAGTCCATGGTACTTTGAATATTTTTTGTCACAACATAATTAAAATGCAGCAACTCTTCTGCAGTGTTCCTTATTCATTGTCCACCTTTCATATGCATGTGATGCAGTTGAAAATACCATGCCTTGAGTCAGGGCATCTTGGATTTTTTCAAAATGATACGTCTCCTTCAGATAAATCAATGACATTTATGTTCTTGTTTTATACATACTTTTATGGTATATCAGATACTAAAATTAAAATTAACAGGAACTATAATGTTTATGGCCCAGTATGTTGTTGGTGTTGTTATGTGCTGTCAAATCAGTATTGACTCATAGTGATCCTGCATAGGGTTTCCAAGGCTTTAAAGTTTCATGGGAGCAAAAAGCCTCCTCTTTCTCCTGAGAAACAGTTTAAAATGCGGTCTAGTGCTTATCTTACATTGCCATCAGTGCTCTGTAGGACCCAATATAGTTACAAATATTTAAAAATTAATTTTTGAAGGAATTTTCTGTAAAATAAGATAACATTATTTTAGTGAGCTATATATGTTGTTGCCTATCTGTAATATACTAACTTATTATTAGTAAGAATTTACTATAATTTCTTCTAATATAGAAACCAAATACAGAAATTTATTATATGTAGATTCAGTATCATATACTCTACACCATGCATTTGAACTTATAGAATAAGTGTAAATATAAAGTGAGACACTCATTTAAGAATCTACTATGTGTCAGCCATAATATTAGGTGATAGGAATCCTCAGCTCATAACCTCATTAAACGCATATTTTGCTTGGTAGTTTACAATGCACTGTAGAATGCTTGACAGAGAAGCAGTAATTAACAATGAAAATTCAAATACTCCTTTCTCTGAGAAAGAGTTGAATTAGTGAATTTTGGTTTTCTGATAGTTAAAGGTTCAATTTCCTAAATTCTTAGACATAATTATCTCCTTTGTAATACTTTTCAGTGTTGAGGAACTGGATAAGTTGCTACAGGTTATTCAATGTAGATTTATGCTGCTCTGTTACATTATCTGCTCCTTGGAAACCATACAGAAGTTTGATATGAGTCAGAACTAACTATACAGCATGTAACAATTAACACTAGATCTGGATGGTGTCAATTGTCAACGCACTCAGCTGATAACAAAACACAAGAATGCTCAAGGCCACAGAAAGGCACAATAGAAAAAAGGCCTGATGATCTACTTACAAAGAATTAGTCATTAAAAACCACAAGAAAAACTAAGCCCTACAATGTTCAATAGACTCCTGTGAACCCGGGTGGAGACCTGGTTGGCCAGCAATGAGGCAAGACCTGGGCACTCTTGGGCCCAGATTCAGTGACATAGTCACAGAGGACTAGAGTGGTGAGAGCCAAGTGTCCATCTGGTAAGAAGAGAGGGCATATGCACAAGAACACACACACTTGCAGATAATACCCACTTGACCTGGCTTTAATGACTGGATGATCAGAGCTCAACCAGAAGAAGAAAGAAGAGGAAAAAGAGTAATCTGATACAATTTGATGAACTTGACCTACACCTATGGATGCAATAGCTCAAAAGAGGGAACAAATCCTTAAAGCAAGGATTATTCCCACCCTCTCCATACACAGAGTAGACAGATATGGGCAACTTGGACATTGGCTTCCCAAAGGTGGGGGGTGGTGGCTACAAAGGCAAGAAGTGACTGGCTTACAAGCTTTCAAGACAGAACATAGATTCAGAGGGTATGAAGGAAGTTAGAATCTCCACTGAGTAGTATCCAATCTGTCTAGGCGGGACTGATGAAATGAAATGTGGATAGGTCTCTTGTGATACAATAGTGAATAATTGTTATCAGGATTGTAAAGGTAGATAGGTAGACGTTTTGTGGCAAGGAGGGGAGTGATTAACTTTTCAGTCTAGGAGCAGAGGTCCCTGGGACCATCAAGGGAGAAGAGTGGAGAGTGGGACCCTACCCCGAGAAGCAGTGATGCCTGAGATGGAGGCAGAGATGATGACATGGATAGATGGAGCAGTTGGGGACTTTAGTCACAGAGATAGAGAGGGGCTGTGTGCTGACAACTAGGGACAGGCTTGTAGTGTATACCCTTTGGTTGGTTGATGATGCATGGAGGGGACTGTAACCATGGCAATGAAACAATACAAGATAGGATGAATGTAAAGCTAATGTCCTCCCATGTAAACTATCACATAATTCACAATAAAACATAAAAAAAAAAAAAAAAAAAAAGAAATACTCTGGCAGACATAAGGACACAATGATTCAGTAAAAGGACAATATATGGTTTGGCTAAAATTTGATGCTTTAGTATCTCTAGCTGATCATGCTAATCATTCAATATAAGTTCTTCTTGTTGTTGTTAAGTGAGTCAAGTCTGTTCTTATTCATAGTGACCCTGTATAGAATTTCTGAGGTTTTCACGTGACCAGAAAACCACATCTTTCTCCTGCAGTGTAGCTGGCAGGCTTGAACTGCGGGTGTTGTGGTGGCAGTCCAATATCTATTTCATGGAGCCATGATGTTGCCTTACATCCCTGATTTTGCTTCTGTTTTAAGTGTCGAGTCGACTCATAGTGACACTGTATAGGGTTTCCCAGGAGTGGCTGGTGAGTTTGAATGGCCAACCTTGCAGCTCAAACTGACCTTGCAGTCAAGAGGATTAACTCACAGTGCTACACCAGGATTCCATTGTTGGTGTTGATGCCATTAAGTCAGTACCGACTCATAGCAACATTATGCACAACAGAAGGAAACACTACTGGTCCTTGTCCAGCCTCACAATTGTTGCCACACTTGAGCCCATTGATGCTATTACTTGGCCAATGCATCTTGCTGGGGGTCTTTCTCTTTTTCTCTGACCTTCCACCTTGCCAAACATGATATCCTTCTCCAGTCACTGGTCCCTACTGACAATATGTCCAAAGTATGAGAGACGAAGTTTGGCCATCCTGGCCTCCAAGGGGCACTCTGGCTGCACTTCTTCAAAAACAGATCTGTTAGTTCTTTTGGCAGCCCATGGCACTTTCAATACTCTCTTTCAACACCATAACTCAAAAGCATCAATTGTTCTATGGTCTTCCTTATTTACTCTCCAGCTTTTGCATGCATAAGAGAGTATTGAAAATACCATGGCTTGGGTCAGGTGCACCTTAATTCTCAAGCTGACATCTTTGCTCTTCAACAATTTAAAAAGATCTTGTGCAGCAGATTTGCCTAATGCAAATAATTTGATTTTTTGACTGCTACTTCCATGAGTGTTGATGGCTGATCCAAGAAGAATGAAGTCCTTGACAATGTCAATCATTCTCCTGTGATAAGAATGTTGTTTATTAGTCCAGTGGTGAGGATTTTTGTTTTCTTTACATTAACATGTAATCCATACTGAAGCTGTGGTCTTTGATCTTCATCAATAAGTATTTTAAGTCCTCTTCACTTTCAGCAAGCAAGGTTGTATCATCTGAAAATTGCAGATTGTTAATGAGTCTTCTCCAATCCTGATGCCCTGTTTTTCTTCATATAACCCAGCTTCTTTGATTATTTGTTTAGCATACAGGTTGAATAAGTATGGTGAAAGAATACAACCCAGTCACACAACTTTCTTAATTTTAAACCATTCAGTGTTCCCATGTTCTGTTTGAACAACTACGTCTTGGTTCAGATACAGATTCCTCATGAGCCCAATTAAGTGTTCCAGAACACTCATACTTCACAATGTTGTCCATAGCTTACCATGATGCACAAAATCAAAAGCCTTTGTGTAGTCAATAAAGCACAACTAAACATCTTTCTGATACTCTCTGCTTTAAACCAAGATCCATCAGACATCAACAATGATATTCCTCATACTACATCCTCTTCTGAATCCAGCTTTAACCTCTGGAAGTTCTCTGTCAATGTATGCTTGCAGACATTTCTGTATTACCTTTAGTAAAATTTTATTTGCATGAGATATCAAAAATATTGTCCGATGATTTCTGCATTCTGTTGGGTCATCTCTGTTTGGAATGGGAACAAATACATATGTCTTCCAGTCAGTTGGTCAGATAGTTGTCTTTCAAATTTCTTGGCATAGATGAGTGAGTGCCTCCTTTGCCACCTCATTTTCTTGAAAGATTTCAATTTTTATTCCATCAATTTCTGGTGCCTTGTTCTTTGCCAATTCCTTCAATGTACCTTGGATCTCTTCCTTCGGTATCACTGGTTCTTGATCATATGCTACCTCTTGAAATGGTTGAGCATCAACCATTTCCTTTTGGTACAGTGACTCTGTGTATTTCTTCCATCTTCTTTTGATGCTTTCTGTATAATTCAGTAGTTTGCCCAGAGAATCCTTCAGTAATGAATGTCGAGGCTTGGATTTATTCTTCAGTTCCCCTAGGTTGAGAAATGCTGAGCATGTTCTTCTGTTTTGGTTTTCCGAATGCAGATCTTTGCACATTTTGTTGTAATATTTGACTTTGTCTTCTCAAGCTGACCTTTGAAAGTCTCTGCTCAATTCTTGTAACTCTTCATTTCTTCCATTTGCTTTAGCATCTCTACTCTGGAAAGCAAGTTTCAGTGTCTCTTCTGACATCCATTTTGATCTTTTCCTTCTTTGTTTTCTTCTTAATGACCTTTTACTTTCTTCATGCATGATATTCTTGATGTCATCCCACAACTCTTCTGGTCTTCGGTCTTTAGTGTTTAATGTATCAAATCTGTTCTTCAGATGATCTCTAATTTCAAGTAGGATATATTCAATGTCATATTTTGGCTTTTGTGGACTTGTTTTTATTTTCTTCAGCTTCAGTCTGAATTTGCATATGAGCAATTGATGGTCTGTTCCACAATCTTCCCCGGCCTTGTTTTGGCTGATGATATCAAGCTTTTCCACCATCTCTTTCCACAGATGTAGTCAATTTGATTTCTGCCTATTACATCTGGTGAGGTCCATGTATATAATCACCTCTTAGGCTGTCTAAAGAAGGCATTTGCAATGAAGAATTCATTTGTCTTGCAAAATTCTATATGCGATCTCCAGCATCATTTCTATCACCAAGGCCATATTTTCCAACTACTGATCCTTTCTCTTTGTTTCCAGCCTTTCCATACCAATTACCAGTAATGATCAATGTATCTTGATTGCATGTTTGATCAATTTCAGATTCAAGAAGTTGGTAGAATTGTTCTATTTCATTCTCACTGGTTTTAGTGGTTGGTGCATAAAGTTGAATAATATTGGTATTAACTGGTCTTCCCTGTAGGCATGTGGATATTTTCCTATCACAGACAGTGTTATACCTCATGAATGATCTTTATATGTTCTTTTTGATGATGAATGCCACATCATCCTTCTTCATTTTGTTCTTTCCAGCATAGTAAACTTTGTGGTTGTCAGATTCAAAATGCCTACTACCAGTCCATTTCAGCTCATGAATGCCTAAGATATCAATGTTTATGTGTTCCATTTCGTTTTTGAGAATTTCCAATTTTCCTAGATTCACACTTTTTACATTCCATGTTCTGATTATTGATGGTTGTTTACAGCTGTTTCTCATCATTTTCAGTAGTGCTCCATCAGCAAATGAAGGTCCCGAAGGCTTTACTTCCACAGGCTTTACTCCACTTGTGTTATCCTGATGAACTCTACTTTGAGGATGCAGCTCTTTCCCAGTCTCATTTTGAGTATCTTCCAAAGTGAGGGGCTCTTTTTATGGCACTATGTCTGACAGTGTTTCTCTGCTAAAGTTTTGAGTGACTAAATATTCGGAAGTAGTTCGTAACTCCTTCCTAGTCTGTCTTCATCTATCTTCATCTGGAAGCTCATCTGAAACCTGTCCACTATGGGTGACCCTGCTGGTATTTAAAATACCCATGCTTTCAGAATCACAGCAACACACAAGCCACCACAGTACGAAAAACTGACAAATGAGTGGTGTGGACTCCTGTAGACCAGTCTAATTTTTTTTTTAATCTAATTTTCGGAGGCATCGTGTAGTACGGGTATGATATCCATCAACCGCACCTAGGAAATCCTGGACAGGATCACTATGAGTCAGAACCAACTCAACTGCACTTAATAGCTTAATAATTTGAGGAAAATTAAAAGATAGAGGAAAATATTTTTATCTTAAGGAAAATTTTGTTGCTACTTGTTATGGAATTGGCTCTAACTCATGGTGATGCAATGTACAAGAGGGCTTTAAAAAGTTTATGGAAAAAATGGGATCATGGGAAATTTTCACTAACTCTATGACACCCCTTCATCTAAGAGAACAAAATGTATACGAGTCCTGTACCATATTCATGATCATTGGAATGGTTGTGGCTATTGCTGTGGTCATTGTTGCCACTGGTCTCTTTGAAGGTTTCCCTGTCATTGCTGACCCTTCACTTTACCAAATATGCTGTCCTTCTGCAGTGATCAGACCTTCATGTCCAAAGTGAGTGAATTGAGTACTTGCACAAAATTCTGTGGTCCATACAGCTTTCACTGGCTGATTGTCGGAAGTAGATGGCAGATATTTCTTCCTAGACTGTCTTAGTCTGCTGACACCTGTCCACCATGGGTGACCCTGTTGATATTTGAAATACCAGTGGCATAACTCTGAGCATCATAGCAGCATACTGGTCATTACAGTATAACAAACTGACAGAGGAATTTTACTAATATTGTGTCTAATGCTCCACATTCTCTTAACAAGGGAAGTTTCTTAAATTCATGTTTCTTGACATGGTCCAATTAGGTCAGTAATCCACTCTCTTCAACTTTTAGGTTATATCTTATTCCCTAATTATTCAACTAAGCTAACTTCATCTAAGGAAAATGATCTACCAATAAATATCCCCTCAAGGAAACATGCAAAGATCTTTACCCAGTGTGTTCTTTATCTACTTTCAAATGACTTTTGTGTTTGCGTTGAAAATTTAGTATCATTACATCTTATTGAAAAAACTATACATCTCTGCTTGTTTTTTTTTTTTGAAAAAACTGAATTTAAAAGAGTATGTATAAATGTCTGAACTAAAGTTAAAATATGTAGAGTTCAAATTGCATACAAACCTCCACTTCTTAATTGGTTTTCCCATAAATTTCCCATGCTTTCACCAGGCATGGAAAAGTGGAAAGAATATGATTCATAAGATTTGGTTTAAACATCAGTTCTGTCACTCTCCAGCTACATAATTTTGTGGAAGTAATTCTCTCCACTGCTTGTCTATTTATTGTAAATTAAAAAAAAATAATCCTTGCCCTTTTTTATCACCATGGGCTGCAAGCTGACTCATGTGGTGACATGCATGTGAGCATTATTACAGTTGTCAAAAATCAAAATGCACAGAAAAATGTTGTTGTTAGTGACGGTGAGCCAGTTCCAACTCATAGCGACCCTGTTTAAGATATCTGAGGATTTAAATCTTAGCAGAAGCAGAAATCCTCATCTTTTTTCTGCAAAGTGGCTGATGGGCTTGAACCGTGGAACTTGTGGTTCACAAAGTGCTTATCATACCAAACATTAATGTAACAGAAGACACTTATTGTGAGTGTATGTGACTGGAATAAGGTTACTTCCACCTGGGAAGTCTCAAGAAGGCACTCCATGAGATGACAGTGAAAACCGGCTACATAGATCATTACAAATGTTAATTTCTCAGGAGATTGTATCAGAGCACCTTGTAGGGTTCCAGGGTCCATCTGTTGTAGAAACAGAGTAACTAAGGATATGCCACATATTTTCCAGTCAGACCCTAAAGTTCTGCTCCCGGAAACAGGATGCTCATAGATAATTATCTAAAAAAGTCCACTTTGGAAGGCAAAATGGTCTGCCTCACATTAATCACTTGTGTGTCAGAATAGAACAGTATACCATAAGGTTTTCAATGCCTGATTTTTTTTGGAAGTAGGTTGACATCTTTTCTTTCAAGGAACCATTGGATAAACTCCAACTTTTTAGTTAACAGCTGAGTGTGTTAACCATTTGTGCCACGTAGGACTCCACCTGACTGGTACTCTCTATTATTTTGTTTTGTTTTATTTTAATATATAGCATATTCCCCATTCCACATACTCAAACTCTAGATCTTGTGCAGGAAGACCTTAGGGTTACTCTCGTACAGATTATTTTAGTTTAACCAGTCACTATGAGTGGACTTTAATCCATGGCATCTTCATATTATTAAGATAACCTGTTGTTGTTAGGTGCCTTTGAGTTGGTTCTAAGTCACAACTATCCTGTGTACAACAAAACATAACTCTGCTCAGTTTTGGACCCTCTTTATAACCTTTGAGCCCATTGTTGCAGGCACTGTGTCCATGCATCTTATTGAGGGTCTTCCTCTTTGTTGCTGACACTCTAACTAACATGATGTTATGGCATTTTCTAGGTTGATGATTTAACATTATGCTGGGAGATTTTCCCTCTCTGTACATAAATCTGGGAGGCCTGGTATGGTGCTGTGGGTTAATGAGCTGGACTGCAAAGTTGGTTTGAACCTTAAGGTTAGTGGTTCAAATTCAATAGCTGCTCCTTGGAAACCCTGTATAGGGTTGCTATGGTTTGGAACCGACTCAATGGTACTTAACAGCAACAATAACAACATAAAGCTGAGTTCCATTAGTGAAGACAATTTTGAATTACACTAGTGATTAAGCTGGAACACATTTCCTTTGTGCAATGGGGGCTGTACCTTTGAGAGTTTTGCACAGATTTTTTAAAAAATAATTTTCCAAAAATGTTTACTCAGAAAATCTCTGGTTAAGCAACAATGAAAACTCATATATTTTAAAACATTTTATGATGACATGTGTCAAGGATCAGTAGAAGTCTTCTCAAAGATTAGATAAATCAGAATAATGTATTAAGGCTAATTCCAAAAGAAGTCTTATTTTCCTATTACTTAGCAGTTTTCTGAATCTTGAAACAATAGTTGCTATTTATTTTTCTTTGAAACAAAATATGCAATATTATTATTCTTTCATGCTATTGCATTTAACATTTGGCAGCAATATATTCATCTGATAAAAAACAATTATGAGATACATTTGGCATATGTTTCAGAGGTTTATGATCCAATTATAATCTATGTACAATATTAATAAAAGTAAATCATTTCACTCCAAAATAAGGAAGAAACATGAAACATTATTAAGTTTAATAAATTAGAATTTTTGAGATTTTAATAATTCATTAAAAGAAATAAGTACATGTGAAAATATTGATAGCAAATTCTGCTGTTATACAAACTCTGAGACACAATGAAGAAAATGAGATTTATTCCAACAAATATTGAAGAATTGTTTAAGCAAAAATAAAATTATATTATTGATACTTTTTTAAAGATTACCATATGCATGTTGTTGTTAAGCATTGTTGGGTCAGTTCCAACTAATACTCACCCTGTTTAGGACTCTCAAGGAATAGCTTGTGTGTTTGCATCTGTGACCTTACAGTTGGTAGTCCAGTGGATAGTAAAGAAAATTTAGGGTAACAAGAACTGAAGTAAAAGTATATTAAAGGGATGACAACTAATGAACAATGGAGACAAAGAAAAGATAATAAATGAAAGATTTTTATGACATAAAGTTCACAGAATGATTAATTGTTATCAGTAGGACATGTAGAGTCACTGATTTTTAGATGAATGAAAACATACACACACATACAAATCAGCCTCTTGATGTATTTTTTAAGCTAATGAGGTTTATGATTATTAGTAATAATTCAAAGTTTTATTTGTTCACCAAATATTGAGTGCCTGCTATATACCAGACACCTTTTAGAAACTGAAGGTTTCAGGTAAGAAAGCAAAGGTCTTACTCTGAGAAAGACTCCCCTAAAGTGGGAAATACTAAAAACAAGTAAAAATAAGAAGATGGCAAGAACTATATAGAAAATTAAAATATAGTATGGCCAAAGGGGCAACCTGTGTCTACTTTTGATGGAGTAGTAAGTGTTACCTGAGAAAAAGTTGGCAAAGCAACGAATAGTAATAAGGAACTTAAAAAGCAAAACCTTAAGGCAAGAAATAGCCTGATACTTTATACAGAGAAGGGAGGCCTCTGTAACTAAACTACAATGAAGATGGAGATGATCAGAATGAGGTGAGACAAGGGATGTGGACAAGAATCTGATCTCATTAGTCTTTGCAAACTAGAGAAAGGGCTGTAGAATTTATTGTTAGTGAAAAACCACCAAAGGCTTTAAGCAGTGAGTGGCATAATATGACTGACATTGTTAAAAGATCCCTACAGTTGCTGTTGGGAAAATAGAATTTAGGATATCAAGAGAGAAAGCATATATACAATTAGGAGGTATGAGATAATGATGGATTGGGCTAGGGTGCTGAAGGTGGAGAATAGTAAATAGATTCAGGATAGGCTTAACATTAGAGTCAATAGAACATGCTGATAGTTTGACCGTTGGTGAGAAATCAAGGACAATGCAGTGATTCTTGGTTTGATAATGAGCCTATTTGCTAAGAAAGGAATGTGTGGAATAGGAAGGGAATCTCAGATTCTGTTTAGCCATAATTAGTTTGAAACGTACAGTTTGTACTCATGGGTACATATTAAGTAGGTAGTTGGACTGACAAGTCTGAAATTCAAGAGAGAACTATCGCTTGTTGTTCTCCATCTCTATTCCCTAACGCTGTCTTTTATGTCTCAGTAGTACACTTACCAGCATCTGAAATGCTACTTATTTACATTCCATTTGCTTATTAACAGATACATACAACACTACAATGGTAGTTTCATAAAGGCAATTAACAAATTTTTACTGTGATGTTCTCAGCAACTAGATGTTCATTATGTATTGAAGAACAATGATATTGAGGTCAGAACGATGTTTACCTGTGCTTTATTGACTATTCAAAGGTTTTCGATTATTGTGTGGATCATGACAAGCTATGCACAACATTGGGAAGTATGAGTATCCCAGAACACTTAATTGTGCTCCTGAGGAATCTGTACTTGGACAAAGAGGCAGTTGTT
>NW_006408609.1:6176369-6179363 GCF_000296735.1 Chrysochloris asiatica | reverse complement strand
TACTTCGGACATATTGTCAGGAGGGAGTAGTCACTGGAGAAGGATATCATGTTTGGTAAGGTGGAGGGTCAGAGAAAAAGAGGAAGACCCCCAACGATATGGATTGGCCAAGTGACAGCATCGATGGACTCAAGCATGGCAATAGTAGTGAGGTTGGCCCAGGATGGGGCAGTGTTTCGTTTTGCTGTGCATAAGGTCTTTATGGGTTGGTACCAACTCGATGGCACCTAACAACAACAGCAAGCTTTCCCTTCAGTTATTTATATATTCTGGTGACCTTTTATAATATTAAAATGAAGTAAGGGGCTTGGTATCTATGATTAAGATGCTTTGTTGTGTCTTTCACCTGTTTTTTCAGGACTAAAGTTTTCTCTGTTTCGCCTATGAAAAATTTAGAAGTAGAATTGTTCCACTACATCAATTGTATACTAGTACATGTAATACTTTATACTCTGTCTAGGGACATTTAACATGACACATAATACTCTTACTGGCGTTCAAACTCTGGCTCATACCTCCTGACTAGTGATATCGAAATGAGGCCAAGAATCCTTTTCACTGTAGAAACCAGATTCTCTGAGCTCATCCTTTCCCTTCCATCTATCTTCTTTCTCCCAGGCATATGGCTATTCCCTCTCCGCCCCCCACCCCCACCCCTTATACAATAAATGGTTCAGGGGACTGGATCCAATTGCTGAGCATGAGTATGCACTTCCCTTTCTCAAAAATTTATCCACATTTCCACATTGCCTTGTCTAAGTGATTTTTATGTCTTTACTCCTCTAAATTCTTCAGGAAACTGAAACTTCTACAACACTGAAGTAAGAAGCTCACCCATTTTTCAGGCTTCTATTCTATTGTATTCTTTATAAATTGTGTTTTATAACAATGGATCTCTTAAATAATCTGTATGCTTGAAAAGGAGAAGAGAAATATGAAAACAGCAGGAGAATCAGAATGAACATAGGTTAATATTTTTGAAAATACTATTTGACACACACACACACACACACATATATATATTCAATTTTTATAGAAAAATTGAATATTAGTACAATTTATCACTTTTAAAACAATATTCTTATTTAAGTTTTTGTAGTAAGTTCAGTGGACTGGTATAATGCCAACCAAATACTGGTATTCACAGTACTTTCTCTCTGATTCACATCAAAGTCCTGGTAAAGCTTACCAAGGTTCTCTGCTATATGTTTTCACATGACTCCCATTGTAAGTTGGTTCTTATTGGAGTCTCTACTGGAGGAAGATTTGCTTCCAAGCTTTGTCACATTGTTGAAATCTATCTTGTTAGATACAATCTCTAGGATGCAGTGCCTGGTTTTCCTTCCATTAGGGTTATCATTTGTTTGAAACTACCAACAGTACCACTATCAATACATTCTTTCACCACATGGCAATGTACTTTTTTAAAGCCAGCAAGGGAGGTTGTCTCTAAATTTAATGTTTTTGTTGTTTCATTATTGCTAAGTGCCATTGAGTCAGTTCTGACCCATAGCAACCCTGTATAGCATTTCCAAGGAGTGGCTGATAAGCTTGAACTACCGGACTTGTGGTTCCAACCGGCTTTGCAGTCCAACACATTAACCCACAATGCCACACCAGGACTGCCTTCAAGTCAGCCTCTGACTCTTTGTAATCCTATGCACAATGGAAAGAAAACCTTCCCAGTCCTGAAACAGACTCTTGTGGCCTTTAGGCTTTACTTTAGCTGATTTTCCAAAGTAGGTTACCAGACATTTCTTTCAGGTCTTAGCCTGAAAGTCTGCAGAAACGTGTTCAGCATTATAGCCACAAAAGTGAGATGTGTAGGCCAGTAGTCAAATCAGCTCTTCTGCATGATAGACAAGAATTCTACCACAGAACCACTACTTCCCTCATCAGTAGGCTAAAATGAGTCTGATGATATAATGGAAACTAGCCAAAAGGGTGATACCCTATCATCACCTTAAAATTATCCTGTTAAAATCACTGGTTCTGCTGACACTCAGGGGAAGGAGACTACACAAAGGGATGAACCCAATAGGCAGACAGCATTGAGCATTTCTGCAAAATATGCTTGGCAAAGAGCATATCTGCAAAAATAATGAAGGAGTCTACGTTTGTTTTCTATTACTACATAATAAATGACCATAAACTTAGAATCTTAAAACAATATAAATCTATCATCTCATAGTTTCCGTGTGTTAAGTGTATAGAACACCTTGACTGGCTTCTACACTCAGTAACTTGCATGGCAGAAATGAAAATGTCTACTGGCACCCTCCTTCTCTGATGTCTAGACTCAGATCTCACAGGTATATGAAAAGATTGAAAACGTCTTGGCTGAGATTAGGAGCACCTTAATCCTCAGAGTGACATCTTTGTGCTTTGGCATTTTGAAGAGGTCTTTCACAGCAGATTTGTCCAATGCAGTCTGTCTTGATTTTTTGAGCGCTGCTTCCATGAGCACTGATTGTGGATCCAAGTAAAAGTAACTCCTTAGCAACTTCACTCTTTCCTCTATTTATCATGATATTGTTTATTGGTCCAGTTGTGAGGATTCTGTTTACTTTACATTGAGTTTGAATTCATATTGATAGCTGTTTTCTTTGTTGTTCATTAGCAAATGCCTCAAGCCCTCTTTGCTTTCAATACATAGGTTGCCTGTGAGCCTTCTTCCAATTCTGATGTTATATTCTTCTTAACATAGTCCAGTTTCTCTAATTATTTGATTAGCATTCATAATTGAATAAATATGCTGAAAGAATGCAACTTCGCTACATACCTTTCCTGATAATAAACCATGCAGTATCATCTGGTTCTTTTCAAATGACTGCCTCTTGGTCTATGTGCAGATCCTTTTGAGTGTATGTGTAGGAACAGACTCAACAACATTAACAGCAGCAATAACATATTACATTTTGTCTAACAGGTTCTATGAGCCACAATTTTTCATTAGAATAGGGTCAGAACAAAATATATTTGGATTTTCTCAAA
>NW_006408609.1:6166158-6176269 GCF_000296735.1 Chrysochloris asiatica | reverse complement strand
GGTTCCGCGGGAAAAAGATGAGACGTTCTGCTCCCGTAAAGATTTACAGCCTCGGAAACCCTGTACAGGGTCACTATGAGTCAGAAGCGACTCCACAGTACTTAACAACAACAATTTTATTAGAACATTTAGTTCACTATAGAAATTGTAGTCTTTGTTCAGTTATCTACAAAGATGTTTTGTGATTTCTGTATTTGACACAATGGCTACACCAAAAGTTTCAAACATAAAAACAACTGTGAGGATAGTATAGGACCTTGTACTGTTTTATTCTGTTTTAGGTAGGGTCGCTTTGAGTTGGAACCTACTCGGTGGTTCCTAACAACAACATGTTTGTGACTTGCTGACAACTAGCAACAATATATTTGTGACAACCTCACTTTACTTCCTTTCAGTCAGAGTGGAAACTGGGATCATTAGAACACTAGTACTGACTTCATATAATTCTAAGAGAAATATTTGTGTCCTTCACACTTAGAGGATCTGAAGAAGAAGTGACAGCTGAAAGTCCTTATAATGAATGAGACCCTGGAGTCTATTGCTAAAAGGGAAAGTACTTGTCTTTACCTAATTATCAAGAAAAAGGAAGCCAGAATGATACAGGAGCAAGAGCACCAGACTAGAAAGTCAGAATTGACAGTTCTAATCCTGATCCTCCTCCAGACTGGACACATTTTGAATCATATCTTTCTGGGCTGTGGTTATATTCTCATGTACACAACTATTAAGTTACATCTCATGCTTTTGGATTCATTTGTTGCTGTTCTTAAGTGCCATCAAGTCAGTTCTGACTCATACAGGGTTTCTGTAGTTTTAAATCTTCATGAGAGAGGAAAGCCTCATCTTTGAATGCATACGCAGTTATAAATCTATTATTCCAAGTGAAGTAACTGGGTCTTCAGACAGAATTGTTCATAAAATGTTGTCATTACCAAAAGCACAGTCTCATGACTAATATAGATTTATTCTCTTATACCCATTTGAATTAAAATTTTTGAGTTATTGATACTTTTATTTAAAAAACACACATACCTATCTAATTACCAGTTTGCATTTAAGGCAAACAAAACTTTCAAAAGATTATAAAATTTAAAAAAATGGAAAAAGTAGTCATCTAAGGCTACTTTTATAAAAATTTTAACATCTTACTTAAGCAGATATGTTTTCTGCAATAGCTTTTAAATAATGAACCAATAACTCTATAGAGACAATCTCAAGAAACATTTTCTATTAAAGCAGCTAAAAATATATCCATTAGAAATTAGCCTCAAACAACGAGTATTTCAAAAAATAATCAAGGATTATTTGCCTAGCTCTTCTGTGATCTTCCTGGGCTGATTGAAGATGATCTTTTTTCACTTACCAAAATCCCTCTTATATAGGCTTTTACTGAGTTACACAAGGAAGGAGCTCTGGTAGCAAGCGGTTACTAGTTGGGCTGCTAATCTCATAGTCAGCAGTTCAAAACTACCAGTAATTCTGAGGGAGAAATATGAGGCCTTCTACTCCCATAAAGATTTATAGCCTTGGAAACCCTATTGGAAATCGCTATTAATCAGAACCGACTCTATAGCGTATAGCCACCACCACTCACTGAGTTACATACCTTTAGTAGTTAGCTTCTGAATCAATAGTCTTCTCTCATTTTGTCTTGATGGAAGCTAGATAGTTTTCAGTTTTATAATTTGATTGTTAGTTTCTTGATGTTCATAGAGTCTGACTTGATGGGACACCAATAGTTTTAATATTTATAATTTGGCTATTGTTTCTGAATCTTTACAAGGCCTGTTGTTTAAGGTTTAAGAATAGAACAAAAATGCTTATCATTTTGCTCAAATGTAACCTGTACATTTTGCCAAAAGAAAATGAACAGAATTCAACTGTTGTAATTTGTTGTAATCTGTGGTTGTACTTTGTTCAGGACTGGGAGAATTCACAAAAGAGCCTATATATAACCTAATGTCAGTTTCCATTAAGTCCACTCTGACTCATGGCAACCCCATATGTATCAAAGTAGAATTATGCTCCATAGGGTTCTCGTATATGCTTTTTTGGAAATAGATAAACAGACAGTTTTTCAAAGGAGCCTCTGGTTGGACTATTGCTATTGTCGTTGAGATTGTTTCAACTCGTAGCAGTTAGCCACTGTGCACGTAGATGATTTAATTAATGAATTCCTATAATATTCATAGTTTGATTAGATCAGTTGTTCTCCGTATAGGGTCCTTGGATAGTGTTTCCAAGGACCAGCTAGTAGGTTTGAACTGCTGACCTTGAGGCTAGTAGTTCAGGGCTTATCCTTCAGTGCCAAATCAGGACACTTCTAGGTAGACTTCTCGTTGTTAAGTGCCCTTGAGTGGCTTCTGACTCATAATGACTGTATATAGGGTTTCCAAGGAGTGGCTGGTGGGTTTGAGCCACCGACCTTGTGATTTTCAGTCCAGTGCTTTTCCTAATCTGAGTATACTAAAACCTTAAAATTACTCATGAGAAAGTACTCACATTTTTGTTTTGTTTTTTTAATATTTCAAAATGTAACCCCATATTTGAGGAAATGTCAGAAAAAGGGTTACAGATTACAAATGCAACAAGATTTAAGGAAAGAAAGAATTGAAATGCTGATGGCAATGTGTGTGTATCCTGGTTATTATATAGCTTATATCTGTAAGCTATATTGTGATTTATGGGTTTTGGAAATTTAAAAACTAGTAAATAAAAATGGTAGCAAAATAAAAGAAGTTGAAAGAGAACAACTGGTCTAATCAAATGATGAATGTTGTAGGAATTAATTCATTCACTCATCATAGTTTGTTTATCATAACCAGGTTATAAGCATTTATGTAGCTAAGTGCTTGGCTGCTAACCAAGAGGTTGGCAGTTCAAACCCACCAGCCACTCCATGGAAGAAAGATGTTACAGTATGATTCCATAAAGATTTACAGCTTTGAAATCCCTGTAAGGCAATTCTACTCAGTTCTACAGACTATTTGTGGGGCTCAGCAGCAATGAGTTTTTGGTTTGGGTATGTACCAGTTAAATCAGCTTGTTCTTTTCCTTATCCCATTCATTGTCCACTCACCCCCTTATCTGGCAGACCTGTACTTGCAAGCACACACACATTACACATACAAACAAATTCAAGCATACAAACAAATTGTTAATCAAATTTAGTTGTTTCACTATTAAGATTAACTTGTATGTGAAGGCTGAATTACCCAAAAGAACTTGGCAGCTGCTGTAGAATTCATTGCCTTGAATTAGAAATATAGAATGGGTTAGATGGAATAATTCAGCGTGTGTTTGTTTGCACTGACACTTTTAGGATAACAAACAGAATGATGTTCTACATTTTTATTGTGCTGTTTAGGTATCATATAAATACTTATAATGAAAAAGTATTCAACAATATCTATTCACTGCAGTGCACATTTGCTTCCTTCTGAACTGAGAATGAGTTTCCAGATTATGTTCTCCCCTGTTTTACCATTCAGCAGCATGTTAGCCAGCTGTGAGACTGAACAGTGGGAATACAATAAGAAATAAATAAACTAAAGCCAGATTCATTAACTGTTCTCAGTACTTTTAACATATTTTGTTGTTGTTAAATACTATCTTGTCAGTGCTAACTCATAGTGACCTTGTATAGGGTTTCAAGGAAAAACTGGTAGGTTTGAACCACCAACCTTTTAGTTGGCAGTTCAGTACTGATCCTACAGTGCTATAGTAGTTTAGAAAAAAAAGGTAGTTTCGGTTTTGACTAGTGTATGCTTCTTAATTATCTGAGCATTTTATCAATTTAATATCAATGTTTATTATTGTGAATAGGTGAGAATTAACTGCTTTCATCAAAACAACCATATTTGACATATTAAGTAAATTTGATATAAAATGCTATTGTGTTCACTACTTTTGATCATGTATTCTTTCATAGACTTAGTCTCTTAGGGTAGGATAAAAATTCTTTTTAAGGTCATTTGTCACTTCAGGTCTCCTGGAGCCTTACTGCACATAAACCAGTCATCCACGAATCTGTCTTAGATGGCAAGACTGTCAAGGACAACAATTCTGACATTTAGTTTCCAAAAGGGCACAAAGAAAAATAATCACCTCAATTTTTTAATGTTTCAGAGCTTTACTGACATATGGTCAAAACTACTCAATGTTTTACCTTTCCTACTTAATTTATATCAATCTTGTATATGATTTAATCGTGAATATTTATTTAGATAGGCTTCTCCTTAGAGTAATTAGAGGATTCTACTCAACCAATCAGGAGCTCTGCTATGGCGCTGTGGGTTAATGTGCCAGACTGCAAAGCTGTTTGAACTATAAGGTCAGTGGTTCAAGCTTACCAGACACTCCTCGGAAACCCTATACAGGGTCGCTATGTGTCCAAACCGAGTCGATGGCACTTAACAACAGTAACACTCAACCAATTTGGGGCTCTGATCAATTTGTCACCTTTTACCAATAAAATGGGCAAACATAACAAGAAAAGACGTATTTGATTGACTTATTAATATTTTCTGCCATGATATAATTACTTTTCTAGCTATTTAAAATTTTATTATATTATTAATTGTATGTTGTTTTTGTTAGTTCCATTGAGTCAGCACCAATACATGGTGACATTATGTATAACAGAGTAAAATATTGCCCACTCCTAAGCCATCTTGATAATGTTTCAAATAATTGTATGTAATCCTAGGATTATAATTTCATAGTCTTCATTATTTGATTCTATTATAATTTAATCGTAAAATGTAGTGCTTCAGAGTTGAGGTGTTTGGGTTCTTTGAAAGGGATGTCCATATTTACATATAAAATACAGGAAAAAACGAATGGTATGCTTTGGGCATGTATTTGTACAAATGCACAGTATTGTGGCAGTCTCAATATTTACACATGAGTAAAATCTCTTTTACTGTTGCTATCAACAATAGCACTTTCTTCCTGTCTTTGTTTCCTTGGATATGTTCAAGTTTCCAAGCTCACCCATCAACACAAGTTCTCCTGACATTTGGCACATTCTCTCTTGTCTCCCTCTCTGAAGCAAACTCATGAGAAGTTACCATATCTTAGCATCTGAGCTCAAAACATATAAACCACACACATATACACATACAAACACACATACAGATTTCTGAAATTAATAAAAAAATAGATCATTGCTTGAGGCCAACTATCCAAAGGTTTGAACTACAAGGTTGTTGACTCAAATTTGCCAGCAGTTCTTCAGAAACACAATACAGGGTCGGTATGAGTTAGATCTGACTGGATGGCACTTAACAAAAACAACAATCCAAAGGTAGTTTTAAACTGCCATTCTGAATTTTTTTCTCAATATCTTATTTAGCTGAAAAATTTCGTTTTCCACTGAAAATATTTGTTCTTGTATTTGTGTGTTCAAATGCATTGTCTCTATTTTTACATCTTACATCATGTGATACCAATACCATTGTTTTTATGACACTCTCTTGCTATATCTACATCTGCTTACTAACCCTTATTCTATCCCATTGAGGTCCTGGTTTGCTGCTATAGGACTGCTAATAGCACGATGCTCATTGCAAACCACCAGCCATTCCTCAGAATCTATGCAGGGTCACTATGAGCCAGAACCAACTAGAGGACACTTAATGACACATCAACAACAACAAATTTTGTTCCAAGCCAGTGAAGTTACTAAAGCACAGACTTCCAATGCTGCCATTGATAGCCCTGGCAATGATCTGTGCTGTACCACTGCAAGACAGACACTACTGTACTAATGAGAGGATGCATGCTTTTCTCCATAACTTGTAGGCATTAAAGAGGGTTTCTGTAATACAAAATAATGATATTAAACTCCTATAACTTATTTTTATATAAGAAATTATTTCTTTTATCTGCTTCATATTTGTTGTTGTTAAGTGCTGTCATGTCAGTTCTGACCCATAGAGACCCTGTATAGAGTTTCTGAGAAGCTGCTGGTGAGCTTGAAACACCGACCTTCTAGTTTAAACTGCTTTGCAGTCTGGTGCACTAACCCATGACGCCATACCAGAACTCTGATATATGTGTTTAGGGTCAACATATGTAAATAAAGACAAATGTAATAATTTGTCTATGGGATCTTCTCTTGAATAGTGTCCATAATTTTCCTTTATTTAATAATATTTTGTGTTTGTTTTCATTCTTTTTCAGTCTGACCCTAGGCTTGAAGACACAATATGAATGTAATAGCCTTCTGTTGCCCCAGGTTATTTTTATTGGTTAATTCATACCTGCTTTAAATGGCTGAAGATATCTGAGTGTGAATGAGTTGTATGTTAATGGGGTACTAAAACATGCCCTGTCATGTCTAAAAACTGCCAAACAGCTTCACATTCATAAGTCAATCATGATTAAAACTTGAGTGTCTTACCACCAAAGTTCTTTCTAACTTAGTCAGATATGATTAAGTGATCCTTCATTTACTCACTGACTATCAATCTTTCTCCATCCTAGTGTTAGGTACAATGTTCTTTCTGGATCATTTAGACTGAAGACCATTTTCTCATTTCCTTAGACTGCAAGTTCTCTATTCTTTCATTTAAAGCATCATCCAACATATGTTATAAAAGTATGGTCAACTAGTTATGTTATAAAAGTCCTTGAAATTGGGTGAAAATACTCACAAAATAGTGTTTTCAAGTAGATTTCTTACATAGCTTGTGAAAAAATACATCAGTGTCATAAAATTAAATACACTGTCAGACTAAGTTTTATTTCTGCATCAAGAATTTAGAAGAACAGTCCTGGTGTGCTGTAGGATAAGCATGGGGCAGCTAACTGCAATGTCAATGGTTCAAATCCACCAACACTTCTAGGAAACCCTATACAGGGCTACTGTGAGTCAAAATTGACTCAGTGCCAATTAACAACAACATGAACATTTCTACCTACTATCTTCCTTACTTTTATTTTTCCATGAATGTAGAGTGTTTCATTAAATATAAGCCTGTTAAGCCATTCAATCTTAGAGGGACATTAAATGGTTTCAAATCAGGAAAGGTGTACACCAGGGTTTTATTCTTTCATCATATTTATTCATTTTGTATTCTGAGCATATAAATATAGAAGCTGTATTATATGTAGAACAACATGGCATCAGAAATGGAGGAACAACCGGCTATATTCAAATAATACAATCTTACTTGTTTGTTGAAAGCAAAAAGGACTTAAAATACTTACTGATGAAGATCCAAGACTGCAGCCTTCAGTAACGTAAAGAAAATGAAAAACCTCACCACTGGAATAAAAAATAACATCAAGATAAATGGAGAAAAGATTGAAGTTGTCAAAGACTTGATTTTACTTGGAACCACCCTCAACTCTCATGGAAGCAGCAGTCAAGAAATCAAGTGATATGTTGCATTAGGCAAATATCCTGTACATGACCTTTTTTTTCAAGTGTTCCAGAGCAAAGATATCAGTTTGAGGATTAACTGTTCCTGACTTAAGTTATATTTCCAATAGCCTCATATGCATATTAAAGTTGGACAATGAATAAATAAGACCATAGAAGAATTGCTACATTTAAGTTATGATGCTGGAGAAGAATATTAAAGATACCATGGCTGCCAGAAGAACAAACAAATGTGTGTTAGAAACTACCAACTGTTCCATGGGAGAAAGATGAGACTTTCTGCTCCTGTGAAGATTTACAACCTTGGAAACCCTGTACAGGGTCGCTATGAGTTGGAACCGACTCCATGGCACATAACAACAATGTTACAATAGGAGTCCTTGTATGGAGGTGTAGGGTAAGCAATGGACCATAAGGTCTGTTTGAACCAGCAGATCTTCAGAAACCCTATACAGGATCTCTATGAGTTGAAACTGGCTCATAGGCATTTAACAACAACAAATAATATTCAATAACAGGAGCTGTGGTGACACAGTGTTTACAGCACTAGACTCCTCTTCAAACTGTAGACAATTCAAACCCACCACATGTTTCATGGAAGAAAGATGTTGTTGTTAAGTGCCACGGAGTTGGTTCTGATTCATAGCAACCCTATATATTGTTTCCTAGGAGCGGGTAGTCAGTTTGAACTATGAACCTGTCATTAGAAGTCCAGTGCTTGCCCTTCAGCCCCAAACCAGGACTCCTTTGTAAAGAATGTTGTTGTTAAGTACCAACAAGTCATTCCTAATTCACAGTGATTAGTGAGTCTGAACCGCCGACCGTATGTTCCAGTATTTTATCTCAGAGCATCACACCATGCCATGACCTTTTTTGTAAAGAATTGTTGTTGTTGGCCTTGGAAAACCTATGGGATAACTTGACTTCTGAGTCAGAATCAGCTGATGGCAGTAGGTATGGTTTTTAGCTTGGTATGCTGAGTTTACTGCAGCTAATCCTAAGACTTTTTTTTTAAAAGGCAGCTGCATATGTAACATTGTCATGTGGATGTCTAATAGGAATTTTTAAAACAAAGCTAAAACTAGGACCAGAAAATTTTAGCACAATATTCCCCTTTCTAACACACAGAATGTCCCCAAAGGATATGAGCCATCAGTTCTCAAAAGTTTGATTTGAAGGCTATTGGGAATCCTTGAGACTCTTAAAGAGGGTCTGTGCAGTCATAAAGGAGCATGGTGGCTGCTAACCACAAAATCAGTGGATCAAATTCACCAGCTGCTCTGCCAGAGAAAGAGAAGTCTGTCCCTTTAAAGTTTATAGTCTTGGAAACCCTACAAAGGCATTCTCTCTCTTATTGGGTCACTATGAGTCAGAATCAACATGACAGCAGTGGGACTGGTTTGAAGTTTGGGTACAGTAAAGATGATTTTCAAAATAACATTAAAATATTGTCTGTTTCACTTTTATTCTCTGATGAGTATTTGGAGTCCTGGTGTGATGCTGCAAGATAAAGCAATGGACTGCGAAGTCAGTTTGAATCACAGACTGGCGGTTCAAACTCACCATACACTCTCTGGAAAGCCTATACAGGCACTTCACATCAACAACAACAATAACGTAACATATGATGACATCCTCATTCTGATAGCTACTGGAAATTTTGCTTATATAGTCTATGACTTTCTAATTTTGTATATTTAGGATATGGTGGTGGGGTGGTTGTGTGTCATTAATCTGTTCTGACTCATAGCAACCCTGTATAGGGTTTTGGAGGCTGTGAATCTTTACATTCTGTAGTTGTTTCTCATTGCTCTACATCTTAGTAAATGGACTTGATTTTTCAACTCTTTGCTAAGGCCCAACACCTTAGAATTACCTATGATTTCTCTATTTCTTTCATATCCCTTAAGAAACACGTCAGCATATTTTGCTGTCTACTTTCCAAATTCATGCAACATCTGATCACTTACAAATTTACACTGTTACCATGGAGCTGCAATCTCTCACCACAGTATTGCAACAGACTTTTGTCTTTTATCCCCGCTTCCACTCTTAGCTCTCTATATACTATACTTAATACCTAGAGTGTACTTTATGATGTCTAAGTAAGGCCATGGAAATCTGGTGTGGCACTACAGAACAAGCACTGGACTACAAGGGCAGTTTGAACCACAAGGTTGGCAGTTTAAACTCACCAGCTGTGCCTCAGAAACCTTATCCAGGGTCCCTGTGAGTCAGAACCGACTCAACGGCACTTAATAAGAACAGCAACCATTACATTTTAAACAGTGCTGGTTGGGTAAGCACTAGACTGGTAACTGAAAGGATTGCAGTTGAAACCTACCAGCTGCTCCATAGTAAAAATATGAGGCTTTCTGATCTCGTAAAGATTTACAATGTCAGAATCACTATGAATCCAAGTGAGTAAATGACAGTGGGGTTAGTGTTTGATATCATTGTATTTTGCATTGATTGCTTTGTTTACGCATTTACTGTTTGTGTTCCCATTCTTCTAAAGGAACACATTTTCATTGTGTTTTTCTACTATCTTAATTCAAACTCATGATCTTTGGCATGTAATTTTTCCAAAACAGATATTTCAAACATATCTATTAATGAATAAATGATTGGACACAATAATTTTAAAATATTACAACTCATAATTATTTGAAAAATGAATATTGTCCTAACAGGCACTAAACTGAATTTGTTGTTGTTGTT
>NW_006408609.1:6151737-6164330 GCF_000296735.1 Chrysochloris asiatica | reverse complement strand
CATATGGGTCTACTATAGGATTTTATGGTACCGTGGATTATTTAATGTCTCTTCTAGCCAGAGTCTTTGTGAACTAACACCTAAAGACTTTTTTTGGATAAGTCTATGTAAGAAAAGGTGAGAGAAGATGCATATGGATTATACAAAGTATTTGTGATTGTCAACAGGGTTATTTTTTATTGTAAAAGCTTGGAACTTTAACCTGGGTATAAAATGAGTCATCTGAGAAGCAGTATAGGGTATCTCACTACCATAAAGGAGAATAGCCATCAGTGGATCACATCCTTTGAACCCCTGGGATCCCTGCACATTAAACCTTTTCAACCCAGATACAGGAAGCTGTGACAGCACAGTAGTGTCAGAGGATTAGCAGAAACAAGAGCCAGAGCAGGAGACAGAGCGGTGAGTTTTCCAACCTGCAGAGCAAGTAAAGTTGAGTGATTTGGGGCAGGAAGCTTGTTTTCAGAGAGGGGTGCCTCGAGGAACTTAATTGGGGAGCTAGGTTTGCTGACCAATGGAGCTAGAGCCAAGTGCCTTCAGTCTGAGACTTATGTGGAGTGGTATGTCCTGTGAGCATTTATTAGCAGCCTCAAAAGAGCTTGGTAATATTGCCAGAGCAGGACAGAGGCTAGGACAAGGGTACAAGGGGACACAGGCCAGAAAGAGTCCTGTATGTTGCCCAGGCGGACAAGCTGTTCTGACTGGAACAACTGTGCCCTGAACAATTCTGGCTTTGAATTGTAGTCAGTTAATTTCCCTTAATAAACCCCATAACTGTGAGTATGGTGTCTGACTTCTGTGTGGTTATTGCAGTAAGTTGCTTAACCCAGTTGAGGAGTAGTGTGCTGTGGGAAGAATGATTGATGCCATTTTTTAAATCTATGCTTTGCTCATGACAAACACTTGTGACTCCAAAACTAGTCAGGCCCTTAATAAGATGCTATTGCTGCCTTTATTGTGGGTGCTGACTCTCAGAAAACTATACACACCTTTACTGTCCCTCCCCTCAACTCTCCTCCAACATAAGACTCTATATGAATAATGTCCTTATCTGAAATATAGGTTGGAACATGGTATAAGAAGAAAAACACTTGCATTTGGATGCTAAGCAGATAGTACCCATTTGACATAGGTTTGATGGCGTGATGATCAGAACTCAACTAGAGCAAGATAAAAATATTTGATAAAGGAAACCAGTGTAAATTGCTACAATTTGATGAACTTGATTTACACTTATGAATGTAGTAGCTCAACATACTAAGTGAGAGAGAAGGAGTCTTCACTTCAAGTATTAATCCTATCCCCTCTGTATATAGGGTTTATAGAGACAGGCAACTTAGACATTGACTACCTAAAATGGGGGGTGGGGGACTATAAAGGCATGAAGTGACTGGCTTACAAATTTTCAAGAGGGAGCTTAGTTTCAGAGTGTGCAGCAGAAGGTAGAATCCCCACTAAAAAGTTTTCATCTTGTCTAGATGGGTCTGGTGAAAGGAGATGAGGATAAGATTTTTACAATTCAATAATGAGTAATTATTATCATGACTAATTGTGACTGTCACAACTGTAAAGGAAGAAGTTTTATAACATAAAGAGGGGAGTAGTTAATCTTAGAGTCCAGGAACAGAAGAACACAAGCCGAATGTGGGACCCTATCCAGAGAATCAGTGATACCAGAGATGGAGGCAAAGATGGTGACATGGAGAGAGAGAGCAGCTGAGGACTCTAGACTCATGGTAAGAGAAAGGCTATGTGTTGGATGCCAGGAGGCAGACTTGCAGAATGGACCCTTGGATTTTTTTAATGATTATATACTTCCAAGTAGTTTTGTATACATCCCCCTCTACAAAAAACAAAAACAAAAACAAAAACAACCAGAGGCAATAGAAGCAAATAATGTTGAATAATGATGCATGGAGAGGTTGTAATCATTGCAATGAAACAAAATATGATAGGATGAGTGAAAAACTGATGTTCACCTACGTAAACTATCACTCAACTCACAACAAAAAAATTAAAAAATTTTTTGAATGCTAAATAAGATTGTCCTTAGAATCCAAAGGAAATAAAAGAGGGAGGAAAAGAAAAAGGATACCCTTCATAAAAATTATCTGATTGATATAACCAATATAAAGTTTTTCTTCCCTGCCTCAATATCCAACCTTTTACCTCTTCAATTAAGGAGCTTTGGTAGCGTAGTGGTTACAAATCAGGCTTCTAATCTCATGTTCAGCAGTTAGAAACTACCAGCTGTTCCACGGGAGAAAGATGAGGCTTTCTGCTCCCATAAAGATTTATAGCCTTGAAAACCCTGCACAGGGTCATTATGAGTCGGAAGTGACTCCATGACACATAACAACAAGAACAACCTCTTGAATTAGCTGGAGAATATACTGCACTCTTTACACACACAGATATAGTAGTCTTTGATGATCAGCCATACTCAATACCTAAGTATCCATTCTAGACAATCACTACTGAGATTGCTTTCAAATCCTTTGAGATGTTTAAACTCAGTCTTTTTGAGAAGTCTTCTCTAGTTTAAAATGAAGCTCACCTCACTTATTCTTTATGCAGTTGTCTTTTAATATGTAATTATTAAGCCAAGCACCAAACAAGAGGCCAGACTTAACAAATGCACAGTACACATATAAGGAGAAGAATAAATGCAAAATTACCAACACATTACCTGCAGTTATTACTGAATACCAGGAGGACAACTCATTTCAATTTTCTCCTGTATTTTCTGATATTATTATTTACCAAGAGTAGAAAAATCAGTAGAAATATTTCATTTTGAAGATAAATATGGGAGTCATTACATGGCTAATCAAAGGCACCTATGAGGTGATTTAGAAGGGTCTAACCTAGAACCAATGCAGGAAAGGGGTGACCCTGTAAAACAAAGCAAGAAAAGGCCTCCACTTTCCTGTAAAGTGCAAATCCCTCAAGTACCTTGTTAGTTACCTTTTCACAAAGGCAGTTGATTTTGTATGAGAAAGTGACAGCTCTAGCAAGCTCTATGCATGATTCAAAAACCTATGAGATAAAAGGTAACTTCTATTATATTAAAGTCAGTTCTTTGAGGCAGAGCTTGGAGTTAAATATCTTTACCCAGTGAATTGTATGGATCTATATTGTTTGGGATTCTTCTTCACACTAATTTTCAAACAAGTACAGCATAAAAATAGTTTGTTTTATAATAAAATGGTAGCTCTTCAGGATGGCTTTCCTCAAAAAGAAGTGCTTTTTTTTTTTTTTTTTAAGGTCTATAAATTACCCCATGTCTTATCCTACAAACAGCAGCTTCCAGGCTGCATCATAATTCTCAAAGGCTTTGCTAAACTCCAGGGAGAGGTGGAAAATCCATTTGTGGTGAGACCTAAGATTTATCATGCAACATATCAGAAGAGAAGAACTGGGAATGAGCAATTAAAAAACATATTAGTGCATCTGCTATAAATTGTTCCTTCTATTTTGTGTGTTAGATATATTTAGGTTTATTTTAAATTAGGTTTTATTAACTTGGAAAGGTACAAATGAGTTATTTATCTTAAAGTTATTTAAAATTTGGGAGGTCAGGGTTGCTTAGTTTGTGTCACATTCCAGAGAAATATGTCTTTGTTACTGTCTTCCTAAAAGAGGAATGAATGTAATGTAATGATTAGACCCAAATGCTCCAATAATGGTAAGTGACAGTTCATTATATTATCCCCATAGGCTACTGCAGAAAGTGAAGGAAGGAATCTGAGGAACAAAAAGTTAGAGAGATCTGCCTATAGGAGTTGACAAATAAATGGAAAAAATAAATTTCTTGCAAGGGTTAAATACTCATTCTCTCTTCTGACTTACAAGTATTATTAAAAGTGTGGTATGCACTGTTCCCAACCTCTGGATACTATTTAAAATGCAACAACAACAAAAACCTGGATATAATACAATGAAAATCTTTTCATTTTGAATAAAAATTTCCTAGCTAATGAAGAGCCAGCATTTGAGCCATGATGTGTCCAGAATTCCTGTCATGTATATTATTTTTTTTAATCCAAAACTATATTTCCTCTAATTGAATGTTTAATTATACAGTTGCTAGAGGTCTGAGTTAAAGACAAGATTTTAGTTCTCTTAATAGTTTATCTTGAGTCGTGATGTGGCAATGAGGGCTAATGCGTCAGACTGCCAAGTCGTTTAAACTGCAAGGTCGGTGGTTCACGCTCACCAGGTGTTCCTTGGAAACTCTGTACAGGGTCACTACGGGTCGGAATCCACTCCACAGCACTTAACAACAACAACAACAATAAATAGTTCATCTTAACAGTTCATGGAAAAGTAATGCAAAAATATGTAAGCTAGGGGGTACCAAGGATTTAGCTCTATCACATTTATCCATTTTTTGTTTTGCTTACACTGCCATTAGAAATGATTTCTGAATAATGTATACATTTTGACTTTCCATTTCATAACTAAAAATAAGAGATTTCTGTTTTTAGTTTCTGGTAAAAAGTAGATGAAATTTCAACTATTATGAAAATAATTTGAAAGTTAGTCAACAAATGGCTCATTTTGTCACTCTGAACTCTTTAAAAATGTACTTTCATAATCACCAGTATAATTCAGAATAGGTATTGGCAAAAATAACTGCAATGTTTCTTAAAAGCATGCATTATGCAGTAATAATTTTGAAATGTTCATACCATTAATTATGTTTTGTCATGATGAAATGTAATACTTCAGGCTTTACTAGGACAATGCGGAGACATCCTGAATCATGAAGGTGGAAGTAAAGATGATTTTCTTCTGTCTTAATAGCTTTAATTGCAGAATACAATAGAATACAGCTGCTCCCCTCTTCAAAGTTTCATTTCAGTTTCTGTCTGTAAGCTGTCATACCATGTCTGCTGTTTGACTGCTAATGTCACCCAATCTGGTTCCACCTGAATAAATTTGTGGCAATATGTGCTTCATTCTTTAGCTCTAAAGTATGAATTTTCAGAATTGTATTATAAATAGTCTAAATTTATTGGTCTAAAGTTATCTACCTGATAAATATAATACATGTTCTGCCAATGTAAATACAGTAAGAACTATCAATAATTTATTCAGCTAAAGTTTAGACTGTGCATTTTACTAAGGGATGAAATTGGGGATATTTTTTACATACTTCCAAAATAGTAGTGTTGTGGTGCAGATAATTAAAAAGAAAAGCAGTACCTTTATTTGAAAGGTACATAGGACTTGTAAACATGGACAAAACTCTCCAGAATATAAAGCTGTTAACTGCAACACATATAGTTGTTAACAGTCCCATTTGTTTTGAGATTTTGAGTATTTCACCTACATCTAGTTTTTGTTACTCTCTCCTTTTGAATTGAAATACATTGCCAATTTCATTAAAGTACCTAACTAGAATAATGTTCAATTTTACTTTATTCTTGTGTAAAATAAAGGCGTCCTGTTGGTACAGTAGTTACAGTGCTTAGCTGCTAACCAAACGGTCAATGGTTTAAATCCATGAGTTATTCTGTGAGAGAAAGTTTTAGCACTGAGCTGCTGTAAAGGTTTACAGCCCTGGAAACCCTGTGGGGTATACAGTCACACACCTAGCTATGAGTTGGACTCTACTTTATGATAGTGGGTTTGTGTGAAATGAATGATTATAATTTGTCATGAGGTGAAACCTAAATAATCCTTCTGAATATCATCATTTCTCTTCATCTAGTTACCTAGTATTATTATAGATAGAATTGTGCATACTGAAAAATATGCATAACATAAATATTTGTTCATTGTGTAGTTATGCACATGTAAAAATATTTTTCAAACTGATTTGGTAAGCGACAGAGTTTGTTTAGAAAGTAATACAGAAAGTGGTACAGAAAGCAATGTCCAACATCTAATGTTTTTGAAGAATTATTAGGCACATCAGAATAATTCATTTTCATTTAAGAGTGGAAGTACTGGTAGATTGAAATTTGTAAGTCATAATTCACCATCCCTTCTGATCATTTCCTTCACTAACTTCTCACTAATATGTTTAGTATTTACTGTTGGACACAGGCAGTAATATTGCCTCGCTTTCCATCATTGGCTTAGAAGATGGAAAACCACACATTCATTATGTTGCAGCAGACCCTAAGCTTTATCTTTCTGTGGTAAGTGGAAGGGGGTGAACATGGAATAAATAATGAATAAGTGGTAGAGAAACAGGAAATTTCAGACAAGAATGAAATTTGAAGAAATAGAGTGATGAAAACATTAAGAACTGTATTTGATTAGTGTGATTGGTGATCGTTTTCTAGATTACGGATACCTCCTTCAACAATCTGATGTTAAAATGCATTACCAGACAAGCAGGCTACAACTAGCTGGTGAACTTCTTAGTGAACCGAAGCATACGTGAAAGCATTGGTTCTTTCTCAGGGAGGCTCTCTAGCGTCCATGGTCACACTGACACCAACAACTTCTCAGTGATATGTATTTTATGATACTTTCATTACAGAATTCCTGAACTTCACATTGTAAAATACTATCCATAGGCCATTCATAAAAGAAAGACTTAACAGTAAAAGAGAAACAAAAAACACTGTTTTCTGCTCAATGGATGTAAAATAAATACTTATGTTTTATACATGTATACACCTGTAGATGACCTGTAGAGTTTATGATAATAAGTGACAGAAAAATTTATTCCATTATTTTTGGGGAAAAAATGATGAAGAACCTATAATAAACTAGACACAAGAGATACTGACTTATTTGCAGGTGAGCACACTATTCTTCACTTTTATCTCACTAAAACACGTATATGTAATGAGTGTTCGGGTGTGATAGATTTTATTCAGACTCATAGTGTCACTATGCATGACAGAAAGAAACACTTCCCAGTCCTACACTCTCCTCACACTTGTTGTTAAACTTAAGCCCATTGCTGCTGCCACTGTGCCAACACATGTCATTGGAGGTCTTTCTGTTTTGTGCTGTTCCTCTACTTTACCAAGTATGATGTCCTTCCTTGGAGAATGTCCCTCCTAATAATATATTTGAAGCGTGAGAGGTGAAATCTCACCATCCTGCCTTCTAAGGAGCAGTCTGACTATATTTCTTTCAACACTAATTTGTTTGTCCATGGTACTTTTAATATTCATCTCCAAAACCATAACTCAAATACATCAATTATTGTATGGTCTTCCTTACGCATTGTGCAACTTTTATATGCATATGAAAGTCTCTGTATGGTCCATAGTCCAACTTTCAAGTGTATATGAAAGTCTTTGTGTTTGTTCAACTACCCTTAAAGCCTTCCTTTTGCTAATGAGAATGGCACTATATTCTTCTTCATGTCAAGCACGTCATTCAGAATATGATCTTTATCAGATATTCTATATCCTATTGTGCTGTGCCCAAAATGGCACCCCTGTTCCAGTTACACTGTATTGCAAATCATTCTTCAAATACAACCTACACATTCTTTCCTCTGGATCTTAACTTGTGTTATTATTTCAGTTCTCTAGAAAGCAAACCCATATCTGTCATTGAAGGTGTACCTCAAATGCCATTTCTCCACAGAAGCTTTTCCAATTTGCCTCATTTTCTTTTTCAGTCCCATTGTATTTTGTAACTCCCTTATGACATTTAAAACAATATGTTTGATTTATAGCTATTTTATGTGTACCTCATGCCCTCATATTATCAGAGTAGCTGGTGTTATATTATTTTACAAATTATACTTAAATTACAATACCCACCCAGTCTCATTGAGTTAATTCCAATTTTCAGAGACCCTTTAGGACAGAGAAGAACTGTTCCTCAGGGTTTCTAAGACTATAAATCTTTACAGAAACAGAGAGCCTCATCTTTCTTCTGTGGAGTGAATAGTAATTCCTAACTGATGAACTTTGTACTAACCCTCTGTGCCACTATGCTACCAGTATTTCTTAAAATACTCTAGCTACCTTAAAACAGTTAAGTATGAAATGTTATTTGTTTTACTGAGCATTTTACAATGTGGAACATTCAGCTCTGTACAAGAATGAGTGAATGAGGAATCACTGTGAACTGAATATGCTGATTTTTTATTACTATATACAAATAAATAAATTGCCTAATATGTTTTAATATTTTCATAATTTAAGTCAAGAACAACCTAATAATGTTATAATATTCAGGTTTAAAACCTTTTTATTTAAGAAAAAATGTGACTTTCAAATTTGAGTCTTTGATGTCAGGAAAATATTAATATTAACATTAAAAGCAAAGTTAGCAAATAATTTAATAATGTAGATTGTTTACTTGGGAAGAAATCTTGGGTTACATATTTACATGACTTTTGCTGATTAATAAATCAACAAAATAATTGCAAATCAGAATAAATCAAAAAATCTCTGTACACTGAATAAATTAAATAGAATTCAAGTGGCTTATAACAGAAGAGATTTATTTTTATGGAAATAGAATCATGCTCCAAGTTTCAGGAAGATAATAAGTTTTAAATTTCTAGAAAATCTAAATGTAAATAACACAATTAATATGTTCTTTATAAGACTGGATTAGATTTGTTATTTTTAAAGATTATCATAGCCTTATAATACTTGTTGCTTTATATAATTGCTAAATGTGAACTTATATGAGTTCTTAATTAAAAAAAAATTTTTTTGGTAAAATAATCTTATTGCTTGTCTTCAAAGAAGAGACTAATATTTGGAGACAGAAAATGCTAAGTGATAACATTTGCAGAAACTTTAAGACAGAGTTTCTTTTACAGATAGATTATTCTCAGTCTATGAAACCTTTGTATCCTACAATATAAAGATAGAACAATAGTAATAATAATACCTAACTCTTACAGTGTTTGAAACATACCAGGCACTAGTCTAGGATTTTCCACTCATTAAGAAAACCCTGTGGGAGAGATACTAACAATTGCTACTGTCCAGCAAAGGAATGCATCCTTCATGAAGTTATGAACGCCCCATCACAAGAATTATTCTAACAAAGTCAAGACAATGACTGCCTTGTTATTTTTGTTTGGATTTTGGAATAAATATGTACCTGAATATTTTAAACTTTGTTGTAAATGCCAGTGTTGCAGTTATGAACAAAACATAGTACAGTCATCATGAGGATTATATTCTAGAGGGTAAATAAGAAAACCAACATGACATACTTTAAGATAGGGATAATGTTATAAAAAAAAAAAAAAAAACCCACTAAATTCTGATAAAGGAGTAGGGAGAAACAATAGTTCCATTTTAGAATAAATGATCTCTAAGACAAGAAGATATTTGAGTAGAAGCATAAATGAAATGAGTGATGAGTCTTGCAAATATCTTGGGTAAGAACACTTCCAACAGAAGAAAAGACATGGGTGATGTTCAAAAGACATGGATGATGTTCAAATGTATCATATTAGACACATTCAAATACAAGTAAGACAGCCCGGAAAGAGAGTTTGAGAGACTAGTTGCTTAAGAGATCAAGGGGGGAAGTGTAAAAAAAAAAAAAAAAAAAATGTGGTCAAAATAGTAGCCAGGACCAAAATATGTCAGTTCTTGTCATTATAAGAATTGTAAATTTTATTCTAAGAGAAAAGGAATTCATATGATGTGGGGTAAGACAGAATCCATGAATTGAACTCTGTATGACTCTCCTGTTTTCCATTCTCTAACTTTAAACAGTTGTCCATTTATGTCAGAGTAGAACTTCACTCCATAGGGTACTCACTGGCTGCAATCATTCAAAAGTAGATCGCTGGGCCTTTATTGCAAGGAGCCTCTGGGTAGATTCAAACAATGTTTTGGTTACTAGCCGACCATGATAGTTACCCAGGGATTTACACCATCCAGGAACTCCCTTCAAGCTCTATTCTCACTCAAGATGCAGAGGCAAATGTCCAAGTTATAATGATACTGTTTAAAATGGGAAAACTAGAACAATTACATAAATATTAAATATCTGAATATAATTTTATATGTTCTAGGATGCATTCATTTCTTATTTAATTTCACCTTATATAGCTGCATATAACAGTCAGTAAACTGACTCATTTTTTGTTGTTATTTAAAAAATATCTAATATGTAAAACAAAAAGAAAGTTGAGAAATTAGAGAAACTATCTTGTATCCATAATCCAGAATGACTCAAACTGTGACCCATCTTATTTCATTTGGTATAGTGCTTTAAGATAAGCATTGGACTGCTAATCAAAAGGTAGGCAGTTCAAACCCATCAGTCCCTCCTTGGAAACCCTAAACAGGGTTTCTGTGAGTCAAAACCAACTTGATAGCACGTAACAACAACAACCCACTTTTCTTCCCAACTCAGGTAATATCGAAACAATTGCCATGCATCATTTCATTTCATCCTTAAATATTTCAAATGTTAGAACAGTGTAAGTATTTTAAAACATAATTTATCATTAATGTTCCCAACACAGTAACATTGTTTAATATAAATACCCAGTGTTCATATTTCTTTTAATATTTCATAAATGTTTTATTAAAATTTATTTACTTGAGTTAGTATCCAACAAATTTTATCTATTGTATTTGCGATAAAAGCATTTACTCTCTTTTTATTAATTGCCTCTCCCTTCATTTTTCATTCCAACTTATTTGGAATGAAAAATGAAGGAATTGGATCGTTTTCCTCTTCTTCCTCACACTCTAAATTATATAATATCATTTCCATGATATTGGTTAACATGTTCCTGTTTCCTGTATTTTCTAAAAGCAAGAAGTTGCTTATAGAAGCTTGGCTATAATTGGGTAGAAATCCATCCCAGGCTTGCAGACCCTCAGTTATAGTTGAAACTCTTTTTTGTGCTCTATGAACGTCTCCCCTTTTTTGACCTTAGGAATTGCATAGGATATAATGCCAGACCTCAGATTAAATTGATAAAAAGCACAGTGTAGTGGGGAACTGTCCTTCAATCAAATGACTCTACAGGAAAAGCTCAGTATCTGTGACTCATTAGTGTGTCGAAATTCTCCTCATTATCTCAACCAATATTTATTTGGAAAACATTGTGTAAATTATAAATTTGGAAGAGAGAAATATATTGAGAGAAATATATTCACGAAGAAATTTTATCATTTTTTTTTTTAATCAGAATTTGTTTTCTCAAGTTTCTGTTCTCAAGGGTCTTGTTCATGTCAATTCCATCTGTGGGCTTGGCTTCTGTTTTTTATTGACCAGCGACAATTTTTGGTATACTTTGCCTCTTGTAGATGCATCTGCCTCGATTGTTCATGACATCTCACCCTGTATATGTCTGTATTTCCCTTTAGAAGATACCGTTTCAGAAGGGATTTAGGAGCCACCCTGTTTTTGTTAAGTGCCATTGAGTTGGTTCCACCTCATAGTGCCCCTGTGTTCAACAGAATGAAACACTGCCTGACCCTGCGCCATCTTCACAATTGCTGCTACACTTGAGTCCACTGTGCCAATCATTGTCACTGTGCCAATCATTCTCATTGGGGGTGTGGTGGGACAGGTGAGGTCTCTCTCCTCTTTGCTCTTCCTCCGTTATAGCAAGCATGACATCCATCTCCATGGACTGGTCCCTTCTGATTATATGAACAAATTTTAAGAGACAAAGTCTGGTCATCTTGGCTTCTAAGGAGAATTCTGGTTGTACTTCTTCCAACACAGATTTGTTTGTTCTTATGCAATCGAGGGTACCTTTCATATTTTTCTCCAGCACCATAACTCAAATGCATCAATTCTTACACTGGTCTTCCTTATTCACTGTCTGACTTTTGCTTGCGTATAAGGCTATTGAAAATGTCATGGCTTGGATTAGGCACACTTTAATCTTCAAACTGACATCTTTGTTCGTGAACACTTTAAAGAGGGTTTCTGCAGAAGAGTTTCCTAATGCAATAGATCGTTTGATTTTTTTTGACTGCTCTTTCCATGAGTGTTAATGGTGAACTAAAGCAAAATGAAGTCTTTAACAAATTCAATCTTTTCTCCATTTCTCATGATGCTATTTATTGGTCCAGTTGTAAGGATTTGTTTTTTCTTTACATTGAGGTACAAACCATACTGAAGACTGTGGTCTTTGATTTTCATTAATAAATATTTTAAGTTCTCTTTGCTTTCATCAAGCAATGTTGTATCATGTGCAAATCATGGGTTTTTAATGAATCTTCCTCCAATTTTGATGTCAAGTGTTCTCCATACACATACAATCCAGTTTCTCAGATTATTTGCTCAGCATACAGATTGAATAAATATGGTGAAACTGCAACTATGGTACTCACCTTTCCTGATTATAATCAATTCAGTGTCCCCTTGTTCTGTTCAAATGGCTGTCTATTGTTCTATGTACATGTTTCTCAAGGTCTCCATTAAGTGTTCAGAATACTCATTTTCCACAGTGTTTTCCATAGCTTGTCATGATCCACACAGTCAAAAGTCTTTGCATAGTCAATAAAGCATAGGTAAATATCTTTCTGGTATCTCTTTTTTGCAACCAAGATCCACCTGATATCAGCAATGATATCCTTCATTCCACATCCCCATCTGAATCCTGTCTAAGCCTCTGGTAGCTCCCTGGGAATATACTTCTTCTTCTTCTTTTTTTTTTTTTT
>NW_006408609.1:6143354-6148412 GCF_000296735.1 Chrysochloris asiatica | reverse complement strand
ATTTTTGTAAGTCTCTTTTGGTTTCTTCTAGTAGTATTTTGGGAATATACTTCTATAGCTGTTTTTGAATTATTTTTACCAAAATTTTACTCACATGTGATTTTAATGGTATTTTATAACGATTTCCACATTCCTTTGGGTCACTTTCTTTGGAATGAGCCCAAATATGGATATTTTCCAATCATTTGGCCAGAAAACTGTCTTCCAAATTTCTTGGCATGGTTGAATGAGGACCTCCAGTACTATACCAGTTTGTTTTAAGATTCCTATTTGTATTCCATCAATTGCTAGAGCCTTGTATTTTGCCAATGCCTTCAGTCCCATTGGCTCTTGATCACATGCTATCACTTGAAGTGGTTATACATTAACTATTTCTTTTTGTACAGTTGCGTTGTGTATTCTTTTCATCTTCTTTTTATGCTTTCTGCATCATTCAATATTTTGACCAAAGAATACTTCAGTATTTCAAGTTTAGACTTGAATTTTTCCCTCAATTCTTTCATCTTGAGAAATGTTGAGTATGTTCTCTTTTGGTGTTCTAACTCCAGGTCTTTTCACATTACGTTATAATATTTGACTTTATCTTCTCAAGCTGACCTTTGAAAATTTCTTTTCAGCTCTTTTACCTCCTAATTTATTCCTTTTGGTTTAGCATCTCTACACTGTAGAACAAGTTTCAGAGTCTCTTCTGACATCAATTTTAGTGTTTTCCTTCTCTTGCCTTCTTAACAACATTTTGCTTTCTTCCTGTATGGTATTCTTGATGTCATCCCACAACTTTTATGGCTTTGGCCATTAGTTGAATTCATCCAATCTATCCTTGAGATGATTTGTAAATTCAGGTGAGTTATATTCAGAGTCATATTTTGGCTCTCGTGGACTTGTTTTAATTTTCTTAAGCTTCAGGCCGAACTTTCATGTGAGTAATTGATGGTCTGTTCCACATTCTGTCCTTAGCCTTGTTTTGGCTGATGATATGAAGTTTTTCCACTGTCTGCAGAGATGTAGTCAGTTTTATTTCTGTGTATTCCACCTTGTGAAGTGTATGTGTATAGTTATCTTTGATGTGGTTTAAGAAAGTATTTGCAATGAAGTCATTGGTCTTGCAAAGTTCTATTAAGCTATCTCCAGCATCATTTCTATCACCAAGACTATATTTTCCATTTACTGATCTTTCTTCTTTGTTTCCAATCTTTCCATTCTAGTCACCAGTCATTATCAATACATTTTGAATGGAGGTATGATCAATTTCAGACTGAAGAAGTTGATATAATTCTTCAATTTCATCATCATTAGCTTTAGTGGTTGGTGTGTAATTTGAATAATAGTGGTATTCATTGGTTCTTTCTTGTAGGTGTATGGATATTATCCTATCATGGACAGCAATATACTTCAAAATAGATCTTAAAATATTCTTTTGATGTTGAATATGACACCGTTCCTTTTCAATCTGTCATCCCTTGCATAGTTACCCATGTGGTTGTGAGATTCAAAATGGACCAACCCTACTCTGTTATAATCTTATTAACATAAAAGAAACCCTCTATTTCCAACCAGGTTCACATTCACAGGTACAGAATTTAGGACTTCAACATATATCTTGCAGTGACACAATTCAATCCATATAATTTGTTTAAATCCATTGTGTTTATTTCTTTTACTGTAACCCCTCATGTGGTTTTTCTCTCAATTTTCTAGGAAATATTCTCACTAACATAGTTTCTATTGCCAGCAGCTTGGCTTAAGAACCTATTCTTCTTTAACAAGGGAATATTTTTAAATTATCTTTCCTAATTACAACAAATCTACAGATTAATATGTGAATTATTTTTTTTCTTAATTTCCTCAATAGTGTTTGATAGCAACTGCTAACCAATGACAGACCAACTCTTAGAGATATTCACAATTCAGAGATGCAGTAATTATTTTGCATAATTTTTGCTAAGTGAAAGATAGAAATATAGCTATCTTAATTCAATCTTTTTTTCTATCGTCACTTGATCTGATCATTACTAATTTTAGCCTTCGTATTTCTCTGTGCTTCTTGTCTCTCCCAGAACTTCTGTTTCAATAATAAAGATTTTATAGCTAATCTGTGTGCTCTGTGATATCAGTTATTACTAATCAGGGATGTCTAAATAAGTGGATTTCCTTAATTTGTTGAAATTACAGGATTTTTCTTTTTTAATGCAGTTTAAAATTTATTTCCTCATGCCTTTAGGTTTTCCCCTCTCTGTCACTCTATTGCTAAGCAACTTTTGCAATTCAATGAAGTACTCTGGCAAGAGAGGGATTGGGGAATGAATGATGCATGATTTAAGTTTATTGTATTTTATTTCCATAGTGTTGGGACTATTTTGACTTTAAGACCTACTAAAATCATTTTTATTATTTTTTTCCTTAAATTCCACTTGGCTGCAAAGTATTATTTCAGTATAAAATTGGGATTTGTATATTTAAACCTTTTCATCCAAATGCATACATATTGTTTGTTTGCTTTTTTCTCTGTACTGTGTACATTTACATATCAAACCTAAGGTTTTTTTTTTTCTTCTTGGCACCTTTATTCACAAACAGTTTAAAATATTTGTTTTGCATCTATTCTGTGACAAACACTGTGCTATGCATTACAAATATAGTGGTAGAGAGACAGATTTTGTCTTTTATATGGCCAGCTTCTAGAAACAGTTGACAACTGGCAAAAGTAGCCCACTTTCTGTCAAACATTCATTCCCTTTTCTTTTGCAATGAACAAAATTTGCTCCAACTGTCACTTGTAAAAAACGTAAAATGTTTCAAAAAGAACATGTGTGGTTTCTTGATTATTCACTTATGTTCAATTTCCTCTCAGCTTCACTTAGAGGTTTTATATTGGCCGATGACATGCCAAACAGAGCCACAAGGAAAAAAGTGAAAAGTCAAAATACAAAACATTGCTACATGGAAGTAAAAGCTGACAAGCTAGATTTAGTTTTCACCTTGCTGACCTTGGCTTACTTGGAGTTTTTCCTGCAACACATTTGAAACTTTAACAGGATTATAACCTGAAGAGTCATAATTTTGTCCTATGCAATTTAGGTAAAATGGGACGTGAATATTTGAGATACCTAATATGATGTGATAAATGTATGCTGTTGTGTTGTTAAGTGCCATCGAGTCAGTTCAGACCCATAGTGACCATATATAGGGTTTCCAAGGAGCGACTGGTGAGCTTAAACTGCCAACTTTGCAGTTGCTTTGCAGGCTTTGCAATCTGGCTCATTATACACAGCGCCACACTTCATAATGATCATTACGTTTAAAAAGCTGGTACTCTGTGAGAAATCAAGAACTGTCAGGAGACTCCCTCTCCACTATATCAGATGTCCCAGAATTGTCCCTTCATTTCCTTAAATCCTTGGCCACATTCACTTGTGCATCCTGTCAAGAATGAAGACATAGGTATGTTTTGTATGTTGTTGTTGTTAAGTGTTGTGAAGTCAGTTTCAACTCATAGTGACCCTATAAGGGTTTCCAGGAGCAGTTGGTAGATTTGAACTTTCAAGTTTGTGGTTTGCAGCCTAGTGCTGATCCTACAGTGCCATACCAGGAGTCCTACATAAGTATAGAAAATGAGTAACTTTAGTTGAAAGACCTTCCCACCACTTTTAGAAGCTTCTGCAATAGTTGCATTAGCCATTTTGAAGTTCAAAATGTGATCCCAAACACATTGTCATATTCAGGTATAAATTTTCTTTCATTATTGAAACTAAGTAGCAATGAAGTATTATGATGTTGTATAACACTTTCACCATGTGTGGATAGGCCAAATTTTCTCCCATTCAACTTTGAAATTTCCCTGAGTTCTTTTATACACTTCTTTTCTTTTTCCAACCTCTCTCCCAACCATTTCTGGTGAAATAAGTGTTCATAGAATCATAAAATTATAGAAAATTAGAACTAGACGTGACCAGAAACAATACCCTATCCAATTCCTTTATTTTAGAGGTAGAATCAAGACAGAGTTTTTGACAAGTATTGTGACATAAGAGTAGCATTGATAAGTAACAAAAATGCTGCTAAGAGAGCTTTCCAGGCAGAATGATATTCTGGAATTGTCTGATAGTCTCTACAGGTAATTAGACAACAAGCTTAGTGGTTAAACTTCAAGTCAAGTTCAGGATTTCTCCTTATGTTAAATGAGAATGTTTCTGTAAAACAGCAGTGTGGGTTTTTGTTTGCTTTTGCTTTCATTTTTCTTTTTACACAGTAGAAGAAACTAAGAAGAGACACATCAGATCATAAATGCTTTTTTCAGGAAGATCATGTGCTTAACTTTTAACTAAGTAGTATGGGTAAGGAAGTTGATTAAGAAACATGAAATGTTATACATATAGACAGTCATCTTTTCTAATAAAAATTCAGTAGTCAGTTTGGCAAGTTTATTGCTTGTCTCTACTGAAGGACAAGATTACTGTCTAAGATGGCCGATCGGGCAGACGTGCAGTGAGGAATTCTGTCACCAATAACACAGAATACCAGACCGAGCAGGCTTGGGATGGTGCTAGAACTCCGAACCATATACAAAGGAATATTTAGAAGGTTGGAAGGTTTTCAGATAGGGGAAATTGTAACAGAATCAAGAAATCCATTGCTTTCTAATTCAAGATGCTCAGCTACTCCCGAAGCCACCATATTGAGAGAGACCAAGTGTGGGGAAGGATCAGAACAGTCACGAACGCCTGACAGAACAGCAGAGATTCAGGTGTGGCCATTCATTTTTTGGTATCTGTTAATTGGTCTCTCGCTGTCTGCGCACCTCCATTATGGTGACTAGCGGCGATGCCTGAGTAAATGGACACCCTACCCCCACCCCCACCCCTGGGAGGTTCTACTACATGTGTGCACAGATCTACTCAAAATTTAAAGTGGCGGTTTCCACTTAAAACCAAATGGCCACCACTAATCTGTCAGTTTGTCATACTGTGGTTGCTTGTCAGTTGCTGTGATTCTGAAAGCTATACCACTGGTATTCTAAATACCAGGAGGGTCACCCATGGTGGACAGGTTTCAGATAAG
>NW_006408609.1:6130725-6139654 GCF_000296735.1 Chrysochloris asiatica | reverse complement strand
TTTTTTCTTTTGGCAGCCCATGGCACTTTCAATATTCTCCTCCAACACCATTCATAACTCAAAGACATCAATTCTTCTAGGGTCTTCCTTATTCACTGTCCAATCTTTGCATACATAGAAGTTATTGAAAATACCATGGCTTAGGTCAGGTGTACCTTAGTCCTCTAGCTGACATCTTTACCCTTCAACCCTTTAAAATGGTCTTGTGCAGCAGATTTGCCTAATGCAATACGTCATTTGATTTCTTGACTGCTCCTTCCTTGAGTGTTGATGGTTGGTCCAAGAAGAATGAAGTCCTTGACAACTTCAATCTTTTCTCTGTTGATAAGATTGTTGTTTATTGGTTCAGTGATGAGCAATTTTTTTGTTTTTGTTTTTTGTTTTTGAGATGCAATCCATACCAAAGGCTGTAGTTTTTTATATTCATCATTAAGTATATTAAATTATCTTCACTTTCAGCAAGTAAGGGTGTATCATCTACATATCGCAGGTTGTTAATGAGTCCTCCTATATTCCTGATACCACATTTTTCTTCATATAACACAGCTTCTCAGATTATTTGCTCAGCAAACAGGTTGAATAAGTCACATGCCTTTCTTAATTTTAAATCATTCAGTTTTACATGTTCTGTTTGAACAACTGCCTTTTGGTCCATGTACAGATTCCTCATGAGCACAATTAACTGTTCCGGAATAATCCTACTTTGCAATGTTGTCCATAGCTTGTCATGATTCACACAACCAAAGCATTTGCAGAGTCAATAAACCACAGATAAACATCTTTCTGGTATTCTCTACTTTCAGCCAAGATCAGCCATGATATCTCTCATTCCACGTCCTCTGCTGAATCCAGCCTGTGAAAGTTCTCTGTCAATGCATGCTTGCTGCCATTTCTATGTTACCTTTAGTAAAACTTTATTTGCATGGGATATCAAAGAGATTGTACGGTGATTTCCACATTCTGTTGGGTCACCTTTGTGTATGTACATATTGATAGGAATATATGAAGAATGCATTTCCCCTTAACATAGACCCCAAACACAATGCTCTACTTTCTTTAGTGAATAGCAACTGGGATCAAAAGACTGAGTGGTCAACTATTGTTTTCTCCCAGTTTGGAATAAAGAAGTCTAAAGAAAATTAAAGATGCAAGGAAATAATTAGTCCAAAGGAGTTTATGAACCATGAAAACATCAGGTTTCAAGACTCTGAGACCAGAAGAACTAAATAATGAGTGGCTTCAACTGATGGTCACTTCCTGGACAAAGTAATGGGGAACTGTGGAACAAAACTCAAAATAATAAAAAAAGATAAGATTCACTGGTTTTGTATAATTGGTGGAACTCCCAACATTATATACCTTAGATACTGGTCAGGCCTAAAACTGTACTCAACTCCATGGCTCAACTTTGAACCAAATGATAGACCTATGAGGTGCATAATAACACAAGGAACATAAGCACTCCTTAGAACAATGAACCATTTGAGACTAAAAGGGAAGCACTTGCTCAGAGATAAAGCTGAGAATGCAGGAAAAGATAGAAAAGGATTACTGGAAATGGAAGTCATTAAGGAGGAAATAAGAGTGAGCTACATTGTGGGGATTGCGATCAATTCCAGAGATCAAAATGTGAATGAATTAATGGAAAAACAATTTTCTCCATAAACTTTTACCCAATCTCATGTGTGTTTGTTTGTTTTTAATGCACCTACCCATTGGGAGAATTTCACCTTATTTTAACAGTTGTTATTGTTGATAGGTGCCATCCAGTGGGCTCTGATTCATAGTGACCTTATTTACAACAGAACAAAACATTCATTGTTGTCAATTTTTTTGAGACAGAAAAGCATCAACAATCACATATACTTCCAAAATATAGCTTCAAAACTAAAAACTACTGCTTCATTGATTTCATACAATTCTGAATTGTATGTTCTTACAAGGTCACTTAAAAATCTCTTGAATTGCTGCCTAAAATGGGAAATAGTAGCAGAAGAGAGATAGGGAAGGATCATGTTCATATTTTGTATATAATTTAAGATGAAAACAGCTTGTGGTATTACCTTTTATGTAAAATGAATAACTGTCATTTGGAAAAATCTTGATGTTTATCTTCTTTATCATTCCAGGTTTTTTTTTTTTTTCTTTGTCTTAATTATTTCTTGGTTATATAAATATATATATATAATCTTAATCATTTCTTTGTTTTACATGTGATGAAAAAAGTTTGAATGAAGTTTATAATATATTGAAATTACTTAATAATATGTGAGATGTAATATATAGTATTATGTTGTTGTTAATTGTCATCCAGTGGTTCCAACTCATAGCAACCCTATATAGGGTTTCTGAGGACAGGCTGGTGGATTTGGATCACCAACCTTGCAGTTCAAACATACTTTGCTGTCCAGTATTTATCCTATAGCACCATATACAGTTATAGATTACCAAGTAGGCTTCTGAAATAGTATCATGAAGAAAATAGAGATTGATGTGTCTTTCACCTAATATAACTGTGGAGGAAGGCAGTCCACAAGAGGTATGGTAGTTCTGCTCCAAGATATGTACTTGTGTTGATCATGATTTATGCATTACTGAAAGAAGAAAATGGAAAAAGCAAGACATCAGTTGTGTCTCCTTAAGAATCTTCCCCTAGAATTTTCACAAAAAAATTCATTCATACATTAGTGGATAGAATTTAGTCATATTATGGCACTTAGCTGTAAGGTGAGTAGGGATATGATCTTTTTGTCTGAATCCATATGAAGGTTTGAACTTTTAAAAATGTTTCTTTGTTAAAAAAATATATATATTCTGTAACTATGGTATCACTTCACATCTTACCTCAATGCCATTTAAAAAATAAGTATGAAAGTGGTGCTTTGATTTTATATAATCTCGATATAAATATATCACCATCATCTTTCTATGCTATCAAAAATGGCTGCTTCTCTTTCTCTGTCAAACAATTATTCTGATCATCTATCAATGATCTGAGTCATTGATCACAAGCACATCAAGAGAATTTAAGTTGATATAATTATGAATAATATGGAGCAGCATAAAAATATTTTTTTTATATTTATTGATTTTATACCTGAGTAGAATCTAAAAAACATCTAATCTAACTTGCAATTTTACTCCCAAAGAAACTTTTCAAATTAATAATGTGATTCAAATAGTCCAGGCCTATCTATTTGGTAACTTTAAAGTCTTTAACACTCTTAACAGCCCTGGCTTATCATGTACAGTGGTTCATTTCTTTCATCAACTTGGTTAGGCTATGATGCCCAGTTATTCAGTCAAGCACTAGTTTAGATGCTGTTATGTTAGATGCTATTACATGTAACCAAAATAGTTGTCCATAAGTGAAACGGAATATTTTCCTTAATGGCGAGCAGGCCTCATACAATCAGCTGAAGACTTTAAGAGCATAAAAGGACTTTACCTTGGGTGGATTCTTACTTAAGATTATAAATGGACATCTTGTCAGAATTTTTCTATCCATCCCACTGTCAACATCATAATTCAACATTACCAATTTTTCTCCTGTCTTCCTTATTCATTGTCCAGCTTTCACATGCATAAAAGATGATTGAAAATACCATTGCTTGGGTCAGATGCACCTTAACCTTCAAAGTGACTCCTATGCTTTTGAATACATTGAAGGGACTTTTTGCAGCAAAACTCATATAAGCCAAACAATCCAAAAAAGCCTCTGTATTACAGGTAGCTAATCACCAACAATTTTTAACTAATAAAGTTTAAGAAAATTACTTTTTATCGTTAGCTTCAGGGTTCAACATGTAACCTTTCAGATCTGGACTACTTTATTTCTTTGATAAGGTCCTGTTTTATGGTAATCAGATTCATAAGCAACCCCATTTTACAGAGTAGAACTGCTCCGTAGGACATTCTTGGCTATCATTTTTACAGAAGTAGAGTGCCAGATGTGTCTTCTGTGGGGACACTGGGTGGGTTTGAACAGCCAAGCACTTAATCATTTGTACCACTTAGGCTACCTTTGATAAGGTGAGCTCCCACTATACTATGGAAAACATTGACTCCTATTCTTTTTCTTAACACCATTTAAATGTACTTTCTGGGTCCACTTTATCCCCAGAAACTGTATATGAAGAAGCAATTCAACAATTGTGACCCCTGTAACTTTATTCTATGGAATTTCTTGTTAGTCAGTCAGATCTGCACATCATCTCACCCTGGAGCCATTACAGTAGCTACAAATGAAGAAATTGTTGCCAACCGTTGAAACACCAGAAAAAGCTTTGGAAATAGGCCTACTCCACTGAGTAGATTCTAACTCAGAGTGATCCCTTAGGACACTCATAGAGTTTTCAAGACTATACATCTTCATGGAAACAGACTGCTTCATCTTTCTCCTGCAAAGTGATTTGAACCACTGACATGTAGGTAAGCAGTAGAGCTCTTAACCACTGTACAACTAGGACTCCTAGGAAAAGTCCTTTCTGGGTTCAAATTTGAAAGCTCTCATTTACTAGGGCTGTGATCTAGTTTTAGATACATTTCTCAAGACTCAACATCCTCATCAGGAAAATAGTGACACATGTCAGAATATTATTCTGAAAAATTTTAAGTGTCTATAGAAAATCACCATGCTCCATTCATAATAAATATTTTACTGTATGCATTTTTCCTCTTTTAGCTTCTTTCTCTGTTGTCATTTTGCACAAATGGGTAAGTGCTCAACTACTAACCAAAATGGCAGCACTTGAAAACCTACTCTTCAAATGAGGTTGCAGTGTGTTAAAATTTAATTCAAGACAACTAACAACAACAATACATGACTTTTAAAATAGTTTTCACAAATATAGTGGAATTAACTTTTATTTTATAGACTGGGGAAAATGTCACTCTTTATAAGATACTTTATCATATTACTTACTTTTACCTTGATACTATCTACATCTGCAGGAGACTTCAAAGGGAGTTGTTTTGTCAATCCCTCTCTTTTATTAAGTCAGCATGATGTTTATTTTTTCTTTTCTTTTTAACTATTTTATTTAATTTATGGCCTGAACTGAAACATTGACTATATATATATATATAATGCAGGCAACAGCTTTAAGAATGCCATTTGGCATTGTGGATTATCTGCAAAAAGTATTTTTCTTTCTGGATCCCTATGTATATGAGCCATCCTTCTTTCTCGTACTTGGGTATTCCCAGGGAGTGCAAAATCATTTTAGTATTGGCCCAATGACAACAGAGAGTAATTAGAGAAGTAAATCTATTCTCTCCAATCATTGTGTGTATCAAGTGCCAAATGGTATTTTCAATGTTATTATCTAATGTTTGGGGGTTATTCACATTATTGCTGTTTTGGTAACTCAAACTGTTGGCCCATTTGTCAGTCTATCTGTCTGACTCTACCCATCTTCATGTATCTAATATATCTGTTCAGGATAGAGAATAAGGTAATATTCATAAAACTTAAATTATTTTGAAAACTAAAATTTGGAGTTTGGAAATATAATAATATAAGCTTTTTTTCTTATTTACATAAAGAATTATAAGTCCATGGAGATGTATCTAGTGCTGTCAAGTGCAGAAATAATAAGCAAAAATTCAACAGACCAAAAGAAAGTATGTGTTTGGACAAACAATTTACCTACATGATATATTGAAATATGTTTCTACTGAACATCCTGTCTATCTCCATTTTGCTAGGCCAATTCATCTGCCTGTTGCACCTCTACTACATTTTTTTATTAGCATAAGTAAAGCACTGGTCCAGTCCACTCCAGAGAATTATCAGATGGTGTCTTGCTTTTAAACTCTGTTTCCTCATTTTTATCTTGAGACAAACAGAACAATTTCAAATAAAGATTAAAGGCCAGATCTCCACTATTTTCCACTCTAAGAAGATAGCAGTATTAAGTCTGTGGAAGCAAATCTTTGATTACTTTGCCCCAACTTGATTTATGTTATGTAATTGTTTGTTTTCATGTACAGTAAAATACATCTATTGAACCCTCACCATAATTGTACTGGGGTTAACATACATGTGGTTTATATTTCTTTTAGTTTGGAGCTAGCCTAGTTCTAGTGTTACCATTTGAATATTTTGATCTATCTTTCCTTTATAGAGAAGCCTAGTGGGTCTGTAGATTTGGCATTAGGCTGCTAACCAAAAGGTCAGCTGTTCAAACACACTAGCCACTCCACAGGAAAGAAATGAGGCTATCTGCTCCCATAAAGATTTACAGCCTTGAAAACCATAAGGAGCCATTGTTTTCAGTCCTATGGGGTCACTGTGAGTTAAATTCAAATTAATGACAGTGAGTTTAGTTTTGTTTTCCTTTATAAACACCCTAAATATAACTGATTGCCTGACTGGAAGCTCCACTGATTTACTACTATGGGAAGGGTCATCGGTATACAGTAAGTCTTTCATTCTAACATGGAGGCATTGGAGGTTCAGTGGTAAGACTTCTTGTGTTCCATGTGGAATATTGGGCTCTATTCCAGTCCAATGCACCTTATGTATAATCACCACTGGTCAATACATGAAGCTTCCATGTTACTGCAATGATGAGTAGGTTTCAGTAGATCTTCCAGACTAAGATGATCCAGTTAAGAAAGGCTTAGAGATCTACTTCCAAAACCAATCAGTGAAAATTCTAAGGATCACAATGGTGCAATCTGCAATGGATCATAGAGATGGCAAAGGACTTGACCAACATTTTCTTCCATTGTACAAGCAATCAGAGTAAGTTGGGGCTGCCTTAACAATTCTACCAAAATTTCCCTGTTTTTCTTTTTGTGTGTGTATTTGTATGTGCATGTGTGTGTGGTGTGTATGCTATCCCTATCTAAATAAGGACGAGTCTAAGCGATTAATACTTTTATTACTTGAAGGGATTTTTTAATTACTAGTAATAATATAGAGGGTTCCTGGTGTGGCACTTCATGATAATGCTCTGGAGTGCAAGGTTAATTTGACCCACAAGGTGGTGGTTCAAATCGACAACCACTCCTTAGAAACCCTGTGCAGGGTTGCTATGAGTTGGAACTGACTCAAAGGCAATTAAAATAAACAATAATACAGAGGAGTCCTTGGACGGCACAAATGGTTATGTGTGTGACTACTAACCTAAAGATATGCGGTTCACGCCCAGAGGTACCTTGGAAGACAAGATTGGTGTTCTGCTTATGAAAAGTCACAGACTGGTAAACTCTACGAAGTGATTCTACTCTGTACACACGTATGAAGCTATTATGAGTCAGAATCAATTTGATGGCAACTAACAACAACTGCTTATGAAATAAGTCTAAGTCTTTTATCAATTTTCTACTTTGTATTTCTTTTTCTCCTTCCTTTGTTACTTGAATACTTAGAACTATTTTTACCCCTTGGCTTTTTTCCTTCTGGAAATATCATCTATGTAACTACCCCTTTTATTTTATATATGAAAAGACTTAATGTTAGTAAAATTCTATGAATGGCCCAAGGTCATGTAGAGAGTAAGTATTAGCAACCTCCCATTTGTATTGAAGTCCATTTGTGGTTGTGTGGGTTAATGTGCTGTACTGCAAAGTCAGTTTGAACTGCAAGGTTAGAAGTTCAAGCTCACCAGCCATTCCTTGGAAAGTCTATAAAGGGTCACGATGGGTTAGAACCAACTTGACAGCCCTTAACAACAACAAAAACATCTCCATTGTAGCAACTCTAGCTTATTTGATCAAGCATTGCTTCTCTACAGAGCTCCATTGCTATGTTCCAGCATATTCTACATGTCTGTGTAGCTTCCATATGCTTTCCAACACCTCTTAATGTTTTCCTTCTTGATGCTTTCTGTGAGTTGTTTGTTTTTTATTTTCTAGTGATGGGGAAAATATTACTATTGACTAATATCTAATAGAGGAATAAATAACTTTTGTGAGAAATACTAGCAATGCTTAATAGAAAATGCTGCAGTTAACAGTGAAGATGCTGAAAATATAAAATGGATGACTATAATGAGGGGATTTAGAAGGGAAAAGAAACATAAAAAATGAAACAAACACGCAAATAGCAAGAGAAATAAAAACAAAAGCAGAGTTGATTACCAAGAAGGACTTAAGTGAAAACCATAGACTCCACACATCTGAATAAAAATGAGGAACAAATTGCTAATTAATTTTCTATGCGTAGGTGAGTGTATGTAGTGTATGGGTGGGTATGTATGAATCTGTGAGTATGTGGTGTACGTATACATATATAGGGCATTCTTGTAGGTTTAAAAATTCAGTTGCTAACCTAGAGGACAGCATTCAAGACCACTGATGCATGGTAGAAAGATATGACGATCATCTTGCCATGCTTGAGTCCGTTGATGCTGCCACTTGGCCTATTGATCTCATTGGGGGTCTTCCTCTTTCTCTTTGACCCTCCACCTTACCAAACATGATCTCCTTCTCCAGCGACTACTCCCTCCTGACAATATGTCCAAAGTATGAGAGATGAAGTTTGGCCATCTTGGCCTCCAAAGATCACTCTGGCTTGACTTCTTCCAACACAGAATTGTTGGTTCTATGAGAAGCCCATCACACTTTCAATATTCTCCTCCAACACCATAACTCAAAAGCATCAATTCTTCTAAGGTCATCCTTATTCACTGTCCAGCTTTCACATGCATATGAGGTTATTGAAAATACCATGGCTTGGGTCAGGGGCACCTTAGTCTTCAAGCTGATATCTCTGCTCTTCAACACTTTAAAAAGGTCTTGTGCAGCAGATTTGCCTAATGCAATACGTCCTTTGATTTCTTGACTGCTGCTTCTATGTGTGTTGATAGTTGATCCAAGAAGAATTGACATCCTTGACAACTTCAATCTTTTCTCCATTGATAAGAATGTTGTTATTGGTCCAGTGGTGAGGATTTTGTTTTCTTGACATTGAGATGTG
>NW_006408609.1:6121762-6127757 GCF_000296735.1 Chrysochloris asiatica | reverse complement strand
TTTATTTTATATGAAGAAGAATCAGAACAGAGGAAGGAACAGAGGAAGACTCATCAGAAACCTGCAATATGCATATGGTACAACCTTGCTTGCTGAAAGTGAAGAGGACTGAAAATACTTACTTATGAAGAATAAAGACCACAATCAGTGATATGTGCTTCACCTCAGTGTAAAGAAATCAAAAATCCTCACCACTGGAACAATAAATAATAACCATATAAATCGAGGAAAGACTGAAGTTTTCAAAGACTTTATTTCATTTGGATCAACCATCAAAAGACTTTATTAGTATTATTATTATTATTTTTGGATCACTCATGGAAGCTGCAGTAAAGAAATAAATCAATTGACATAGTGCATTAAGCAAATCTGCTACAAAAGACTTCTTTAAATTGTCAAGAGCAAAGATGTCTGTTTGAAGATTAAGGTATGCCTAACCCAAGCTATGCAGTCCTGGTATAATACTGCAAGACTGCAAGTCTTGTTTGTAAAGCAGGGTTGGCAGTTCACACTGACCAGCTGCTCCTTGGAAGCCCTATACAGGGTCACTATGAGTCAGAGCAGACTCGGAACTGACTCGACAGCACTTAACAACAAACACAACCCATGCCGTGGTATTTTTAATCACCACATATGCATGTAAAAGTTGGTTAGTGAATAATGAATGCCACGGCAGAATTGAGGCATATGAATTAGCTGTTGGAGGAGATTATTAAAAGTACCATGGATTGCCAAAAGAACAAGAAAATCTGTTTTGGAAGAAGTACAGCCAGAATGATTCTTAGAAGAAAGGATGGACAGACTTCATCTCTCATACTTCAGACATATTATCAGGAGAAGGACATTATGCTTAGTAAAGCAGAGTGTCAGAGAAAAAGAGAAAGACACCCAACGAGATGGACTGGCATAGTGGCAGTAGCAGTGGGCTCAATTATACATTGTGAGGTTAGTGTAGGACCTGGCAGTGTAGAATATGACTGCTAACCTTAAGATCAGGATTCAAACCTACCAGCTGTTCCTTGGAAACCCTATACAGTCAAAACTGATTCAATGGCATTTAAAAACAATAACTACACACATATATAATATCTATATATACTCACAAGCATATGTATGTATACTCATACATACATATTATGTTTATAATACATAGATTAATTCATATGAGGGCTTCAAAAAATTGTGGAAAAATTCCATTATCTTTCCATTGCATTTTTCCATGTACTTCTTAAAACCCCCTCATATATACACATCAGTGAAAAGTCACTTCTCAGGAATATCTAAATAGGATGAGGAATTATGCCCAGGTTTAAGTCTCATTTTAACTAATTTAGAAAAGATGAGTCACACAAAATGAATTCCCCAAAACAATCATTAGAAATGACTATAGAACCTCTGGATCTGTGTATGATTTGTTTGATTTGGTAGCAGGAAAGGATAAGGATCCTTTAGAATCCTACATTAGAAAAACTTAGTGTGCAAAATATCCCATATTTAGAAATTTATTGTTAGGAGTAGTGATATGATTATTGTTCATAGGGAACACAGATTAAATGTCATGAAAAACCACCCTAATACTGTAAAAATGGTGCTGCTGGAATAATAAATAATCTTCCCAGGCAGTTATGTTATATATGGCTGATGAATCATTTGAAACTAGATATATCGTCAAATTAGAAATTCTGTTACATATATGTGATTTAAGGTGATGGTTACAATTTTTCTGTATCTAGACACTAACTATACCTGTTTGTGTTTACCCTCTTAAGGACTATCATTTAGAGATTATGGGATACTTTTCAATGAAATTGACTGACTCTTATTTGCTAGGACAGTCATTTGTTAAAAATGAGTGGAATTATCTAATCCTCATACTAGTTTACTTGGTTTATGACCTGTTAAAATAATGTATGTGTTGAAAATTATAGGCTGTCACCCAGCTGTTTTCATTATTTATGAGATGTCATTTGCCAGGTTTTACAAGTGCAGCACTTTGAAGTGTGCCTGGCTTCTCAGCAGAGAGTTTTCTTGAGAGTGTATGAACTTCATATTTCTAGTAAATTAGTAAAATCAGACAAATCAATAATGTACTTTTTACTACCCAGGTTCAATTCAGCTAGAGAACTAATTCAGTTTATAATAGGGGAAGCAAGAAAATAGGCCAGAAGATGAAGACAGAAAAATATTTATCCAATAAAAGGTACTGAGGTGTAAACATGAACTGTTGTTTTGTTTTTACAAGTCTGTCTTTCTCTACAAGAATATAAACTCTTTGTTGTTGTTAAGTGCCGTTGAGTCAGTTCCAACTCATAACGACACTATCTGGGGTTTCCAAGGAGTGGTTGGTTATTTGAACTGCTGACCTTGCAGTCAAACTGACCTCGTAGTCCAGTGCATTATTCCACAGTGCCATGGCAGGAGTCAAGAACAGTAAAATCACCTTTTCCATTTTAAAAATTTTTTTATTCAAGAGTAGCACATATTGGACATTCAAGAAATAGATGAAAGAAGAGGAAAGAGAAAGATGGATATAAATATAAAAATACTTGAAAGGACCATTGAAGTGAGACTGTTAATACTTTTATAGATGATAAATTTAGGATCTTTTATAAATTTATTTTTCAAGTCTATTTCTTCTAAATAGTTTATAAAACACACTAAAGAAAAACCTTTCAAGATAGAATTTGCATCTGACAATTTAACGAATAAACTAGTTATAAGTGGGTTACCTTGGCTTAGAGGTAAGCAAGTGAACATTGCTTCAAGTAAAGAGTACTTTTTTATGTAAATAACTCATCTTTCGCTTTTAAATTGAAAAGGAAAAAAGAAATCTTTGGTTTCAAAACCCTACATTTCTGAGTCACATGCCATGTTTTCTCAGCAAATGTGGGCAAATTGTACTGTTTTATTAAGAATGCACTCAAAGGGGAGGGTGCTTAATTTCTCTTATCTCCTTCAGACAGACTGTAATTAGAATTAGCCAAGGTTTTACTTAATTTTGCAGGAGTTCTTGTGTACAGCCTTCATATCTTTAGTATAATTAACATTGTATCACTCCCATTAGTGTTTTTAAGCACTTACATTGTGCCATAATGGTCACAGCTAAAGTTGCCATTAAAGTGCAATTGCTATTTATTATGCTCATAAAATAGACACTTTATATATATATAGTAGGGTTCCATTTAGAAAGTAGGAACAGACAGAGCCATTAGTTATGGCACCCTTGGGCTGAAAGGACTATCTCAAATTGATCCTATTCTTACTCCATTCAGTAGGCAATGGGGAAATCTAAAACCAGATGACAAATCATTGCTTTTTTGTGTGTTATTAAGCAAAGTCTTAATTAGCAGAGTTTCCTTATAGGCTCATAAATTGTTGGTGTTAGAACAAAGGTCCAAGATGATAGAGTCCAGTCCTCTAAAATGGATGAGAAAACTGAGACAGGAGGAAGTTAAATGATGACCTTTAGGTCACAAAGTGTCAGTGGAGCAAGGGTTGAGTCAGATCACAAGATTTGCAGTTCTTATACACATTTCGAGAGATCATACTTTTCTTATGTACTATTGGATTGTCTTTTCTTGCGTTCTTAGGACATGAATGACATTTTTTTGTTGTGTTTATTAGCTTCATTGACTAGCAAGGTGTATTGAGTTTTATTTACAAGGTACATTACCTGATTTCTGAGTAAACCATATAATTTAAACATTAGAAATGACTTGTTTCACATAACTGCTGATTATTTCACATGGTTATGTTGTTATTTTGGTTCACTTTGTGTTTCAACATTGCTTTTATTTGAGGCCACAGAATTATCCTCAAAGCTTTTGATACTTTTCATTAAAAGAAGAATTCGAGGACATTTTAGTTTGTCTACTGCTCATAATATATGTTTATGTTGTTGATTCATTTGACTATAGATTAATTTTATTTCCCAACCCAGGGTGGAAGATATAATTTATTCAGTTGAATTGTTGGAACTCAACATAAACCATTTATAGGAGTAAACAATTATCAGTGAAATGAGAACAATTTAGTGGTCTTGCATGATTAATGTCCTACATAAATTCTTGATGACATTGAACTGAAAGATGATGTTATGAATGTATAATGAGAAGTTAACAGAATGCATCACCTTTTTATTAGTTTCTGAAGAGACAGGCAAAGGGATCAGTGATTTTGCAATGGTTACCTATTGCCTTTCAGTAGATTCCAACACATAATGACCCTATAGGTCAGCGTATAACTGCCTCACAGGGTTTCCTAAGATTATAAATCATTTCAGAAGTAGATTGCCACATCTCTTATGACTTTTGGGATAGTAGTCGAGCACTTTAACCACTGTACCACCAGGGCTCCTCCTTGTAATGTTGCGCACACTATTAAACTACTTTATTTGTTTCTTGTAAATTAACGTTTAAATGCCATGATGATGTATGTACTTAGAAAAGTTATGGAAAAATACCTGGGAGAAAATTACATTATAATTCTTTCTCCTGATTACAGAATCCATCATGAAAAATATAAAAACATCTGAGATGCAAAAGATCTTGGAGATCATGTTACATAATATTTATTTGTAAATGAAGCAACTGAAATTTAAAAAATAACATGAAGTACCTTTAATAGTACATTCTAGCTACATTAAGAGTTATATCTGATTGTATTTAAGTCTATTTTATTCTGAAGAGTTCCTTCTGTATCTTTTTCTCTCTACTCCTCCTGATGATTCAAACAATGTCTTCTATATATTATTGTCTCTTTCATTAAATCAACATTTCCTATTAGAATCTAGTATGTGCACTGGTGTGGTGCTGAGAGCTAATGCGTTGGGCTGCAAGGTCTGTTTGAACAGCAAGGTCTGTGGTTCAAACTCACCAGCCACCCCTCAGACCCTATACATGGTTGCTATGAGTTGGAACCAGCTCAACAGCACTTAACAACAACAACAGTATATGCTAGGCACTATTCTAGGCATTGGGGGGAAATAAGCATATAAGTGACATTTACATCTGCCGAAAGAAGTGGGGGAAATCTGTTCAAAAGTAAAACATAAAACATACCACATGAAGGTAAGTCCTATGTAAAAAAAATATAAATCAGAAAGAAGGATATATAGGTAGCATAATTTTAAATAAGATGGTCAGAAAAGGATTCACAAAAGCTTTTATCAAAGATTATGAGATGTGGAACAAATCATACAACTATCTTGTGAAAGAACATTTTTTAAAGGATCAACGAATGCTCAAGTCCTAAGGCAGGAGCATGTCTAGTTGTTATTGTTGTTCGGTACCATCTAGTTGGTTCTGACTCATAGGGGCCCTACACATAAGAGAACATAACACTGCTCAGGTCTGCACCACTCTTACAATTGTTGTTACCTTACAGAAAATTTCTGCTGCCACTGTCCACTAGGCCAATCCAATTTACTGGGGAATTTCGTCTTGTTTGTTGACTTCCCAGGAATGTCTTTCTCCAGGGACTGTTTCCCATTGATAGCGTTCTGGAGTATGAGAGACGAAGTCTTGGCATCCTTACTTTGAAGAAATATTCTGACTATATTTCTTCTGATACAGATTTGTTTGTTCTTCTGGCAGTCCATGGTACTTTTAATATTCTTTTCCAACATCATAATTCAAATGTGGTGATTCTTCACCAATCTTCCTTATTCAGTGTCCAATTTTCACTTGCATATGAGGGGATTAAAAATACCATGGCTTGCATCAGATGCATCTTGGTCCTCAAACTGAACTCTTTGCTCTTTAACACTTTAATGAGGTCTTTTGCAGCATAAGCCCTAATGCACTATGTCCTTTGATTTCTTGATTGCTGTTTCCATGAGTGCTGATTGTGGATCTAAGTAAAATGAAGTTCTAGACAGCTTCAATCTTTTCTCCATTTATAATGATAGTATTTATTGGTCCAGTTGTGAGGATTTTTGTTTTCTTTATATTGAAGTGCAATCTATACTGAAGGTTGTAGTTTCTGATCTTCGTCA
>NW_006408609.1:6120581-6121662 GCF_000296735.1 Chrysochloris asiatica | reverse complement strand
GTATTCCTTCCATTTTCTCTTAATGCTTTCTGCATCATTTAATAATTTGCCCAGAGAAGCTTTCAATAATGAAAGTCGAGGCTTGAATTTTTTTCTTTAGTTCCCCCAGATTGAGAAATGCTGAGCGTGTTCTTTCTTTTTGGTTTTCTGATTCCATTTCTTTGCACATTTTGTTTTAATATTTGGCTTTATCTTCTCGAGCTGATTTTTGAAATTTTCAGTTCAGCTCTTGGGTTGCCTCATTTCTTCCATTTGCTTTAGCATCTCTATGCTGGAGAGTAAGTTTCAATGTCTCTTCTGATATCCATTTTGACCTTTCCTTCTTTCTTGTCTTCTTAATGACTTTTTGCTTTATTCATGTATGATGTTCTTGATGTCATCCCACAAGTCTTCAGTTAGTCAGTCTTTAGTGTTTAATGTATCAACTCTGTTCATCAGATTATCTCTAAATTCATGTGGGATATATTCAAGGTCATATTTTGGCTCTCCTGGACTGTTTTTCATTTTCTTCAGCTTCAGTTTGAATTAGCACATGAGTAATTCGTGGTCTGTTCCACAGTCTGCCCCTGGCATTATTTTGACTGATGATATGGAGCTTTTACATCGTCTCTTTCTGCAGATGTAGTCAATTTGATTTCTATGTATTTCATCTGGTGAGGTCCATGTGTATAGTCGTCTCTTATGCTGTGTAAAGAAGGTATTTGAAATGAACAAATTATTTATTTTGCAGAATTCTATCATGCATTCTCCAACGTCATTTCTATCACCAAGGCCATATTTTCCAATTACTGATCCTTCCTCTTTACTCCCAACCCTTGAATTCCAATCACCAGTAATGATCAATACACCTTGATTGCATGTTTGATCAATTTCAGATTGAAGAATTTGGTAGAATTCTTCTATTTCATCCTCATTGGCTTTATTGGTTGGTGTGTAAATTTGAATAATAGTGGTATTTACTGGGCATCCCTTTAGGCGCATGGGTATTATCTGATCACAGAAAATGTTGTACCTCATGACTGATCTGGATATGTTCTTTTGACAATGAATGCAACACCATTCCTCTTCAATTTGTAATCTC
>NW_006408609.1:6116752-6120481 GCF_000296735.1 Chrysochloris asiatica | reverse complement strand
TATGAATGTATAATGAGAAGTTAACAGAATGCATCACCTTTTTATTAGTTTCTGAAGAGACAGGCAAAGGGATCAGTGATTTTGCAATGGTTACCCATTGCCTTTCAGTAGATTCCAACACATAATGACCCTATAGGTCAGCGTATAACTGCCTCACAGGGTTTCCTAAGATTATAAATCATTTCAGAAGTAGATTGCCACATCTCTTATGACTTTTGGGATAGTAGTCGAGCACTTTAACCACTGTACCACCAGGGCTCCTCCTTGTAATGTTGCGCACACTATTAAACTACTTTATTTGTTTCTTGTAAATTAACGTTTAAATGCCATGATGATGTATGTACTTAGAAAAGTTATGGAAAAATACCTGGGAGAAAATTACATTATAATTCTTTCTCCTGATTACAGAATCCATCATGAAAAATATAAAAACATCTGAGATGCAAAAGATCTTGGAGATCATGTTACATAATATTTATTTGTAAATGAAGCAACTGAAATTTAAAAAATAACATGAAGTACCTTTAATAGTACATTCTAGCTACATTAAGAGTTATATCTGATTGTATTTAAGTCTATTTTATTCTGAAGAGTTCCTTCTGTATCTTTTTCTCTCTACTCCTCCTGATGATTCAAACAATGTCTTCTATATATTATTGTCTCTTTCATTAAATCAACATTTCCTATTAGAATCTAGTATGTGCACTGGTGTGGTGCTGAGAGCTAATGCGTTGGGCTGCAAGGTCTGTTTGAACAGCAAGGTCTGTGGTTCAAACTCACCAGCCACCCCTCAGACCCTATACATGGTTGCTATGAGTTGGAACCAGCTCAACAGCACTTAACAACAACAACAGTATATGCTAGGCACTATTCTAGGCATTGGGGGGAAATAAGCATATAAGTGACATTTACATCTGCCGAAAGAAGTGGGGGAAATCTGTTCAAAAGTAAAACATAAAACATACCACATGAAGGTAAGTCCTATGTAAAAAAAATATAAATCAGAAAGAAGGATATATAGGTAGCATAATTTTAAATAAGATGGTCAGAAAAGGATTCACAAAAGCTTTTATCAAAGATTATGAGATGTGGAACAAATCATACAACTATCTTGTGAAAGAACATTTTTTAAAGGATCAACGAATGCTCAAGTCCTAAGGCAGGAGCATGTCTAGTTGTTATTGTTGTTCGGTACCATCTAGTTGGTTCTGACTCATAGGGGCCCTACACATAAGAGAACATAACACTGCTCAGGTCTGCACCACTCTTACAATTGTTGTTACCTTACAGAAAATTTCTGCTGCCACTGTCCACTAGGCCAATCCAATTTACTGGGGAATTTCGTCTTGTTTGTTGACTTCCCAGGAATGTCTTTCTCCAGGGACTGTTTCCCATTGATAGCGTTCTGGAGTATGAGAGACGAAGTCTTGGCATCCTTACTTTGAAGAAATATTCTGACTATATTTCTTCTGATACAGATTTGTTTGTTCTTCTGGCAGTCCATGGTACTTTTAATATTCTTTTCCAACATCATAATTCAAATGTGGTGATTCTTCACCAATCTTCCTTATTCAGTGTCCAATTTTCACTTGCATATGAGGGGATTAAAAATACCATGGCTTGCATCAGATGCATCTTGGTCCTCAAACTGAACTCTTTGCTCTTTAACACTTTAATGAGGTCTTTTGCAGCATAAGCCCTAATGCACTATGTCCTTTGATTTCTTGATTGCTGTTTCCATGAGTGCTGATTGTGGATCTAAGTAAAATGAAGTTCTAGACAGCTTCAATCTTTTCTCCATTTATAATGATAGTATTTATTGGTCCAGTTGTGAGGATTTTTGTTTTCTTTATATTGAAGTGCAATCTATACTGAAGGTTGTAGTTTCTGATCTTCGTCAGAAAGTATTTAAGTCCTCTTAGCTTCCAACAGGCAAAGTTGTATCATCTGCATGTCTTAGGATATTAAGGAGTCTTCTTTTGCAGCACTATGTGACAACAAAGGATCCCTCTCACAGCACTTTCTGCTTCTCCATTGGGTTCGATAATTCACTGCATTCTTTACAATGAACTCACAGACAATCCTCACAGTTATGGGTTTTATTAGGGAAGTTAACAGCTTACAATTCAGGGACAGCAATGCTCAGGGTAGAGTTATTCCAGTAAACTTCCGATAAATGTCTTAAGACATACAACTAAACCATAAATCTCAGACTGAAGCCACTCGAGTATCACGGGTGTAAATGACATGCTCCACTCCTGGCTCTTCTTTGATGTTAGTGAAATCATCCCTCATACTTCTGAGATAAGGAGCTCTGGTAGCATAGTGGCTACTAGTCACTACCAGCTGTTCCACAGGATGAAGCTTTCTGTTCCCATAAAGATTTACTGCCTCAGAAACCCTATACAGGGTCTCTATGAGTCAGAACCAACTCCCTGGCACATAACCACCATTTCTGAGATGGCTCATTTTTAAACCATACTAGAGATTCATTTTTTTTACAATTACAATGAACTCTGCTAACATTCATAGCTGAATCATATCATTTGACAAATATTTTCTCCCAACATCTCTAACCAAGACCCAGCAGGACAGACACATTGTTTGGTGGGAGTTGTAGACTATAACTAAAAGAGACATTAGATAGTTGTCTTCATCACATCCTCTAATCCTGATGTTATGTTCTTCTTTATAGAGACAGAAAAAGGGAGGAGAAGAGAGATTAAAGTGAAACTGAGGGTGAAGGCATAAAGTGTTTAAGTCCTGTAGTCTATAAAAAGGGGAATAAGTTTATTTTGAATGAGATGGGCATTCATTTATTCATTCTTAATTCATTCAATAGATATTAAACTGGACTGATGTACACAAGGTCAGCAGTTCAAATCCACCAGTTGCTCCTTGGAAAATGTACACAGGGTCACTATGAGTTGGGACTGACTCAATAGCACTTAACAATAACAACATCATAGGGTCTAAGTACTTATCTCAAGTTAGTGGAAATATACAAGTAAACTTCAGACAGAATTCTTATTGTAAGAAAAATGATGTCATTTGAAGCATATTAAACAGAGGAGTGTCTTATTAATACTTGTTAGATGTATTCCAATCAGTTCCAATTCATAGTGATCCTATTTACAGAAGAACAAATGCCTGGTCCTACGCAATCATCATAATGTTGCTGTGTTTGAACCAATTAGGGTCACTTTGAGTCAAAACTGACTCAGAGACACTTAACAACAATGTCAATCCATCTCCATCTCTATGACAGTTTTTTTTTTTTTTTTTTCCCTCTCAGACCTCCACTTAGTGACCAAGATGTCGTTTTTCAGGAACTGGTAACTCCTGATAATATATCCAAAGTTTATGAAGTACAGTCTTGCTAGCGTCACTTCAAAGGAATATTATAATTATTTCTTCCAAGACAAGTGTTAGTTTTTCTGGAGGTCTGTGGTATATCCAATATTATTTACCAATACCATAATTCAAATACATCAATTCTTATTTTTTTTCTTACCCACTGACCAGATTTTGCATGCATATGTTGTTCTTGTTGTTAGGTGCCATCAAGTCCATACCGACTCACAGTGACCCTGTGTACCACAGAAGGAAACACTGCCTGGTCCTAGGCCAACCTCACAATTGTAGCTTGAGCCCTTTGATGCTGCCACTTTGCCAGTCCACCTCACTGGGGGCTTCCTCTTTTTCTATGACCCTCCACCTTAGCAAACA
>NW_006408609.1:6092099-6116032 GCF_000296735.1 Chrysochloris asiatica | reverse complement strand
TCCCTCCTTTAACTTCTTGACTGTGAACCCCCTGAGTACAGATTGTGAACTCAAGTAAGATTAAATCCTTGTTTTTTTCCATCTTTTCAGTGTTTGTCATAATGTTTGTTGATCCAGTTATGAGGATATTGTTGTTGTTGTTGTTAAGTGCCGTTGAGTCGTGTCCGACCCATAGGATATAGGTTTTCTTAATTTTGAGGTGCAATCTTTCTGTAGATTGTAGGCTGTACTCTTATTATCTGCACTGGTATGGCTTCAGGTGCTCTTCACTTTCAGGAAGCAAAGTTGTGCCATTTTCGTCTGTCAGATTGATAATGAATCTTCCTCCAATGCAGATTCTTTTTTATATAGTCCAGCTTCTTGGATTATTTTCTCAGCATATATATTGAATAAGTATGGTGAAATGACACAACACTATTCACACCTCTTTGGTTCTAAACCATACAATTCCTCTTGTTCTGTTTGATGCCTCCTGGTCTACATACAGGTTCCACATGAACACAACTAGGCATTCTGGAATTCCTATTTCTGCAATTTTATTCATAATTTGTTACTATTCATATTGTCAAATAACTCTGAAGAGTCGATAAAGAATGGGTAGATATCTTAGTTATCTTGTGGTTGTTATTGTGTGCCATAAACTCGGTTCTGACTCATAGTAAACTGATACAGATTTTCTGAGCAAATTGTACAGTCTCTTCTGACATCAATTTTGGTCTTCCCATTTTTTCCTGTCTTTTTAGTGACCTTTGGTTACTTCATGTATGATTTCCTTGATGTCATTTCATAACTTGTTAGACATGTAATATCTATTCTTGAGATGGTTTTTAAATGCAGGTGGGATATACTCAATGTTTGACTTTGGATCTCCTAGTTTTGCGTACAATTTTTTCAACTTCAACTTGAATTTGCATATACATAATTGATGGTGTGTTTTGCAGTTGACTCCTGATCTTATTCATACTGTTACTATTGAGCTTCTCCGTCATCTCTTTCCACAGATGTAGTCTATTTAATTGCTATGTATTAAATCTTGGAAGTTCTACTCAGTTGTCATCCCAATTGTGGAAATGGGGATCTCATCACCAACAAGGAAGAACTATAAGTAGAACACATCCTTTGAAACTGCGATTCCCTGTGCTGAGAATAACTCCAATCCAGGGAACAAAGATCTTTGACACTGGAGATGGTGAGAGAAATGGTGGCAGAGAAATGGTGGCAGCTGAGGCAGCAAAACCAAGAGATCAGCATAAGACAGAGTGGTGAATTATAGTCTATGAAGCAAGAAAGCTGAGTGCCTTAAGACAGCTGGCTTGCAGGTAGAGTGGGATGTCTCTAAGCACTTGATAGAGCTAGGTATGCCTATGTTTTTATATTCAAGTTTTTTAAAAATGATTTTAAAAAGGTTATACATATGTAACATAGTGGTTACAAATCGGACTGCTAACCTCAAGGTTGACAGTTCAAAACTACCAGCTGTTCCATGGGAGAAAGATAAAGCTTTCTGCTCCTGTAAAGATTTACAGCCTCAGAAACTCTGTGCAGGGTCACTGTGAGTCAGAACCGACTCCACGGTACTTAACAACAACATATGTATGTGTGTGTGTGTGTATATATATATAAAATTGGAATTGATGTAAATGATGGTGTGATTTACAACCACAGGGATGGTACAGTTCCCAGTAGTATTTTTTTTTTTTTTTCTATTGTGTATCAGGTTGCCAGGAGTCAGGGTGTAATTAACCCAACAGCAGTTAACTACGAAAAGGTAGTTCATATTGCCCATGAGACTAGAAGTGATCAATGGAGTAGACAGAATAGAAGTGTAAGGTCTGTGAAAGACAGGGCAGTATTTCATTCTGTTGTGCATACGGTCACTATGAGTCAGTATCAATCTGGTGACACCTAACAACAGCAGCAGCAGCAGTAGCAGCAAAAACAATATTTACATCAAGAAGTTCTTGATAACTTCAAGAAGAGTAATATTCATAGGTTTACACTATAGGGCAGTGGAGAACCACCCCATAGGGGTTTCAAAGTTGTACATCTTTAAGGAAGCAGATTGTCACATCTTTCCTTTATGCAACAGTTGTGTTTGGACCACTGACATTTTGGTTGTTGTTGTTAGGTGCCATCGAGTCAGTACTGACTTAGAGTGACCCTATGCACAGCAGAATGAAACACTGCCCGATCCTGGACCAAACTCACTACTGTTGCCATGCTTGAGCCCATTGATGCTGCCACTTGGCCAATCCATTTCATTGGGGGTCTTCCTCTTTTTCTCTGACCCTCCACCTTACCAAACATGACATCCTTCTCCAGAGACTGTCTATTTTTTGAACCACTTTGTCTTCAGCCACATCTATTTATAGTGCAGTTGAGTGAAAGTCTGATAGCACTGGGTGTAGGTGAAGATGGAAGAAAAGGAATTATAGTCAGCTCTTTAGAAGGAAACATGAGAAAAAAAAAAGAAACATATCACCAACCGATCCTTCCACAGTCTTTTCTACTCAGCCAGATTAATTAGCTCATTACAATGGCCACACAGAACTCAGACACCATATTACAGTTATGGGGTTTCTTAGGAAAGTTCACATGTTACAATTCAGGATCAGAAAATTTCAAGGCACAGTTCTTCCAATCAGGACTGCCACTCCTCTGCCATGTACACAGCCAGGCTCCTATCTGGTCCTTGGTCCACTGGCCTGGTCCACTGCCTTACCCTACCTGGTCCGTAGTCCACTGCCTTACTCCATCAATATTACAAAGTTTTTTCATGCTGCTGATAAATACCCAAATGACATACTATTCTACCATAAGCCTCATCTTAAAGGAGTTCAGCTCTAGTTTCATGGGTCACCAAGCCTAGATACCCTATAAATTCCTAAAGTCACCCCACTCCACAACTAGCTTCCTGCCCCAAAGATACTCAGTTTTACTTACTCTGTGTGTCAGTAAGTCCACTGCTCTGTTTTGTGCTCTGGGTTTTGGTTCTGCTGCTGCTACTCCTGTCACTACTCTGGTGTTATAGGGTTCAGTCCCTGGGTTGAAAAATGTAATGCACCGGGGTCTTGCAGTCCAAAGGACACGGTCCCCTTCTGGCTCTTTTCTTCAGTGATGGTAGTGAGATTCCCCCATCTTGCTTCTGTGATTGTTCATTTTAAACACAAATTAGAGTTCCAAATGTTTACAAACACCATGAATTTGTTAACAGTCACAACTGAATCATATCATCCTATTAGCATCTTCTCACATCTTCTCTTACACAAACCTCTCTGGGAAAACATGGTTTGGTGGGCGTTACAAAGACTGTGGAGAGAAGAACCATATGAAACAATTCACTGCAAGGCAGTATGACATAACTCTAGGAGGATAGGAGCCTGAGTAAATACCTCTCCAACAAGGGCTGAAATAGGCTGTTCCTCTGCCTACAGCTGTACTTGACTGGGAGACAGTGATGTTGTACATTAAAATATTATTTTCCTAAATGTCTATCTCTAAATAAAACTTACCAAGTGCTGTTTGCTGAGCTACCAATGAAGCTCACACAGAGAAAGATCTGCAGGTGTGAGGAATCGTTAAATGAAAATGAGATGTTTTTTGAGGTTCCAAAATACATGTGAATTAACATGGTAATGATATCCTATGAGATAGTGCTCACTATTATTGTCTATAGCTAAAATTATTTTATTTTCTATTACTAAAATCTGTCATTCAAACCCCCATTTATACTAATGAAAGGAGAAAAACTTGATCTTGATATGGCATTCTAGTTTAAATATTTATTTACTTGCAGTTAGTTCAATTAATCCAAAAGTTGTTTGCCATTTCTATCACCTTCCATTCTGCCCTGGGACCATGGTGGTATGCAAGGAATCTTATGTAACATGATGGTGGCATGGTAGGATGAGATGTCTTATTCCTTCATCTTTCAAATGGTTGATATCATCCACTGATGACATACCTATTCCATGTTTCCTGTTTTGGCCTATACGTTCTTCCCACTTTGTTCCCTTCTTTAATGATCCTAGGTCAGTACCCATCTGTGATGGTTAAGGCTACATATCAGCTAAGTTGGGTCATGAATCTCAGTGCTTGGCAGTTTGATATACTATAGTAATCATATAATGCTGTAGTCATCCCTCACTTTGTGATCTGATATAATGTAACTATCTCCATGATGAGACCTGAGCAAATTAGTTAGGAGGGAGTTTCCTTAAGTGTGTGGTCTCCATCAAATATATATGCCTAGTCCAGTGAGGATCTCTGACTTTTTAGCTTTCTGTGGATCCAGTTTCTATCTCCTTTTCATCTGACCTCTGGATCCTGGGACTTTAACTGGAAGCCGGGTTCAGAAGCTGAGCTTTGACTATTTTTTTTTTATTCTTAGCTTAAAACATGAAGCTGAGCTTTGACTATTTTTTTTTTAATTCTTAGCTTAAAATATGAAGCTGAGCTTTGACTACTTTTCTTTAGGCTCTATATACCCTACCTCATGGACATGCGTGCAAAAGCATTGAAAGTGGGAAACTTCAGTAAAATGACAATAACTGGGAATGCAATATACAACAGATAGTATTTTAAAAATATCCTGCTGCATGAATAAAGGCAGTAACATACGTACTGATTTATAATGTTATTGTCCCTTCAACTCCACTTTTTACCTTTTTCCTCTGATTGGGACACTATTTGCACTCCCTCAAGATAAGTTAGTTTCTTATGTTCTTAGTTTACTTCCCACATACACCCTCGGCTCTTTCTTCATGACAGAAGTTATAAATTCAGTTACATTAAGACATAAATAATTTTTCAAGTATAAAACATTTCTTCCCAATATAATTAAATTTTGAAATAAGTCCAGTTATAAAATGTCATAATTCTAGTGAATATGAGATAAGACATTTATGTGTTGTTTTGACCTACTCTTGGAAAAAGGTTTGTTGTTGTTGTTGTTAGGTAATATCAAGTCAGTTCTGACTCATAGTGATCTAAATATTGCCCAGTCCTGTGCCAACCTCTCAATTGTTTGTATCTTGAACCCATTTCTACTGCCACTGAGCCAATTCCCCATATCATTGTGGGATCTTGCTTTTTTCACTAACTCTCCACTTTTGCTATGTCCTTCCCCAGGGACTGGTCCTTCCTGATGATATATCAAAAGGTTGTAGGTTTATATTGAGGGATTTTAAAATAAGCATTACATTGCTAATGGAAAGGTAAACAGTTCAAACTCAGCTAATCTGTGGGGAAAAAAATAAGGTTTTATGCTATTGTAAAAGATTTATAGCCTCAGAAATAGGGTCACTATTTGTCCTAAATTAATTAACTGCAGAAGGTTTGGTTTGAGTTTTTGGTTTAAGCCAATACAAAAATGACTAAAGAATATATTAAGTAGGAATGAAATTTCACTTTAAAATTAGGACTGTACTATTGTTCCATTCATTAACTGAACCATATTCATGTTGTAAAACATGTTATGGGGATTGCATCTGACCTTTCTGACTTCACCAGGAGGCAAGATGAATGAAAGTTAACATCAGTTCATGGCCAATTCCTATAAGGCTGAGATCAGACACGTCTCTATCCCCCAACTTCCTTCCAGTTCTGATGTCAACTATTCTCCTATGTTCAATAATTTATTGCAACTATCACATAGAACTCACATAACATATTTAAAATTATGGGGATTATTAAGGAAGTTAACACATTATAATTCAGGACACAGCATTTTGCTCAGGATGTCTTCCTAGCCATGCCCGTAGGCTGGCCTTACTCTTATACTTGAACTCTTTACTATAAGTCCCCTTGTCGTATGACTTGCTGAGGCAATGTTACAAAGATCTGTTAGGGGTACCCATAAATACTCATAGAGCACTCCATTCCTCCATAAGACTCAACTGGAGAATGCTCAGCTCTAATTCTGTGGGTCAGCAAACGTAGCTACCCAATTAAATGCCTAGAGGTACCACATTTTACAATTGAGTCTCCTGTCTAAAAGCATTCAGCTTTACTCACACAGTGAGCTGAGATGTCCACCACTCTATCTCATGCTCTGGATCTTGGTTCTGCTGCAGCCACTCTTCAATCCCTTCTCTGGTGTCACAACTTTCTGTCCCTGTGTTGAGGAGATTCAATTCTCAGGGATCTCCAGGTCCAAAGAATGTGGTCTACTCCTGGCTCCTCTATTTTAATGGCACTGAGATCTTCCCTTCTGCTGCTGAGATGACTCAATATTATACCCAGTAGGGTGGCAAAATTGCCCAATCCTTACCTTAGTGTTGTAAGTTTTTAGAATCACAATTAGTCTTAAAACAACCATTCACAACTGAATCATAAAATCCTATCAGCATCTTCTCCCACCTCCTCTTACACAGACCCATTACAAAAAAGTCATTTGTTGGAAGTTGCAGACTATGGCTGGAAAGGACCATATGTAAAAGAATCCACTGCACTGCCTCTGTGTGTGTGTGTGTGTGTGTGTGTGTGTGTGTGTGTGTGTGTGTGGAGAGAGAGAGAGTATTGGTGTGGCACTGTAGGATAAGCACTGGACTTAGTTCAAATTCACCAGCTACTCCTCAGAAACACTATATAGGTTTGCTATGAGTTTGAACAGACTCAACAGTGACATATATGTATATATGTATGTATATAGTAGTTTTATATGTATATGCATATATATATGTATAATAATTGTTGTTCATATATATAGTGCTGTAGGATAAGCACTGAACTGAAAATTCCGTTTGAACCTCTAGGTTGGCAGTTCAAACTCACTAGTCACTCCTTGGAAAACCTATACAGGGTCACTATGAATCAAAAATATCTTGACAGCAATATATATATATATATATATATATATATATATATATCCCTGGTTGGTAAAATGGTTTATACACGCAACTGCTAACCACAAAGTTAGAGGTTCCAGTCCTCTCAGAGGCACCTTAGAAGAAAAGCCTAGTTATCGACTTCTGAAAAATCAGGTATTTTAAAAGTTAATGGAGCACAGATCTCTTTTGACACACACACAGTCTCCATGAGTCTGAATTAACATGTTATTGTTGTTACTGTTGTTGTTAAGTGCCACCAAATCAGTTCCGCCTCATAGTGACCCTGTATAGGTTTTCCTAGGAGTGGTTGGTGCACTTAAACCACCAACCTTACAGTTTAAACTGACTTTGCAGTCCAGTGCATTAACCCACAGAACCACACCGGAATTCCTGAATTAACATGAGGGTAATTGATATTACAGGTTCATGGCTCTTTCTGGAATCCTGGTGGTGCAGTGGGATAAAGCTAATAATTGCAAGGTCAACAGTTCAAATTCACCAGTGACTGTGGAAGAAAGATGAAACTGTCTGCTCTAGTAAAGACTTACAGTCTCGGAAACTTATGAAGTAGTTCTTCTCTGTCCCATAGAGTTGCAACGAGTCAAAATCAACTGATGGCAGTGGTTCGTTTTGTGTGTATGTGTGTATTTGATGACAGTTTTTTTCACTTTCTCTCACTAAGGCGCTAGTGATAAGATCTGGTTTGAATTTCTCTTCTTTTAGGTTCAGTGTTATTGTTTTTAGGTGCCATCGAGTCAGTAGTGACTCATAGCGACCCTATGCATAACAGAATGAAACACTGACCAATCCTGGGCTGACTTCACAATTGTTGCCACGCTTGAGTCCATTGATGCTGCCACTCTGCCAGTCCATCTTGCTGAGGGTCTTCCTCTTTTCCACTGACCTTCTACCCTACCAAACATGATATCCTTCTCCAGTGACTGGTCCCTCCTGACAATATGTCCAAAGTATGAAAGATAAAGTTTGGCTATCCTGGCCTCCAAGGAGCACTCTGGCTGTACTTCTTCCAAAACACACCTATTGGTTCTCTTGGCAGCCCATGTCACTTTCAATATTCTCCTCCAACATTATAACTCAAAGGCATCAATTCTTCTATGATTCAGTACATACCATTTATTGTCCTCTGCCCTTGTTATCCCGTTCTAATCTGACTTAGGGAGCTTTTGTAAGGTATGCATTAATAGCTAACTTCATGATTGGCAGTCCAAACCCTTCAACTGCTTTGCAGAAGAAATATGAAGCTGTTTACTCTCATAAAGATTACAGTCTCACAGATTTTCTATGGGGTCACTGCAAGTTAGAATAGACTTAATGACAATGGTTTTGTTTTCTGTTTTGTAATACAACTTAACACCTTTATTGTTGTTAAGTGCTATCGAGTCGGTTCTGACTCATAGCAGCCCTGTAGAGGGATTCCTAGGAGCAGTTAGTGAGCTTGAACCACTGACCTTGTGGTTTAAACCGATGTTGCATTCCATTGTATTAACCTGCAGCACACACATCATCATAGCACTATATAAGCCTCTGGATGGTACCGATTCAGTGGCACCTAACAACAACAACTGACAAATTGATAGGGAACTGTGGTAGTTCAGTGGTTAAGCTTTCAGTTATCCACAGTAAACTCAGCAGTTTGAACCCCCTACCTGCTCCATGGGAGACCGATATGGCAGTTAGCTTCTATAAAGATGACAACCTTGGAAATAATATTGTTGATGAGGTACTTTTGCTGGGAATCTAGGTCTCCCAAAAGGAAGATTGAAATTCTACCACTGAGCCACCACCTCCTTTATCCATGGACTTCTTGTTGTTAAGTACTGTCGAGTCAGTTCTGGTTCATAGCACCCCTATACAGAGTTTCTAAGGAGAAGCTGGTGGATTTGAGTCATCAACCTTGTGGTTAGCAGTCAAGTGCTTATCCTACAGCACAATGCCAGACTCCACAGACTTGTTAAGTGTCGTCGAGTATGTCCCAACTCACAGTGACCCTGTATAGGATTTCCAGGGAGCAAATGATGAATTTCAACTGTAGAAGATTTAAATATAAAGATACTTTCAGAGGACTATGACGTAAATGGTTATGTTCTCAACTACTGAAAGAAAGATTGACAGTTCTAGATCACCCTGTGGCATCCTAGAAGACAAGCCTGACAAACTGTTTCTGAAATAATATAGTACTGAATAGCCTATGGAGCAATTCAGATACATGGGGTTGCCAGGAATCAGAACTGACGCTATGGCAACTAACAGCAATAGCAGTGACTTCTAACATTATATTACTTTTCAGTATGCCATAAAACTTACAATATGAAAAAGGTAAATCAGCTGCTTCATACCATTTCTCATCTTTTATTTTTATTGTTTGTTGTATTTATATATGCTGATTCTTTCCTGGTATCATAAGCACATGCTTTTTCTTCCTACTGTATAGTTCACCAGTGCTTCAAAGTTGTTACATTATTCATATCAAAAAGTATAGCAAACCTTTTAGTTCAAAAGCCAAACCCAAAACAAACCATTTTCTTGACTTTCAATTTTTAAGTAACTCATGGTTTATGTAAATAATAAGCATTAAAGCTTCCTTTCATTTGAATGCATATTATGTCATGGTACTATATGAAAGATTTTACCATTCGCATATTATTTAATTGCCCCATAAAATAACTACCCCCAAAGCTGTTATTATCAGAATATTTACTTTACAAATGAAGAAACTGAGAATCAAAGATGGCACTTTGCCCAAGGTCACATTTTTTGCAATGATCTAAAAACAAGTTAAACTCATTTCTTTCTGATACTAGAGAGGTCTTAGCAAATGAATAATACTATTTCTTTCTAACACAAACCTAATTTGGTGTTACTTTAATTAATCATGAGTTTATCTGCCTGAGGCACCAATTATTATTATTGTTAAGTGTTATCAAGCTGTTTTTGACTCACAGTTACCCTGTATAGGGTTTCCAAGGCATGGTTGATGAGTTTGAACCACCGACCTTGTGGTTCAAACCAATCTTGTGGTGCAATGCTTTAGTCCACAGTACCACACCAAGACTCCTTTATTCCTGAATGCTAAGTTTATAGTCTCCTCCTTTGGTGAAATAAACATCTGATTTTTCAATTAGCACACAAATGATCCCAATGAACAACAGCATATATCCTCCAGTTTAGTCTTGGTATACCTGCTCAGCAGCATTAGAAATACTGGTCTACATGCCGGCTTTTGTAGGCTTCTCAAGGATACTGACAACCCTGCTCAGAGAAAGGAAAACAAATGGCTTGTTTGAAATGTGGCTGTGATTGTATACGTCTGAAATTGTCTCTTGGCATGAACATAATTGCAAGAGTTTGTCATTAAAGTTTTTTGAATAATGCATTAACTCTCTACCATTGATAGACAATTTGCCTCATAAGTAAAACTTACCATATGACTTTATCACTTGATATTCTTTGTCAGTAGAGAAAGGTGGTTTTCCCCACCTTAAATTAGGCAATCATTCTAGCAACTCAAAGTAATTTCTGAGACATGATTGACAGATGGAAGAGTAACATAAGTCTTTCATGAAAAGGATGTGCATTATAAGAAAGGGGGCCTAGGTGCTCCAATAAAAATAAAGATCCCAAACTTCTACATTGATAACCCTGAGGAAAAACTCAGTAAATTATTTACTCCATTCCCTTGAACATCATTTTCAGATTTCAGAATAATAAGATCTTTTTTTGTTGTTGCTATGTCTATGTGATAAAAATATAGTTGAAGCAATTTTTAAGATGCAATAGATATTAGAGAAATTATGATGCTATTGAAAATCTTAGATATGAACTAAAAAAAAAAAGTAATACATCTTAATCATCTGGAATATATTAAATCACCTTCATCTCATTTTATAGTAAACAGTGTTTTGAAGAAATATTCAAAATATCCTAAAAGAGAATTACATCATAGGGTAGAATACTAAATAATGAATTGCCATGCTTTTAAATTCATGCACTCTTTTGCGTAAAGTGTTTCTTTAGAAGGCATACATCTCTTTATCCCATGCAGCTGCCACAAAATTTAGATATAGGTATAAAGAAATGCCAACTTATTGGGATAAGAGGATTATGCACAATGCCTGCCAGGTAGTGCAGATTCAAGAGGATATTTTGCTTTGTTTTATCTTACTTCTGTGATGATAACTTCCCAACTCAGGTTACAAATTATATTTGAAATAATAGGAACCTTTTGAAATAGGTCTTAAAATAGATCATTTGTTCTTATTAAATACCATTCTTTCGAGGGTCTTCAAAAGGTAAATAAGTCCAGGAGTAAATATACATAACATTACAGCTCCCCTAAGAGAGATGTGCATTACATTAATGTTTTATTTCATATTTAATAGAATAAAAAAGGAAACATATTTTGCAGATATTAGCAAAATTAAACCAAATTAGCTAAAAGGGGAAGCTAAAGATACACACACACAAACAATATTCACACCTGTATGATGAGAGTATGTATAGTATTGTGATTGTTGCTAAGTGTCCTCCAGTCTGTTCCAACTCATAGATTTTCAAGGAGTTACTGGTGGATTTGAACTGCCAACCTTGTGGTTACAAATCTAGTGCTTATATTTCAGCACTACACTAAGTTTCCATACACGATTTATTGTTGTTGTTAAGTGTTGTTAAGTTGTTGGTTTCGACCCATAGTGACACTCTATAGGGTTTCCGAGGAGCAACTGGTGAGCTTGAACCTTTGACCTTGCAGTTCAAACCGACTTTGCAGTACAGCACATTAACCCACAGTGCCACACCAGGATACACACAGGGTATAGAAAAGGAAAAATAAAGATATTTGATCAACTGATAATAGACAAAAAGAATGATATCCTATGTGTATCCCACTTGCCTTGTTTTTCCATGTAGACAGTCCCTAAAGGAGCTCTGGTAGCGTAGTGGTTCAAAACTACCAGCCGCTTCGTGGGAGAAAGATGAGGCTTTCTAATTCCGTAAAGATTTACACCCTCGGAAACCCTGTACAGGGTCGCTGTGGGTCGGAACCGACTTGACGGCACTTAACAACAACAACAACAACAAATAGGTAATACAGAAATGGCTGCAAGCATACATTGACAGAGAGCTTCCAGAGGTTCAAGCTGGATTCAGAACAGGACATGGGATATCATTGCTGATCTTGGCTGAAAGGAAAGAATATCAGAAAGATATTTACCAGTGCTTTATTGACTACACAAAGGCTTTCGATTGTGTGGATCATGACAAGCTATGGACAACATTGTGAAGTATGAGTATTCCGGAACACTTAATTGTGCTCATGAGGAATCTGTACGTGGACCAAGAGGCAGTCGTTGGTACAGAACATGGAAACACTGAATGGTTTCAAATTAAGAAAGGTGTATGATAGGGTTGTATTCCTTCGCCATACTTATTCAACCAGTAAACTGAATAAATAATCTGAGAAGTTGCTTATATGAAGAAAAACGTGGCAGCAGGATTGGAGGAAGACTCATTACCAACCTGCGATATGCAGATGATACAACCTTGCTTGCTGAAAGTGTAAAGGACTTAAAATATTTACTGATGAACATCAAAGAGCACAGCCTTCAGTATGGATTGCATCTCAATGTAAAGAAAACAAAAATCTTACCACTGGAACAATAAACAACATTTTTATCAGTAGAGAAAAGATTGAAGTCGTCAAGAACTTCATTCTTCTTGGATCAACTATCAACACTAATGGAAGCTGCAGTCAAGAAATCAAACGACGTATTGCATTAGGCAAATATGCCACACAATACCTCATTAAAGCATTGACGAGCAAAGATGTCAACTTGAGGACTAAGGTGTGTCTGACCCAAGCCATGGTATTTTCAACAACCTCATATGTATGTGAAAGCTGGACAGTGAATAAGGAAGAGTATAGAATTGGTGCTTTTGAGTTATGGTATTGAAGGAGAATATTGAAAGTGCCATAGTCTGCCAAAAGAACCAACAGATCTGTGTTGGAAGAAGTGCAGCCAGAGTGCTCCTTGGAGGCTAGGATGGCCAAACTTCATCTCTCATATTTTGGACATATTGTAAGGAGGGACCAGTCACTGGAGAAGGATATCATGTTTGACAAGGCGGAGGGTCAGAGAAAAAGAGGAAGACCCCCACAAAATGGATTGACAAAGTGGCAGAATCAATGGGCTCAATCGTAGCAACAATTGTGAGGTTGGCCCAGGACCAGGCAGTGTTTCATTCTATTGTATATAGGGTCGCTTTGAGTCGGTACTGACTCAATGGCACCTAACAACAACTATGTATAGTGGGTTCCTATGCAGACTCATGGAGACCTTCAGCACAGAAGAATGAAACACTGTCAGGTCTTGTGCCATCCTTACAATCGTTGTTATGCTTGAGACCAATGCTGCTGCCACTGTGCCAATGCATCTCTTTGGGGATCTTCTTCTTTTTCACTGGCTTTCCACTTTACCAAGCATGACGTCCATCTACAATTACTGGTACCTCCTGTCGGAAGTATGAGAGACAAAGTTTCATCATCCTGACTTCTGAGTAGCATTCTTGTTGTACCTTCTTCCAACACAGATATGTTTGCTCTTCTGGCAGTCCACAGTACTTGTAATATTCTTCTCCAGCACCATAATCCAAATGTATCAATTCTTCTACAGTCACCCTTATTCATTGTCCAACTTTTACATGCATAAAAGGCTATTGAAAATATGATGGCTTGGGTCAGATATACCTTAATCCTCAAAATGACTTTTTTTTTTCTTAAGTACTTTAAGGATATCTTGTGCTAAATGGAATACTTCATGTGAACTCTTGACTGCAGCTTCCATGAGTGTTGATGGTGGATCCAAGCAAATTGAGTCTTTGACAACTTCAAACTTTTCTCCATTTATCATAATGTTACTTATTGTTCCAGTTGAGAGAATTTTACATTGGGCTGTGAACCACACAGAAAGCTGTGGTCTTAGATCGTTATCAGTAAGTATTTCAGTCCTTTTCAGTTTCAGCAAGCAAGGTTGTATCATCTGCACATTGCAGATTGTTAATGAGTCTTCCTCCAATCCTGAATCCATGTTTTTTTCATGTAATCCTGCTTTTCATATTATTTGCTCAACATAAAGATTGAATAAGTATGGTGAAAGATTACAACCTTGGCACATACTTTTCCTAACCTTAAGCATTCACTATCCCCTTGTTCTGTTTGAACAACTGCATCTTGGTCTGTGTACCGGTTCCTCATGAACACAAACATTCCAGAATACTCATTATCTACAATCTTGTTCATAACTTGTTACAATTCACACATCCAAAAGTGTTTGCATAGTCAATCAAACACAGGTAAACATCTGACTTCAACTAAGATCCATCTGATGTCAATAATGACAACCGTCATCCCACATTCTCATCTGGATCCAACATGAACCTCTGGCAGTTCCCTATCAATGTACTGTTGAAGTTGTTTTTTAATTATCTTTAGCAAAAATTTACTTGCATAGATATTGATTATATTGCCTGATAATTTCCACATTCTTTTGGGTCACCTCTCATTGGAATGGGCACAAATTGATTTCTTCCAATCAGTTGGCCAGGTAGTTGTATTCCAAATTTCTTGGCATAGATGAGTGAATTCTTCCAGTAGCACATCGATTTGTTGAAATGTTTCAATACGTATTGAATCAATTCTAGAAGCCTTTTTCTTTGCCAGTGCCTTCAGTGCACATTGGACTTCTTCCTTCATTACCACTGGTTTTTGATCATATGCTACCTTTTGAAATTATTAAGCGTTGACCAATTCTTTTTGGTACAGTGACTCTGTGTATCCCTTCCACCTAGTAACCATGACAATTACACCTTCCATCAAGAGACTTTCCCTAAAGTTTCCAGCGCATACTGATTTTTGTTTCCTTTTCTTATTTCATACCATTAATCACCTGTGGCACTCATTTGGAACTTTAATTAGACACAAATTTAAAGTAGGTATCATCATATACCATTGTTTAACTGTTGTTCTTATTTATCTTCTAAGCTAGGATATGTCTAAAATCTGTCTCACCACTACAATACAAGTGCCTTGATGTGAAAACCTATCTTTTACTGTTTAATATCCACACTACATGTGGTAGGGTGCCAGAAACTGTTAACAAAAGAAATGCATTTATTTCCACTTGTGAATGTTGTCAAGTGCTGGGGAAATCTTAGCAGGATCAGAGAGTCTCATCTTTCTATTGCTGAGCAGCTGGTGGGCTTGAAATACCTATTTTGTAGTTCAAAAACCAGTGCTTATGCTATGGAGCCACCATGCTCCCCACTTGTGGATGTTGCTAAGTTGTTGTTAAGTGCCATTAAATAACTTCCGACCCATAGAGACCCTGTATAGGGTTTCCGAGGAGCATCTGCTGAGCTTGAACTGCTGACCTTACAGTTCAAACAGCTTTGTAGTCTGGCACATTAACCCACAGTGCCATACTAGGACTCATGGGTTTGTTGTTGCTGTGAAGTGCCTGCAAGTCAGTTCTGACCCATAGCGACCATACATAGGATTTCCAAGGAGCAGCTGGTGAGCTTGAACCACCCACCTTGCAGTTCAAATGGCTTTGCAGTCTGGCACATTAACCCACAGCACCACACCAGGACTCCAGGACTCATGAATAGGAGACCACAAATTTCAATACTAAATAAATTAAGTGACATTTTCATAGAATTTTCCCCAACAAAATGTATTCAGTTGTGGCACAGTGAGATGTTTTCTTTAACGTATAAAAACAGTGAAGTATAAGCATGTAAACCTTTAAAGTAACCTAGAATTATCTGGTTTTGTTCTTCATTCAAACAATGGGAGGTAAGGGAAATCTACTAGAAATAGTTTATGGAAAAGTCTCAATAGAAAGACAAACTAGTAGGTCAGACAGTAGCAAGATTTGCCTGTTTACATCCTTCTTTATGGAGACCTTTCTACTTTCATATGTCAGAAGGTTCCAGCATTAAAATTTAACCAACAAAAATTTCCTGGCAGTGTTCAGTAATCAGGTCAATGATCCAGAAGAGGATAAGAGAACACTGCTTCTTAGTGAGAAGAAAGGAACATTTGGGTGTAAGGCATTCAAGCAGATGCCCAGCTGTAATGAAAAGCATCATGAAAAATTGAGCATACCTGAAATGATCAGTAACTAGGTTTTAGATCCTGCTGGGGAGCAGCTAACCTTGTGTTTCAGTCAAGATTTTTAATGTAGACATTTCCCTTTAAAATTACTCTAAGAATGCAACATAAGGTTTAATGGCACTTATTCATTTAAAAAGACATTAAGCAACACAGAGTTGAATATGCATAAGGAACTGAAGAGAGAAAAAAAGGGGGTTTGTGGAAGATTTGGGATTCAGCTGAGACCTCAAAGACCTTGAAGGAGGCAAAGGATATGGATTTAAAAAGTGCAAGTGAAATGGCTTCTGATTGTGGTTACCATTGAGCAGGGGTGGCAGTGGGGGGTGGTCCGTATAATGAAAATTTAGTAACTAGAACAGTTGTGTGTTGATACTATGTTGAAATTGTGTTAGATCAGACAGGTGGAGTTGGATTGAAATAGATGAGTTTGGGCTTAATGCCATAGATAAAAAGGAGTCATTTTATTTTTCTGAAGCTGGCAAAAGGTCAGTGACAAAGAGGAAGACCCTCAACAACATGAATTGACACAGAGGCTGCAAAAGTGGGCTCAAGCATACAAACAATTATGAGACCCGTGCGGGACCTGAAAGTAGTTTTGTTCTGTTGTACATTGGGTCACTATAAGTCAGAACTGACTCAACAGCATCTAACAACAACAAAAACAACAACAACAAAATAGTGATATAGGAGTATTTGTGGGAAACAAAAGGTTAATTGCCTAGTGACTAATCAATAGATTGGCAGTTGAATCTACTCAGAGGAACCTTGAAAGAAAGATCTGGTGATCTACTTCCAAAAGGTAACACGCTTGAAACCTAAAGGTAACAACCTGAGAACAACACATAAGGATTTTCAAGGCTTGGGTGGAAGAGACGCCATTGACATTGTTTTTGTGGTTTTATAATTTTGTTTGTTTGTTTTTTTCAGTACTGATATGGTTTAACTTATTTACTCAAGTTATATTTTAGCCTTTTTTCATTTACATATATTAAACTATTCTTTTTATACTGTTCAACTATTTCCATTATGGAAATTCTAGAACATGCAAATAAGCAACATTGAGAAAATGGAAAGTCTGGTAAAATTACCACTTTTAAGTCTATAGGATATATCCTTTAGATGCAAAATCTCTTTTCAGGAAACGGTAAACATTAAGTTGGGTGCTCAAAGACACTTTCTTTCTCGTGTCATTTTCCTTTGTCGTATGAAGCTTGAAATATTTAGACATAAGGATCATGGAATCTGCCATTATGAAGAGAGCCCAAGAATAGTTCAATGTTCTTTGTATTTTCATTCAGTTTAATTAATAATTATATGTTAAATGCTAAACATTAAATGCTATTCATATTCCAGGCACTGGGATTGATTTACATTTGGGGATTCATTCCTTCAAAAACTACTGACTGAATAACTGTTCTTAAGTGCTGACGTAATGATCAAATAGTGTATCTTTCAATGTGAAAAAAAGAAAAAAATTATACTTTTTACAAAATTGGTTTTACACAGTATTTGTCCTTTTGAGACTGACTTTTTTTCATTCAGTGTAATGAACTCCAGGTTCACACATGTAACAAAAAAATTTGAGTATTAATGATAATTCTTTAATGTTGCACAGTATTCCATTGAGCATATGTGCCAAGACTGTTTATTCACTCTTCCACTGATGGCCATTTAGGTTGTTTCCATCGTTTTACTATTGTGAATAGTTCTGGGATGAACATGGTTGTACATATATCAGCAATGAGATATCATTTCACCCCAGCATTTATAACAACATTTGTAAAACCAACAGAAAGCTGGAGAGGCTTAAAGGAACTGTCTTAGTTTCCTAGAGATTCCATAATATGGTAGATAGGTTTAAAGATCAGAAACTGAGTTTTTCACAATTGTGGAGACTACAAGTCTGAATTCAAGAGCATCAACAAAGCTATGTTCTCTTTATCCATTCCAGAAGAAGATTCTTCCATGTTTCTTTCAGTCACTGGTTGTTCTGGATGTTTCTTGGGTATTCCTTGGCTTATAATTGTTTGTTGTTAGGTACTGTCCAGTCAGCTGTGACTCATAATGACCCTATAAACAATAGAACAAAACACTGGCAGGTCTTAGTGTTATGTTTGATCCATTGCTGTTGCCACTGTATAAATATTTCTTGTTAGGGGTCTTCCTCTTTGGAGATCACAGTTTGTGTGACCCTGTTATTTTCTTTTATAAAGTGCTATTCACACGTGATTACAAGTAGAATTCACAATTCTTTATGACTTTGTTAACTGATAGCAACTGCAAAGAAAACCCTGAATTCCCAAATAAGATCACATATACCAATGCTGAATTTAGTACTTAAGCAAATCTTTTTGAGAGAAATAAGTCAATTAATGGCAGAAACCTTAAGAAAAAGAACTCTTAGGCTGAAGTCTAGCCTTCATTTTCTCTCATTGATACTCTGGATTGGGTTTTCTGTGCCAGACCAACTCAGCTTTTCTCTATTTCTACTGCAAGCTGCTTCCTCTTCTCTCTTTCCTTCTTTTTCACTCTCAATGGTCTAGAATGGTAGTCTACACTTTTTTTATTTCACTTCCTCAACTCCTGCCCTACTCCCCTAGCCTCTATTATCTTCCTTTATTTCCCTAACCTCTCTATTGATAAGTACATGCTAAGATCATTAAAGACTTCCAAATTTCCAAGTTAAATATAGTTTTCAGTAGTCATAGTACTTGGTTTCTCTGCAGTATTTGCAACTGTTGACAACTCCACATCTCATTAAATGTATTTCTTTTCTGCTATCAATTTATCTTAATTACCCTCCTACATCTCATTCTCCTTTGCTGTCATCTTTCTCATTGCCCTTCCTTCTGAAACACTGGTGGTTCTCAAGACTTTGTGTTTGTTTTGATTAATTTCTCACTTCATATTATTTTTGGTTAGTGTCATCCATAAATTCTACTACTAATAATTCAAAATTCCAATCTCTAGTTCCAACTTTTTCTGTCAGAGTTGTATTCTAACTCTGTAGTAGGAATAATAATCTGTTTCAGTTATCTCCATTTAAATGTCTAAATTTGAATTTACTTTGTTTCTTCCCAGCACAGCATTTTTAATCTGGTCTTATCAATTAGTGAATATAAAAAAAAGCAGACATTTTAGAGTCACTTTCTCTCTCATTCTCACATCTAATATGGGAGGAAAACTGTGGTCACATTGCAATAAAGCGTAAAGGCTCTGATGCAAACTGACTGCATTTAGAGTTTAGCACTATTTGCGAGCTCTATAACCATGGCAAATTAGTTAACCTTTAGGTCTAATCTAAGAAAATTGTGTTAATAATAAATATGCACATCTCATAGGGATGTTATGAGAAATAGACTGCCTGACAAAGCATGAGCAGTTAGTATTGTTAAGTGTTACCATCATCATCATTGTTATTTATCATTAAATTCTCTCAGTTACACATGATATTTCATTTGAGTCTAGGCTGTCTTTTTGTCAATCATTCTGTCATCATCAAGCACTCATTATAGCTCTCCCTCAGATTTATTTTTCCTATCAACTGTAAAATCCCTTTCTGTCTGTTTTTGGAAAATATGTTAGACTAATCTTGGGGAATCAGTCTAAACATATTATCTCCAGTCTGGTCCAGTACTCTGCTGGAGTGGAAAAAATCCAAGATTCCTAAAAAATTCATTCCCACAACAGCCCGTTAGCCCGTACGGACGCTGCCGCTTCAAAGACCAGGCAACTCTCCATTTGGATAATATGTCTAGTTTCTGTGTGCCCAAATCTTTAGTAGCCATTGAAAATAATTCCCCACTTTTTTTTACTGGGAAAATGGCCATTCATCCTTAAATATTTAACCCAAACATCAGGATTTTTTTTTTTTTCATTTGTTTGTTTTGCTTTTAACTTTTTATTGTTAATAGAGTGGAAGTTTACAGATCATTAGTTTTACATTCAACAAATCATAGACTTCATTTCATTTCATGATTGCAATCTGCTCAATGTAACGTCAATTATTTCACATCCTCCCAGTGAATCTTGTTTTCATTCTCACTTCTTTCCCAACCCTTTTGTCTGTAGGTAAATGCTGCCCTTTCGATGTTGGATTCTTGACCATTCTATAGTGTTCAGATTTCATAGTATTGTTGTCCTTTCTATAGATCTTTCTACTACTTGAATGAAAATCGAATCATGAGGGTGAGTTTAGCTCTAGACCTGAAGGATGATCAAGTACCATAGTCTCAGGTTACTCCAGTATCTTTCTGACCAGTAAGTCTGTTCTGTTTTATAATTTTCACTTTTGTTCCATACTTACTCCCAGACTATCCAAGACTTTCTAATGTGATCCCTTTCAAAACAGTAGGTAGTGCTAGCCAGATACCATCTAATTCTTCTCGTGTTCATGTGTTCCACTAGTCAATTGGACTAATTGATTTCAAGTGTCTTCAATTTCTACCAGTTTTCTTTCCTCTACACAGGAGAGACCCAATAGATGCTAAACATAAGTTTTTAATGAAAGATATTTGTAATGAAATTATACCCATCATCTTTAAAGATTTCTTTTACTTATATTAAATCATCTGTTTCCTTAAAAAAGGAAAATGTATACCAATTTTATCATTTATTCATGTAAATTTAAATCTATTTTGACTAGACCTTTGTAAGTCTATCATATGTTTAATAAGTATACTTTGTTTTTAAGTTTTTATTGTGAATTATGTGGGTTTACATGGGAGAACATCAGTTTTACATTCATCCTATTGTATTTTGTTTCATTGCAATGATTACAATCTCCTCCATGCATCATCAAATAACCAAAGGGTATACCCCACAGGCCTGCCCCCCGCCGTCAATACACAGCCCCTCTTCCTCTCTGAGTCCAGTGTCCTCAGCTGCTCCATCTGTCCACGTCATCATCTGTGTCTCCATTTCTGGTGCCACTGCTTCTCTGGATAGGGTTCCGCACTCCACTCTTCTCACTTGATGGTTCCAGGAACCTCCGCTCCTGGACTGAAAAATCAGTCACTCCCCTCCTTTTGTTAAAAACAAAACAAAACAACAACAAAAAAAACATAGAAAACATCTACCTTTACATTTCCGACCCTCACAGTCAGTCCTGATAGCAATTATGCACTATTGTACCACAAAAGTCTTATACCCATCTCCTTTTATTAGCCCCGTCCCAACAGATTGGAAACTAGTGGAGATTCTATCTTCCACCACCCCATCTAGAACTACCCTCCCTCTTGAAAGCATGTAAGCCAGTCACTTATTAACTTTATAGGCCACCTCATTTTGGGTAGCCAATGTCTAAGTTGCCCATCCCTGTCAACTCTGTGTATCAAGGGGATGGGAGTGATCCTTGCTGTAAAGATTTGTTCCTTTTTTTGAGCTACCATCCATAAGTATAAGTAAAGTTCATCAAATTGTAGCAGGTTACTCTTTTTTTTTTCCTCTTCTTTCTTCTACTAGTAGAGTTTTGAGCTTCCAACCATTGAAGCCAGGTCAAGTGGGTACTATCTGCAAGTATGGGTGTTCTTGGCATTTCCCCTCACTTCATATCAGCTGGACATTTCACTCTCCACTCTAGTCTCTGTGGCCTTGACAATGCCTCTGGGCCCAGGAGTCCCCGGGTCTTGCCATACTGCTGGCCAACCAGGTTACCACAGAGGTTCAACAGGAGTCTATTGAATGTAGTCGAACTTAGCTGGCCACTTCATTACTGTTTTTTCCCCTCTTCCCCTTATCGGTGACCAACGTGTTCACCAAACAGACCACATGCCTGCTCGTATATTCCCGTTGAGTCTTAGTCTTGGAAGGTAGTTTGCTTTGAGAGGACCTGACCACTTGCCTTGATGGCTCCTAGGTGAACAGCTTGCTTGTTCTTGTAGTAAACAGACTGCTGTTAATGTTTTTTTATTTTTCCTACCAGTCTTTCTTTCATGAAATATCTGCTGTTCTTCTAGCTGCACAAGGCTGGTCTAGTTGTCCTTTCAAGTGGGAATTTACCACCTCAGAAGATTCTGGATGGGGTTCAGGATTACACCTATGGTCTTATGCAATGCAAAGGCTCCACGAGAAGCCTCTTTCACTGGGCAACTTCTAGCCCCCTTTAAGATATTCCAATCAGTTATAGGCTGAAGATGGACTTACAAGCTTTATATTGTGATGTTTCTGGCTATTCCTTTCTCTCCCCACTCAAGTGTCTATTTTACAATAATAGGCAAGGGAAACCAATATTCAAAAGACATCCAAGCATCTTAACATTATTCCCCTCTTTTATCCATTCAAACCATGCCTCAATCCCTGTATCCTGAAGCCCTGTTGCTTCAAGGTTGTGCATACATCATTATTTACTTCTGTCCCACTTAGCCCATGTGACCCTACCTAACTGTTCTCCCATCCACCTTGTTCTTACATTCCCCTCCCCCTTCTTGTGTATTGCCTCACCCCATCCCAACACCCAAGCTATCCTGTGTCTATTCCCTACACTGTGCTCTATCTTTCCCTCTCTCCCTCCCCTCCCCTTATCCCATGCATCCTGGTGATCAGCAAATATATATATATATATATAATTTTAACTTTTTTTCCTCTTTTAGGGTGGGTTCTTTTTCTTAGTCTTTTACAATAATGGTCCTATGCAGTAATTCTCCTTTTGTGACTGACTAATTTCATTCAGCGTAATGTACTCATGGTTCATCCATGTTATGCGGTGGCTTACAGCTTCCTTGTTGTACTTCAGGGTAGCATAGTATTCCATTATGTGTATGTACCACAGTTTGTTTATCCATTCTTCAATTGATGAGCACTTAGGCTGTCTCTACATTTTTGCTATTGTAAATAGTGCTGCTATGAACATTGGTGTGCATATATCTACTCATGTTATGGCTCATATTTCTTGTGGATAAATACCAAGTAGAGGAATTGCTGGATTATAAGGTATTTCTCTTTCCAACCTTCTGAGGAAGCACCATATTGCTTTCCAGAGTGGTTGGACCATTTGGGAATCCCACCAACAATGTAGGAGGATCCTAGCCTCTCTAGATACTTTTTTATTTTTGCTGTTATTGCTGGTGTGAGATGATATCTCATTGTTTTGATTTGCATCTCTCTAATGGCTAATGATTGTGAATATTTCTTCATATGTTTGTTGGCTGCCCCAATCTCCTCCTTGGTGAAGGGACTGTTCATGTCCTGTGCCCCATTTTTAAACTGGGTTATTTGTCTTTTTCATGTAGAGGTGTTGTAGTTTCCTATATATTTTAGAAATTAGTCCTTTGTTTGATTGATGTGTCATTGCAAGAGATTTTTTTCCCAGTCTCTGGGTTCCCTTTGTACTCTTTTGGTGAAGTCGTTTGATGCACATGAGTTTTTAATTTATTATGTCCCAGTCATCTATTCTGTCTACTTTTGTTTGTGTAGTTTTCAAAATGTTTGGTCGTCTGTGTATGACCTGAATTAGAGCCCTCATATTTGTCCCTATTTTTTTCATTGATGACCTCCATAATTTTGGGATTCACATTTAGGTCTTTAATCCATGCAGAGTTGATTTTGTATAGGGTGTGAGGTCAAGGTCTTGTTTCAATCTTTTGCATATCACTTTCCCACTGCCAGCACCATCTGTTAAAGAGACTATCTCCTCCCCATGCAATATACCTAGGCACTTTGTCAAAAATCCGTTGGCTGTATGTGGATGGGTTAATTTCTGGATTCTTGATTTTGTTCCATTGATCAATGTATCTTTCATTGTACCAGGACCAGGCTGTTTTGAACACTGTAGCCATGTAGTAAATTTTGAAATTGGGGTGTGAGAGGCTTCTAACCTTGTTCTTCTTCTTAAGCAGTGCTTTGCTTATCCTGGGTCTCTTTCCTTTCCATATAAAGTTTGTAATTGCTTTTTCTATCTCTTTAGAGAATGTTTT
>NW_006408609.1:6083446-6091059 GCF_000296735.1 Chrysochloris asiatica | reverse complement strand
TACCAACTCGATGGCACCTAACAACAACAATGGTGTGTTACAATGATTGTTTTTCTAATGTTGAACCATCTTGCATCCCTTTTATGAAACCCACTTGGTCATGATGTATTATTTTTTTTTATTTGCTGCTCGATTCTACTGACTAGGTTTTGTTGAGAATTTTTTGTGTCTATGTTCATGAGGGATATTGGTCTATAATTTTCTTTCTTAGTGATGTCCTTCCCTTGTTTTTGTATGAATATTATGCTTGTTTCATAAAATGTATTAGGAAGTTTTCCATCGTCTTCTGTATTCTGGAATAATTTGAGTAGAATTGGTGACAGCTCTTCCCTGAATGGTTGGTAGAAGTCAACCATGAAGCCATCTGGGCCTGGACTTCTTTTGGTTGGAAGTTTTCTGATGGCCTGATCATTTTTTTCCTCTGTTATGGGTCTGTTTAAGTTTTCTACTTTGTGTAAGTTTAGGTAGATCATGTTTTTCAAAAACTGTATCCATCTCTTCTAAGTTTTCGAATTTTTTGCAGTACAACTCTTCATAGCACTCTGTTATCCTTTGGATTTCGTTTGGGTCCATTGTGACATCACCCATAAGGTTTCTAATCTGAATTATTTGTGTCTTCTCCCTCTTTTCTTTTGTTATTTTTGCCAATGGTTTGTCAATTTGATTAATCCTTTCAAAGAACAAGTTTCTTGTCCTGTTGATTCTTTCTATAGTTTTTCTCTTTTCCATCTAATTTATTTCTGCTCCTATCTTTATTGTTTCTTTTCTTTTGGTGACTGTAGGTTACCTCTGTTGGTCTGTTTCTACCTGTTGTAGATGCTGTGTTAATGTGTTAATTTTGGTCCTTTCTTCTTTTTGGATATTTGCATTTACGGGAATAAATTGTCCGCTCAACACTGCTTTCACTGTGTCCCAAAGATTTTGTTATGTTGTGTTTTTGTTCTAATTTTTTTCTAGAAACTTCGTGAATTCACATTTAATTTCTTCAACTACCCAATCGCTTCTCAGCAGGGTGTTGTTCAATGTCCATGTATTCTACTTTATTTCCTTGGTCTTCTTATTGTTGATTTCTAGTTTTATAGCATTGTGGTCTGAAAAGATGCTTTCTAGCATTTTGATGTTTGTAAATTTATGGAGACTTGCTTTGTGAACTAACACATGGTCAATTCATGTGCACTGGAGAAGAATGTATATTGCACTGTTGTTGGGTTGAATGCTCTGTAAACATCTATGAGTTCAAGTTGGTTGATTGTGTTATTTAGTTCCTATTTAACTTTGTCGAGTTTCTCTCTGGTTGTTTTGTCCCTTTTCAAAAGTGGAGTATTAAAATCCCTAACTTCATTTGTAGATTTAGCTATTTCTTTCTTCAATTCTAGTAGGGTTTGTTTCATATATCTTGGTATTTTTTCACTGGGAGTGTAGATATTTATTATGATTATATCATCTTGCTTAATTGACCCTTTGATCATGAGATAGTGTCATTCTTTATCTCTTAAGCTGGTTTTTGCCTTAAAGTTTTCTTTATCAGAGATTAGTATTGCCACTCCTGCTTGTGTATTATTGCAGTTAACTAGGTATATTTTTTCCATCCTTTAACTTTTAGTCTGTTTTTGTGTTTGTTTGTATGTAAGGTGTATCTCTTGCAGGCAGCATATTGAAGGGTCTTGTTTTTCTTTTTTATCCATTCTGCCTTTCTCTATCTCTTCACAGGTGCATTTAACCATTGACATTCAATGTAATCATCAATAGGTATGAATTAATTGTTGCCATTATGTTAATTTTTTGGTAGTGCTGTTCATTCCTTTGTTCTTCATGCCTTCTTGTGCTGAGTTTGTGTTTTTTTGTGCTATTTCTTGTTGACTTCTTAGTTTTCATGTTTCCTTGTTCTGCTTGATGTTCATTTTAATGGTAAGTAGTTAAGTATTAACTTTCTTTGGGGTTACCCTATAGTCTATTAACGTTTCCCTCCATTTAAGACAGTCTATTGTATCCTGTAATCTACCTGACCTCCTCATCAGCTGTATCTCTGTTCCTATATTTTCCCCTTCTTTGACATTGTTATTATTTTGATCTTAGGTTGACCTCCCTGCTCTTTTGAATTTGTTGTGGTAATTTTGTTCTGTTCTGGACTCTAGTATTTGTTGTCTGAGTTTCAGGTGGTGTTACCATGCCTGTCAATCTCTGGTTGTTGTCTATTCTTGTTGGTTTAAAGTCCAAAGAACTTCCTTTAGGATATTTTGAAGTGCTGGATTGGCTTTGACAAAATGTCTTAGCTTCTGTTTATTCTGGAATTTTTTGATTGCACCATTGTATTTGATTGATGGTTTTGCTGGATAGACAATTCTTGTTTGGAAATTTGCTTTTCTTTTAGGGTTTTATATATGTCACCCCATTACCTTCTTGCCTGCATGGTTACTGCTGAGAAATCAGAGCTTAATCTGATTTGCTTGCCTTTGTAAGTAACACTTCTCTTTTCCCTAAACATGATTTAGAATTCTCTCCTTGTCTTTGATTTTGGAGATCTTGGTTATTATATGTCTTGGTGACTTCATTTGGTGTCTATCCTTCCTGAGGTACGTTTGGCTTCTTGAATGTTTATCTTCTTATCTTTCAAGATGTTAGGGAAATTTTCTTCCAGAAACTCTTCAACTATCTCCTCTGTGAACTTCTCTGATTCTTTCTGTTCCAGAATGCCAATAATTCTTAAGTTGTTCCTCTTCACGTTATCCAGCATGAATCTTAGACTCTCTTCAGATTTTTTTATCCTTTTTTTCTGCTTGCTCTTCTGTCTTAGCAGTATTGAGAGATTTGTCTTCCAGCTCACTGGTTCTGGCTTCCATCTCTTCAATTCTGCTCCTTTCCCCTTTCAGTGTATTTTCCATTTCTGATATTTTATTAATCACTTGGATCTCTTTTTGCAGGTTTTGAATTGTTTCCAATTCTGTATTGATCTTGTTTGATTGCTCCTGCAGTGCTTTCCTGCCTTCATCCTTATTTTCCTTACCCTTTTTCATAGCATTTGAATTTGTTTCCATATCACACTTCTGAATTCCTTCTCAGGCTAATCCAAAGCCTGCTCTTCCTGTTCCTGAAAGCCTTTGTCTGTCTCCAGCTCATTTGTACCAGTTACTCTTTTTTTTTTTGGACATGTTTTGAGCTTTTTTTTTTTTGTCATTTTCAACAGTTAGGTGGGTTTTTAATGCTTAAGGGGATGTTTGTTGCTGTGTTGGTAAGCTTAATAAGTATCTCCTGGTGAATATGCTCAGGTGATAGGCTTCCCTTTTCACATGCAATGACTAGTAGCTCTTATTGGCCCTTGTCTCAATGGTGGAATATTATGGAGTATGCTTGTAGCTTGGCTATATGACGATTGCTGTCTCTTCTTGAGTAACTAAGGGAGAAAAAGCTCCCACATCCAGGAAAAAACTGTGATCAAAATGACCAAAAACAGACGCAATATAAAAGCAGGGACAAAAAACACCACTCTAACACAAAAATAAAACTGCCGCCAACTGGCCAGTCGCCTTTGCTAATAGAAACCTCCAGCCGTGGGTGTGAGTGTCCACTCTCTCAGGACCCTTCTCTAGTCACCACTGCAGATGTGCGCAGATAGATTTTGAGAAGTTAATGGGAGAAAGAGTGTCTAATATTTTTGTCTCTGAGTGTAATTTAGGTATCTGCATGTGTACAGTGTAATTCTCAAAATACTTGCGTCCTTTTATGCTGGGGTTTTACAGATTGCTCATACAGTTTGTCTCTCAGGCCAACCCTGCTTTTTTCTTGCTGGTAGGCAGAAGTAAAGGGTCCTGCACAAGTTAACTTTAGGACTGGAACTCAAAGTCAGACATCATAAGCAGCCACCAAAGAATCTAACCAATGGGGCTTTTCCTCTCTGTGCCATGGGAAAACTGTGGTCTCAATGCTGGACTCCTTTTGGGGTGAATGTCCACCCACCTGAAAGTGTCCAAGCTGGACAGAGAAGGTGTGACAGGGAAGAGGAGGAAGAAATGTGTAGAATCCTCCCACACTTCCTTTTGCAGATGTCCCTGTGCTGGTTTTAGCGACGGTTCACTGTGCCAGTCTGGCTGTGGCCCCTCCCTCTGAACTCAGCCCAGGCAGAGTGACTGCAGAGGAAGTCCTGTGTCTGGATTGATTCCTAAATCACAATATTTGCCTTTATACTGTGATTTTTCCACCGGTGGGTACAGGAAACTGACGCCCTGCACTTTATGCTTGATCCAGAGCTCTGGGGATGTTTTGTGAAAGCAGCTTTCTGGGTTTTAGTCCCTCACTCACGGAGCCTGCCCTAGCCAACTTTGCTTCTGCCATCTCCCAAACTGGAAGCCCAATAAGTTTGCTTTTAAAGATTTTTTTATTCACCAATTTCTTTGTTATTCCTTTAAAATAAATTGCATTCTGCTTCTCTATATACAGCTGTACACTTCCACATAACAAAACCTGACTTCCCTTGTTTAAAATAATTCTGAGTGTATAGTGGTAACTTTCAGGGCTTTAGCAGGACCATTGCTCACACCAGAAGTGTTCTGTTACAAAGCACAGGGATTCTGAAGTGAAACTTTCTGGATTCAAACTCCTACTTTACTACTTAACAGCTATTCTGACTCTGAAAAAAAATGCCCCAATTGCTTCATCAACAACTTCACAGTATCTCATGGCAATGAAATTAATCAATAGAGATAAAGCTGTAGTAAGAGCTCAAACATTAACTACTGTACTGTTGTTAAGTGCCATTGAGTCAGTTCCAACTCCTAGCAACACTGTGTGGATTTCCAGGGAGAGGCTGGTGGGTTTGATCTTTCAACCTTGCAGTGAGCAGTCCAGTGGTTATCCTACACCACCACAGAAAGACTCCAACTACTATACTAAAACACTTTAATAACTACTTTATTAAAGAAAGATAAAAAGCAACTATTTAAATCTCATTCTCAACTCAAGCAATTTCTTTCAGCTCTGTCTTAGCTCCCCAGTCATAATTGTCTAAGTTCTACTTGTGTGGAAGTTCACTGATACTTGATTCCCTTTCATCATCTCCCATATATGATGTAGTGCCAGTGATGATGATAAGTTCTAATTATGTGGGAAGGGAGATGAAGCTAATTAGGTTTATATTGATGTCAAATAAATAACATTAACTGAACTTTTCCACTGGCCATTTCTGTTTAGTATTGTTATCACAGTAGTCTATAGCAGATATAATTTAAATGGATGATTTTATCTTCTTAGGGCCTCTAGGCTTGCAACCATCATTCATCTGTCAGTTTGTCACACTGTGGTAGCTGAAGTGTACTTGTGATACTGGAAGCTATGCCACAGGTATTTTAAATACCAGTAGGGTCACCCATGGTGAACAGATTCCAGACTAAGAAAGACTAGGAACAAAGACCGTTGGATTACTTCTGTGGATTTACCCTCTGAAAACCTTGTAAAATTTAGGATCTATTTTCTTCTACATAGGCCTAACATGGAGTCCTGGTGTCATGGTAGGATAAACACTGGACTACAAACCACAAGGTCAGCAATTCAAATCTACCAGCTGCTCCTTGGAAATCCTATACAGGGTCAGTATGAGTCAGAACAACTCCAAGGCACTTAACAACAGCAACAACAGGCCTGACTTGGATGTAATTATATAAAATCTTAATACTTCATGCCTGTGGTCAGTTATGTCACCACCTAAAAGTTTTAGATGAAGAGTTTTTCATGTTTATGTCAAGGTGATATGCATTTCTGTTAGAAAATGTAAGAGTTTTCTTAAGATAAGGTTTAAAAGTAATTACTAGTGAATTTGAAATTATTTCCCTTGAGCTTTAAGAATTATGTGTGCTGTCTTCAATTGTCTTACCATTAATGATTCTAACATTGTTAATTTTTTATGTTTTAATTGTGTTCAATTACAGCCTTAACTTTGATTCTAGTGAAATATATTCTTACAAGATAGCTTTTTGAATTAATGAATTGAAATTCATAATGGAAAATCATTTCAACTATCCAAGATTATGTTGATTCTTATTCTTGAGCATGTTTTATATTTCTAATGTATCGTATTATACTTCATCAAAAAGTATAGTATTAAACTAGATTATTTCCTTTGTCAAATTAACACCTACCTCTGGATATTAATGGATTCCTTATTTGGTGGTGTAGTATAAGCACTGGGCTGCTAACTACAAGGTCAGTGGTTCAAACTCACTAGCTGCCCCTCAGAAACCCTGTACAGGGTCCCTAAGTTAGAATCAACTTTAGGGTACTTAAAAACAACAACTAGCTAGTAATATATTAGTGATATTTGTGAATATACATACTTACTATGAAACTCAAAACCTTTGGATTAAGGTAATATTCAATCTATTTTTAAAATCTATAACTTTCCATGTTTTGAATAGCAGTTGTTGTTAAGTGCTGTCAAGTCAGTTCCGACCCATAGTGACCCTGTATAAGGTTTCCAAGGAGTGGCAAGTGAGCTTGAACCACCAACCTTGCAGTTCAAACTGACTTTGCAGTCCAGCACATTAACCAGCATCACCAAACCAGAACTCCAGCATTTAATATGTCTTAAAAATAATTTAATAGGTTACATTTGTTATTGTTTCTGATTTTTGATGTGACTTGAGAAATAATGACTAAATTCTCATCCATAATTTTATTGTAAAAGTAGTCTTATGATACAATTTTATGAATTAATACAAATATATGGATCCCTGGTGTGGTACTGTAAGGTAAGCACCTAAGTGATACCTGCAAGGTAGGTAGTTCAAACCTACCATCTGCTTCTCAGAAATCCCAAATCAGAACTAACTGGATGGCACTTAACAACAATAAAATATTTATGGTAAAAATATTCTCGAATCTCAACGAGGCATATTTTCAGAAGAGTGGTTTATCTCCAAAGCTATGAGTACAAACAGCACCAATTTGAAAACAATTTGATTCTTCAGGAATCGAAATCGTTGTTAGACATTATTTAGCTTTATTTACATTTAATTTGGAGTTCTGGTGTGGTGCTTTAGGATAAGCACTGGACCACCAAGTCAGTTTGAATTGTAGTGGTCAAGGATTGAAATCCTCCAATTGTTCTTCAGTGACTCTATTCAAGGTCAGTATGAGTCAGAACCAACTCAGTATGAGTTGGAACTAACTTGATGGTTTTAAGCCAACAACAACAAATTCAGTTTAGACTATATAAAAGATTGAGTCTTTCAAACACCATTTGTTGTTGTTGTTGTTGTCAGGTGCCATCGAGTCGGAACCGACTCATAGCGACCCCATGTACAGCAGAACGAAACAAAGTCCCATCCCGCGCCAACCTCACTATCGCTGCCACACTTGAATCCATCAATGCTGGCACCTGACCAATCCATCTCGTTGGGGTCTTCCTCTTTTTCTCCGATCCTCCATCTTACCAAGCTTGATATCCTCTCCAGCGACTGTTCCCTCCGGACAGTATGTCCAAAGTATGAGAGACGAAGTTTAGCCATCTTGGCCTCAAAGGAGCACTCTGGCTGCACTTCTTCCAAAACAAATCTATTGGTTCTTTTGGCAGCCCATGGCACTTTTAGTATTCTCCTCCAACACCACAATTCAAAGGCATCAAT
>NW_006408609.1:6081857-6083085 GCF_000296735.1 Chrysochloris asiatica | reverse complement strand
TGTTTTAAGTCCTCTTCACTTTCAGCAAGCAAGGTTGTATCATCTGTATATTGCTTATTGTTAATGAGTCTTCCTCCAATCCTGATGCCTCGTTTTTTTTGTTTTTTTTTTGTTTTTTTTTCATTAAACTAAATCCAAACACCATTTATTTTTATGGAAAATAATATTACTGTGTCCTGTTGTAGAACAAAACAAATTACTTAATGCATTAAATACTACTCACCCAGTGCTATACCACCTATAGTAACCAATGTAATGGCTATTTTAAGGCAATGAATGGAGTCTTTGTGTGGCGACCAAAAGGTCGGTTTGTGCAGTGAGAACTGTGGTTCAAACTCACCAGCTACTACTCGGGAACCCTATGCAGGGTCACTATGAGTAGGAACCAACTCTACTGGTACTTAACAAGAACAACAAAGATGGTTATGTCCGAATCCTTCAAATGTATAAAAAAGTTAGGTTTCATGGAAAGGTTAAGACTGCAGATAGAATTAACTTTGCTAATCAGTTGATTGTATGACTATTGTAAGAACATCCTGAGTTACCAGATAGGTCCAATGTAATCAGAAGCATCCTTAAATGGGTAAAGGGCAAGCCGGAGAAGGCCAGAGAGTAGGCAATGTGAAGAACTGAACTCATTATTGCTAGCTTTGAAGATGGAGTCAGTGGGTCATGAGACGAGACATGTGGGTGGCCACTAGAAGTTGAAAAAGACAAGGAATCAAATTCCCTCCTAGAGTCTCCAGAACAAGTGAAGCAGTGCTGGCACCTTGTTGATGCCTAATGAAGCCCATATTGAATGACTGATCTTCAGAGATTTATGCATTCAATTATTTTAAGTCACTAAGTTGTGGTGGAGTTCTGGTGTGGTGTTCACAAGTTGGTTTGAACTGCAAGGTTGGCATTTGGAGCTCATCAGTCACTCCTCTGAAACTCTGCATAGAGTCAGTATGATTTGGAACTGATTCAACAGCACATAACAACGATTTTGTGGTAATTTGTAACACTAGCAATAGAAAACAAATACATCACTCTGTCCTTCACAACCAACATCTTCAGTGTTTTACAGTAAACTATTTTTATTTTCACAACAAAAAAGTCTAACAATTTGATTTTATACTGCACACCAAGTTTTATATAGGCTTGTTGATTGCTTTGGTATGCTGACCTGGATCAAAGTCAAACTACTAAAAGAGTGCTATTCCTATCTCCAAGTGCTAAAACGTTC
>NW_006408609.1:6069365-6081499 GCF_000296735.1 Chrysochloris asiatica | reverse complement strand
TCGAGTTGGTTCTGACTCATAGTGACCCTGTACAGGGTATCCTAGGAGTGACTGGTGAATCTGAACCAAAGACCTTGCAGTTCAAACTGACCTTGCAATCCAGTGCTTACCCTACAGTGCCACACTAGGACTCCTAAATAAGCTTGAATCATATTTAGACAATATACAAATGTATTGAACTCATGATGTAAATACATGGATTTTCCTTCTGCCTATGTATTTTCATTTGTACAATACTGCAAACTAAAAAAAAATAAACCAACATGGATTTATATCCAGGTGAGTGCTCTGTGATGAAGCTTGCTATTATAAGTGTTTAATTATAGAAAATATTTTAAAAGAGTGAGTACTGCACTCAAATTGGAATGTGAAGCTATAAATATAAAAATTATCATTAGGTAGTATTTTCATGTTCTATATAATCATTATATCGTATTTTGCAAATTACTCTAAACACATCCCTTTACTTCAACTATGCTAGGATACAAAAGGGCAATAATCAATGAGGTTTTTCATTATCTGTGGTACCTCTAATTGTCCCAATGCTATCAAGGATGCTATAGTTAACCAGTGCATATTAAGAAAATTTGTTAACAGGATCTTATTATCTCCCTAATTTTTTTCTGTTGGGTTTTTTATAAAATCATATTACTCATCTTAACTGCTAGAATAGAAGCATTATCCCTATGGTACTTTTTTTCCATATTGAGGATAATTTAAAGTGATTAGCATAAGCCGTACAGATGTTGCTATGGGGATAAGAACCACACATCTTCTATGATGGACATCATTGGATTGCTGTTCCAGTCCTGGTAAGATTGGATTATTTGTTTTAATGTCATAAGAAACAAGTCACATGACAGAGATCAGTATCTTTTTAATAGCATTCCATATTCCTCTATCAATCACCTTTCCACTTCTTCAAAAAAGTGTTTATAAAAATCCCTACTTTATTATTGGTCTGGGTGAATTGATTATGATGTGTTATTATATTTAGGAAAAAAAATTAATTGCTATTGATTCTCCCATCTCCTGGAATGAAAGAAAGAGCAGTTAAAAGAAAAGCAAATATTTATTTGCCTTTAATTCATTCACCAAACATTCAGTGAAAGCTTACTATAGTTCTGTCATTTCTCTCTATGCTGACAACAAACAAAGAAATCTTGTAGTCAATATCCTTGAGCTTTTCCAATTGAATTTGGAAACACACTGCATCCAGGCCTGTAAACAGAGTTGAATGTGAGAGAGGACTGAGAGGCAGAGATGAGGAGGTTGAATACAGGAGCAGATTTCATCCCGTCCTTGAGAGTGAGTGAGAGAGCAACACTGAAGAATAGAGATGACAAATGAGAACCCCAGACATCTATCAGTTTCAGAAGGAAAGAGCAGGCATTTCAAAAGAAGAGACTGGGAAATAAATATAGAAATAAATATGGAGAGAAAAAATATTTCATCATCCATCATGTTTATTGCTGGGAATTGGAGAGAGATTTTTGTAAAAATGAGTGAAGTCGAGGAGAAAGCAATAAAATTGAAGAGTGAGATTGGAAAGGTAACAGTTATTTCTCCATCACTGCTAAGATTTGTATGGCTATGTACACTGACAAATCAGGAAAAAAAAAAAAAAAAAAAAAAGGGAAACCAATGACCAAGGAAAGATGAAGAAAGTGTTTAAGTAAAGCATTCAATCACCAGGAAACTATGTGAATACAGAAGCTGCTCATAATCTGTGCCTCCAATGAGTCAGAGTATAAATTATGGGAATTAACCCATAGTTGTACAATTTTCAATTTAGCAATGCTTATGGTATAGTATAGTAGCAATATAAGATTATGTATACATTTATAGGTATTAGTAAAGAATCATATCAATAAATTTAAAAAGATAACTAAAAATTCTTACCGAGGTGTATGAATTTATTGATCAAAAGCAAACCAAAAATTGTTTTGTAAAATTATCTCATAATATTATTTGGGATTGTATTAGGATAATAATATTTAAAAGGATGAATTTTAATTATATAAAATAAGAAATGTAGGAATGCCAAATTGTCCATAAAGGACAAGTTTTCTTTGCAAGTTAAAAAAAATTTTTCATCAAGTTCTTACTTACTCCAACTCTTAAATTTTGTATAAACTAAGGTACCAAGTCCTTATAATTAGATTATGAGCCCTATTCTTCAGAACCCTTAATCAGGATTCATACAATTTTCTATAAACTTGGCCCCAAAGAGCAGATCACAGTGGCTTTGTATAAAATGCAACCATCTCTGTAATTGTTAAAAAGACACATTGCAATCCTATAGTCTCTGTAGAGATTTCTTGTGAGTAAGTGCCCAGCAGGGAGGAAGCTGTTTATTCTCTTCAGAGAAGGCTGTTTTGTTGCTATATTTTTAACTTAAAGTATTAAGTGGATTAAATCAAGTTAATATTCCAATGAAACAAGTAGAGCAGTTAATCTCCCTGTAACAGAATATTCCAGAACAAATTCTGACTAATAGAGACTCAGTGAGACAGAGTAGAACTGTCCCATGAGATTTCTGAGGCTGTAACCTTTATAGACACAGACTGCCACAACTTTCTTCCACAGAGTTGTGGTAGGTTCAAACTTCTAAGCTTTTGGTTCACAGCCAAGTGTTTGAACCACTAGGTCAACAATTATCCTACTTCCTCTACACCAGAAGCAATAAGTGACCAATAATGTCTAGTGATAATGAATTCACTCTTTTCAGTAACAGGTTATTTCATTTTCAAACCTGTTCATCTATTAGAAAAGTCTTCCTTAAGTTTAATCAGTATTTGCCTTCTGAAAATCTCACCTAATAATCCTAGAGTTTTTAGAAGGCAAATACCAATTGAATTTAAAGGAGGCATGAGGACTGGAGGAAGACTAATTCACAATCTGCAATAGGCAGATGATATAAGCTTGATTGCTGGAAGTGAAGAAGATTTAAAATACTTACTGATGAAGATCAAAGAACACAACCTTCAGTATTTGTTGCACCTCAAGGTAAAGAAAACAAAAATCCTCATTTTAGCTTTAGAACAATCCTTGCCATCAAGCAACTGATAATTTTACTAGATTATTTAAATGTTAGCTATAAATAAGGTAACCAACATAAAACTATCATTAAAAAGTTTTAAGGTAACCCATGTGGCTCATTTTGATACTGCTATTTATTGTATTTAAGTTTGGGGTTTTCTGTGTGTGTCTCTCTGTGTGTGTGTATGCCACAATGTGTTTTCCTCAGAGTAACTGATATGCATTTATCATTTTTTCTACAAAAAGAATCACTGTAGTATCTTTACATACAACTAACTCCCTCATGTATCACATGTTTAATTCACACAATCTTTTAAGAATCCATTCACTGTATAAGGGGGATCACTAAATTATAAACAATTACATTTATATTTGTTATGTTGTTGTTTGTTATTAAGAACTTCAAGTAAGTTTTGATTCATAGCAACCCTGTATAGGGTTACCAAGGAGTATCTGGTGGGCGTGAACTATGACTTGGTCTTGAACTGTCTCTTGGTCCAGGCACAGATTCCTTATGAGCACAATTAAATGTCCTGAAATACTCATGCTTCTCAATGTTGTCCAAAGCTTGTCATGATCCACACAATCGAAAGCCTTTGCATAGTCAATAAAGCATAGGTAAACATCTTTCTGATATTCTCTGCTTTCAGCCAAGATCCATCGGCCATCAGCAATGATATCCCTCATTCCACGGCCTCTTCTGAATCCGGCTTGAATCTCTGGAAGTTCTCTGTCATTGTATGATTGTAGCCATTTCTGTATTACCTTTAGCAAAAGAACTCATTTGATAACATCATATAAATTCTGACCTTAAACTAGCACTGTTGTTGTTAAGGACCGTGGAGTCGGTTCCGACTCATAGTGACCCTGCACAGGGTTTCTGAGGCTGTAAATCTTTGTGGGGGCAGAAAACCTCATCTTTCTCCCGTGGAACTGCTGGAAGTTTCGAACTGCCAACCTTGAGGTTAGCAGCCCGATTCGTAACCACTATGCTGCCAGAGTTCCTATCATATATATATATTGTTGTTGTTGTTAGGTGCCATTGAGTCAGCACCGACTCATAGTGACCTATGCACAGCAGAAAAAAACACTGCCTGATCCTTGGCCAAACCTCACTATTGTTGCCATGCTTGAGCCCATTGATGCTGGCATTTTGCCAATCCATCTCACTGGGGGTCTTCCTCTTTTCCTATCCACCTTACATCCACCTTACCTTACCTCCACCTTACCAAACATTATATCCTTCTCCAGTGACTGGTCCCTCCTGACAATATGTCCAAAGTATGAGAGACAAAGTATGGTCATCCTGGCCTCCAAGGAACACTCTGGCTGCACTTTTTCCAACACAGATCTGTTGGTTCTTTAGACAGCCCATGGCACTTTCAATATTCTCCTTCAATACCATAATTCAAAAGCATCAATTCTTCTATGGTCTTCCTTATTCACTGTCCAGAATTTGCATACAAAGGAGGTTACTGAATATACCATGGCTTGGGTCAGGCGCACCTTGGTCCTCAAGCTGACATCTTTGTTCTTCAACACTTTAAAAAGGTCTTGTGCAGCAGGTTTGCCTAATGCAATATGTTGTTTGAATTCTTGACTGCTGCTCCTATGAGTGTTGATAGTTGATCCAAGAAGAATGAAGTCCTTGACAACTTCAGTCTTTTCTCCATTGATAAGAATGCTGTTTATTGGTCCAGTGGTGAGGATTTTTGTTTTCCTTACATTGAGATGCAATCCATACTGAAGGTTGTGCTCTTTGATCTTCATCAATAAATATTTTAAGTCCTCTTCACTTTCAGCAAACCAAGGTTGTATCATCTGCATATCGCAGGTTGTTACTGAGTCTTCCTCCAACACTGATGCCACCTGTTTTCTTCGTATTACCCAGCTTCTCGGATTATTTGCTCAGCATACAGGTTGAATAAGTATGATAAAATAATACAACCTTGTCGCACACCTTTCTTAATTTTAAACCATTCAGTATTCTCATGTTCTGTTCAAACAACTGCCTCTTTATCGTTGCACAGATTTCTTAGGAGCACAATTAAGAGTTCTGGAATACTCATACTTTGCCATTTTGTCTGTAGCTTGTCATGATCTACACAATCGAAAGCCTTTGTGTAGTCAAGAAAGTACAGGTAAACATCATTCTGATATTCCCTGCTTTTAGCCAATATCCATCAGACATCAGAATTGATATCCCTTGATCCACATCCTCTTCTGAATGCAGCTTGAATTTCTGGAAGTTCTCTGTCATTGTATGTTTGCAGCCATTTCTGAATTATCTTGAGTAAAACTTTAATCACTTGGGATATCAAAGAGATTGGCTGATGATTTCTGCATTCTGTTGGGTCACTTCTCTTTGGAATGGGCACAAATATTGATCTCTTCTAATCAGTCAGCCAGATAGTTGTCTTTCAAATTTCTTGGCATAGATGAATGAGTGCCTCTTGTGCACCTCAGTTTCTTGAAAGATTCCAGTTTTTATTTCATAATTTCCTGGTGCCTTGTTCTTTGCCAATTCCTTCAATGCACCTTGGACTTCTTCCTTCAGTATCGTTGGCTCTTGATCATATGCTACCTCTTGAAATGATTGAACATCAACCATTCCCTTTTGGTACAGTGACTCTGTGTATTCCTTCTATCGTCTTTTGATGCTTTCTGCATCATACAGTAATTTGCCCAAAGAATCCTTCAAAAACGAAAGTCGAGGCTTGAATTTTTTCTTCAGTTCCCCCAGCTTGAGAAATGTTGACTGTGTTCTTCCCGTCTGGTTTTCTGACTCCAGATCATTGCACATTTCATTGTAATATTTGATTTGTCTTCTTGAGCTGACCTTTGAAATTTTCTGTTCAGTTCTTGGACCTCCTCATTTCTTCCATTTGTTTTAACATCTCTATGCTGGAGATCAAGTTTCAGTGTCTCTTCTGACATCCATTTTGATCTTTAGAGTTCCAAATTTTTACAATTAGCCCCATTAACAATTACTTTACAAATCATTCATACAATGATATCAGCAACCTCCATCACTTTTTACAATTAGCCCCATTAACAATTACTTTACAAATCATTCATACAATGATATCAGCAACCTCCATCACTTTTTGTTATCCAGACCCATCTAGAAAAGGTAGTTTAGTGGGAGTAACAAAGACGAAAATGGTTATTGTTGTTAAGTGCCGTTGAGTCTATTCAGACTCATAGCATCTCTGTATAGCATTTTCAAGGAGTTGCTGGTGGTTTTAAACCACTAACTTGTAGTTAGCAGCTCAGTGCTTATCCTATAGCACCATACCAGGACTCTAGGAGAACTATATTAAGTAATTCACTGCATCACACTTTGCATTAATTACAATTTCTGAGGTTTTGTTTTTAATCTCAATTTTTCATTATATTCATATGCTGATGACCTATGCATGTAAATATCCTTCTCTAAGTTCTCTCTCAAGTATTTAAATTATAATTACGTCCTGAACATTTCCACATCCAAGCTCCCTAAATGAACACATCACCTGTCAGCACCAACACTTGTCCACCCACCAATTTACAAAACTTGCTATTCAGGGCATTTGTAATGTTTTTTCTCAAATCAAGCCATTTGCTTACATCCTTCAGTGATTTTCTTTTGCCTTTAAAACAAAATCCAAAGGTGCTTAATATGGTTTACAAGACATCATGCCTTGTTTCTAGACTCATGTTTCTTACTCCCATTACTGAAACTCTTAGTAATGGAGCAAACTGAAGGGAGCCCTAGAATATTTACTGAAGAAGATCAAAGAGCACAACCTTCAGTATGGATTGTATGTCAATGTAAAGAAAACAAAAATCCTCTCCGCTGGACCAACAAACAGCATTCTTATCAACGGAGAAAAGATTGACATTGTCAAGTACTTCATTCTTCTTGGATCACTATCAACACTCATAGAAACAGCAGTCAAGAAATTAGGCAAACCTGCTGCACAAGACCTTTTTAAAGTGTTGAAGAGCAAAGATGTCAGTTTGAGGACTAAGTGCACCAGACCCAAGCCTTCTATGCATGCAAATGCTGGACAGTGAGTAAGGAAGACCATAGAAGAATTGATGCTTTTAAGTTATGGTGTTGAAGGAGAATATTGAAAGTGTCATGGGCTGCCAAAAGAACCAACAGATCAGTGTTGGAAGAAGTGCAGCCAGAGTGTTCCTTGGAGGTCAGGATAGCCATACTTCACCTCTCATACTTTGGACATATTGTCATGAAGGACCAGTTGCTGAAGAAGGATATCATGTTTGGTAAGGTGAAGGGTCAGAGAAAAAGAAGAAGTTCCCCAGGAAGGTGGACTGGCAAAATGGCAACATCAATGGGCTCAATCATGGCAACGATTTTGAGGTTTGCTTAGCACCAGGCAGTGTTTCATACAATTCACTATGAATTGATCCCGACGTGATGGCACCTAACAACAACAGTGTGGAATTGGAGCCCTATTGTGGCACTGTGGGTTAATGCTCTGAACTGCAAGGTTGGCAGTTTTAGCTTACTAGCTGCTCCTCAGAAACTCTATACAGAGTCGCTATGTTTTTGAACCAAATTGACGGCACTTAACAACAACAACTACAACGATGTGGAATTGGTTAATTTTGTTATCTTGTTGGCTATAAAATGACCCACTTGGGCAGCATAAGAAGTAGTTGTTGGGAGCCCAAAAGGAACAGCCATGGTTGCAGAAGGAAACCCAAGTGTGTGGAATAATGTGAAGCCAAGAACAGGCTTATGCATCATCACGGTCAATTCTATTTTGAGGAGGCAACTCTACCCCAGTTATATTTTGAGTTCCTTCCAACAAGAGGGGCTCTTTTTCTGGCACTAGCTGATAATACTCTCTTCATCATGTTTCAGTATTGAGTATTCTTGTGCTGAGAGTGAGCCACTGTTATTCATGATGTTTTCAGTGACTAAATATGCGGATGTAGTCCATGTCTCCTTCTTCCTAATCTGAATTCATCTGGAAGCTCAGCTGAAACCTGCTAACTGTGGGTGGCTCTGCTGATATTTAAAATACCCTTGGCTTAGCTTCCAGAATCACAGCAACTTGCAAGTCACCAAGGTATAACAGATTGACAGCTGAGTGGTGATGCTAATGAAGCAAAACCTATGGGACTTTCATTTTCTAATTTGGCACAACTCAAAATTAAGAGAAACAATTGTAAACATCCATTAATAATTGGACCATGGGATGTATGAAGTAATCTAGGAAAATTTTGTCAAAAATGAAATGGACTATATAAACATCAATATCTTAAGCATTAGTGAGCTGAAATGGACTGACATTTGCCATTTTGAATCTGAGAATCACATGGTTTACTCTGCCAAGAATGACAAATTGGGAAGGAATGACATCACATTCATGATCAAAAATAACATATCAAGATCTGTCTTGATGTACAATGCTGTCTGTGATACGATGATATCCATGTGTCTACAAGGAAGACCAGTTAATACCACCATTATTATTCAAATTTATGCACCAACTACTAAAGCCAGTGAGGATGAAATTGAAAATTTCTACCAATTCTTCATTCTGAAACTGATAAAGCATGCTATCAAGATATATTTATAATCATTATTAACTGGAATACAAATGTTGGAAACAAAGAGAAAGGATCAGTACTTGGAAAATATGATCTTGGTTATAGAAATGATGCTAGAGATTGCATGATAGAATTTTGCAAGACAAATGAATTCTTCATTGCAAATACTTTTTTTAAACAACATAAAATATGACTATACACATGGACCTCATCAGATGGAATACACAGAACTCAAATTGACTACGTCTGTAGAAAGAGATAGTGGAAAACTCCATATCATCAGCCAAAAGGAAGTCAGGAGCAGACTGTGGAACAGACCATCAATTGCTTATATGCAAGTACAGGCTGCAGCTGAATAAAATTAAAACAAGTTCACATGAGTCAAAATATGAACTTGAATATATCCCACATAAATTTTGTGATCATTTGAATAACAGATTTGATGTATTAGACACTAAAATCCAAAGACCAGAAGAGTTACAGGATGACAACAAGAATATCAGGCAGTAAGAAAGCAAAAAGGTCATTAAGAAGACTAGAAAGAAGAAAAGGAGCAAAATGGATGCAAGAAGTGACTCTGAAACTTGCTCTCTTGCATAGAGATCTAAAACAAATGGAAGAAGTGAGGAGGTATAAGAACTGAGGAGAAACTCAAAAGGCAGCGGAAGAAGACAAAGTCAAATATTATAACAAAATGTGCAAAGTCCTTCAGCTACAAAACTGAAAGGGAAGAATACAGTCAGCATTCCTCAAGCAGCATTAACTGAAGAAAAAATTAAATCCTTGACTTGCAATATTGTAGAATCCTATGGTCAAAATATTAAATGATGCAGAAAGTATCAAAAGAAGATGGAAATAATACAAAGTCACTGTATCAGAAAGAGACGGTAGATGTTCAAACATTGTGAGAGATAGCATATGATCAAGAGCCAATGATACTGAAGGATGAAGTCCAAGGTGTATTGAAGGCATTAGATGAGAACAAGTTCTGGGAATTGTTGGAATACAAATTGAAAACTTTCAACAAACTGATGCAGTACTGGAGGTACTTACTCATCTATACCAAGAAATTTGGAAGACAACTACCTGGCCAAATGACTGGAAGAGAGCCATATTTGTGCCCGTTCCAAAGAGAGATAACCCAACAGAATGCGGAAATCATTGGACAATATCATTGATATACCCTGCAAGCAATATTTTGCTAAAGAAATTTAAAAATGTCTGCATCGATACATTGACAGAGAATTTCCAGAGGTTCAGTCTGGGTCAGAAGAGGATGTAGAATGAGGGATATCATTGCTGATGTCAGATGGATATTGGTTAAATGCAGAGAATACCAGAAAGATGTTTATCTGTGCTTTATTGACTATGCAAAGACTTTTCATTGAGTGGATCATGACAAGCTATGGACAACATTGAAGAGAATGAACAGTCTAGAACACTTAATTGTGCTCATGAGGAACCTGTACATAGACCAAGAGGCAGTTGTTCAAACAGAACAAGGGAACACTGAATGGTTTAAATTTAGGCAAGGTGTGTGCCAGGATTGTATTTTTTTCACCACACTTATTCAATCTGTATACTGAGCAAATAATGCAAGAAGCTGGATTATATGAAGAAAAATGTGGCATCAGGGTAAGAGGAAGATTCATTAACAGCCTGAGATATGCAGATGATACAACCTTGCTTGCTGAAAGTGAAGAGGATTTAAAATATTTACTGATGAAAATCCAAGACCATAGCCTTCGGTATAGGTTACACTTCAACCTAAAAAAAAAAAAAAAAAAAAAAAAAAAAAATTCTTTACCACTGGACCAATAATAACATCATGATGAATGGATGGAAAAAAAAAATAAGTTGTTAAGGGCAACACTCATGAAAGCAGCAGTCAAGAAATTAATTGATGTATTGCATTAGGCAAACCTGTTGCACACAAACTCTTTAAAGTGTTCAAGAACAAAGGTGTCAGTTTGAGGACTAAGGTGGGCCTGACATAAGCCATGGTATTTCAATAACCTCATAGGAATGTGAAAGTTAGACAGTGAATAAGGAAGACCATAGAAGAATTGGTGAATTTGAGATATGGTGTTGGGGGAGAATATTGAAAGTGCCATGGCTGCTAAAAGAACGAACAAATCTGTGTTCCAAGAAGTACAACCAAATTGCTCTCTGGAAGCCAGGATAGCCAGAGTTTGTCGGGACTTGTCCCTGGAGAAGAATATCATGCTTAGTAAAATGGAGGGTCAGTGAAAAAGAGGAAGACCCCCAACGAGATGGATTGGCATAGTGGCAGTAGCAACGAGCACAAATGTAGCAATAATTGTGAGGTAGCTGAAGAACCAGGCAGTGTTTCATTCTGTTGTGTACAGGGTTTCTGGGTTGGTACCAACTGGTTGGTAGATAACACATAACACACAAGAGCAGGCAAGAGTTAAAGAAGGGTATTCCACGTTGTTGTTTTTAAGTGCCATCAAGTTAGTTCCAACTCATAGTGACCCTGTATAAGGTTTATGAGAAAAGGCTGGTGGGTTGGAACTGCTGACCTTCTGGTGCAAACCAACCTTACAGCCCAGTGCATTATCCTACATCATCACACCAGATACATAAATCATATGTTTTCCAAAATTTAAAAAGGATTTAAATGAAAAGAAGACTATTGGGAATTTAGATCCTTGGTGTCGGTAGCAAGATATTTCTGAGCAAAGAAGAAATATTGGATGTAAAGTCTTATTTTATTAAAAAGGTTATTTGATATAGTGCAGGATTCTTAAAACTTTTAGGTCTTATTGTCATTATCTGGGAAATAAAAGTTGTGATGTCATTGACACTATAATCCTTGCATATTGAAAATCCTCAGAATAAATCTGTGACCTTTGGTGAATTAAAATATAGATTTCTTTCCCTAAGAACTTCATGTTTCAGTGTAAATGTGAAGGTATTTCCATGTTTATAATGATAAGAGTAAGTTGGGGTGGTTGCTTGTATTAAATATTATTGAACCTTTTTAATATTTTTAAAGTTATATATTCTATTCATCTAAGCAATGAGATTTTGTATCAGAATGAAATTAAAATGCTCCATACTCATTATATGGGAAGCAGACTCTAAATATAGTGGGGTCATTACTCCTTCTTTCTTAGTTCAACAATATGGGTCTCTTTATCAAAATTTGATTATATATATATATGTATTAAAGGACTCAGAATTTTTCTGTAATTATGTTAACTTATAGAACAATAAAAACACACACATACCGACATGCTTTTGTTTGCAGAAAAAGAAATTAGAGCAACATCTGTTCATAGGAATAACTAAGTAATTTTCTGTATATCTATACAATGAAATAACTTTAAATTTATAAAAGGAATAATATAAACCTGTTAGCATAATTCCAAGAAATGTTTGCAGAAAACATAATTTGAAGAAGTGCATAAGTAGCATTTTGTTTCCTGAAATTATATATATATTTGTTGTTGTTGTTAAGTGCCGTCAAGCTGGTTCCAACCCATAGTGACCCTGTACAG
>NW_006408609.1:6034281-6067515 GCF_000296735.1 Chrysochloris asiatica | reverse complement strand
TCCATTAACTTTTTGAAGCTCCTTCATATATGCATCCATTATAACAAATTTCAGAAAGGAAACCATATCAATCATTATTTCCAGGAACTGAGATGAGGATTTGAGTTACAAGGGGACTTTAATTTTCTTTTGGAGTATTTGTGTGTGTACTGTTTGGACTTTTAAATAATGATTTTGTATTTTTGGAATATAAAAATATAGCTAGAAACAAAAGGCGTGTGTCTCATAAATATGCCTGTATTTAAGCACTCTAATAATCTCTGAGTGCTTCATCTTCTCTGTGTCCCACTTTGCTGCCCTACATTGCAGTTGTGGGTCTAAAGGCAAACAGCACTGTATAAACTGCTTATAGACTGCTTTCTTATCTTCCTCTACTTTATTGCATGCCCTACTTTAAGCTTTGTGTCAAGAATTCACCTGAAATAAGACTGACAACTGAATAGGAAAACTTATTTTATATAATGATAGGTTTTGAGTATCTAATTGATTTAATTTTACTTAAAAGTGAGCAGGACCTTAATCTTATGCAAGTCTTTTTATCAAAAGCATATGTTCTGAATGGTATTTAGCTGCTTTCTTGAGTTACAGTTCTACAGTGGGGAATCAGGGGGAAATCACATTACTGAAAAAGGCATGTGTCTGGCATATTCCCAAGTCATGAGTATTTATGGCATGATGAACTGTGAATTTGATGTTGATGCTTGCACACAACAAGCAGGTGGTTCAAATCTAATTCTGTCACCAGGAAAAACAAGCTATATTTAAAAGTGTAAAATGTTTGTTTTATAGAAAATCTTTACCCAAAACGAACCTTAAATAAATCAAGGTCAGTACTATAAAGTTCTTTATGAAATAGAGTACAGTTAATTGGAGTGACATGAAAACACCTAGTCTATTTTAGGAGCTATGCAAGCAATTTGGAGGAGAGGAAAGTGGATAGGATTTAAAATGCCTTTGACTTTTTCAGAGTATTTTAAAGCAATATATTAAGGGACCATATAGGTTTTCTAAGTTTTCTAAGTTAAGAATGTGAAAAAGATTTATTAGCGAGGTACAGTATACTTCATGTGCAGCTGCCACTGTCTGTCAGTGGAGATCTGTATGTTTCTATGAGACTGGACATGTTTCAGCCAAGCTTCCAGACTAAAGCAGACTAGGAAGAAAGGCCTGGTGATCTACTCATGGAAAACTACTAATGAAAATCCTCTGGATATTAATGACCCAATTTACAACTGTGCATAGGGATGGTGCAAGATCAGGCAGCCTTTCATTGTACATAGTGTCACCATGAGTCAGGGCTAGCTCACTTACAGTTAACAACAATAATCCAAGAACATATTATCACAAACAAACAAACATCCTTCTCATCTTTTATTGTTAATGGGAAGAACTTGTTAATGTTGTTAATGGGAATGCATGGATTCTATGTGATGTCAACTGGAATAAAACCTCAAGAGCTTTGTGGAGGGACTATTTATAAAAATATTAAAATGAATGAAAGTAACTGTAAATTTCTCATTTTTGTTTAGAAAAATGAAGTTCTCTACAGGTTTACATCCCTACGATACAACTGGTTTTCTAAAAATAGTTAGTTACAGCATCAGTTTGATAAAACCCCAAAATCCAAACCCATTGCTGTTAAATCAATTCTGAGTCACAGAAACCCTAGATGACAGAGTACAATAATAGCTTCATAGGATTTCTGAGGCTGTGTATCTTTATGAAAGCAGATAGCCTCAACTTTCTCACAGGAAGCATCTGGTGGGTTGAGAATAGCAGCCCAACATTTAACCTACTACGCCACCAGAACTCCTTGTCAGTTTAATATGTTGTCATTGTTGTTAAGTGTCGTCGAGTCAGTTCTGACCCATAGTGACCCTGTATAGAGTTTCCAAGGAATGACTGCTGAACTTACGGTTCAAACAACTTTGCAGTCCAGCGCATTAACCCACAGCACCACACCAGGATGCCTATCAGTTTAATAAAGGCATCCAATAATTTGATAAGAAGCATTTTTCACTGAGAAGGGTAGTTAGTACAGTAAGAGAGAACTTCATGGGCTGTATAGTCCTCAGGAGACATTAGTATTTTTCTCACCACTGTAATTATTAACACATGCCCAAGCAATATATATTTAAGAAGCAACTCCTCTTCCATTTGTTTCTTACTTTCTATGTGATGGAAGAGGGCAATTGAAATTGAAAGAGGGCAAGTCAATATGTGACTTTATAATTCTTAACATTTTCAAGAGAAAAGAGGTTATGTAGTTTACAAAGACAATACCCAGAGTTATTTTTTTCATACTAAAAAAATAGTGTTATTGTTCTGTATATTCAAAAGTGACTCATTGTTGAGTTTAAAGGAAAGAAAGTAAAATTATACATAAGTGATTTGAGATACTATATATAGTGAACATATGCATATCATGGCAGTTGATAACATATATTTTACAAGTGTCAGTAAAGAGAATGAGTGGTGTTTGGATGTTTAACTATGTATTTCTGAATGACTGGAATTTTGGGGAGTTCAGCTACTTTCATTCTTGATATTATCCCATGTAAACAAGATAGGTACCTTTTTTTCAAAATACTTATCACCATCTCAGAAAAAAAATAATCCATACAACATTTGTGGCAGTAGGAATCCTGGTGTGGTGCTATGGGATGAAGCATTTGGTTTGAACCCCAAGGTGAGCAGTTCAAGCTACTAGCGAGTCCTTAGAAACCTATACAGGGTCAGCTATGAGTCAGATCCGACTGGGTAGCACTTAACAACAACGTGTATGTTACAGATCTATGTTTTAAGGAAATGTGTACTACTAAATTGAGAACATGAAATTTTTATTTTCTCAAAGCAATTCATGAATAGGTAAATAAAAGAACTGCATAAAAGTGTAACCTGCTTCCCCTCCTATATGTCCCAGGGGAACACTGTTTTTAACTTATTCTGAATAACGTTGACTCATTAGATGAATAATTAAATTTGGAATTTTGAAGTTATTCTTTGATTCTTTAAAAAGAAATTTGTTGTTAGGTGCCATTGAGTTAATTCCAACTTATAGTTAACCTACATACAGCAGAATGAAACACTGCCTGATCCTGTGCCATTCTCACACTCATTGCTATGTGCAAGCCCACTGTTGCAGTCACTATGTCAGTCCATCTTGTTGAGAGTCTTCCTCTTGTTAGTTGACGCTCTTCTTTATCAGGATTCTTGGTGTGGTGCTGTGGGCTAATGCATCAGACTGCAAAGTCGTTTGAACTGCAAGGTTCATGGTTCAAGCTCACCAGCCGCTCTTTGGATATCCTATAAAGTGTCGCTATGGGTCAGAATCGACTCAATGGCACTAACAACAGCAACTTCTTTATCAAGCATGATTTCCTTTTGGGGGGACTTACTCCTGATAACAAAGTATGTGACAAATGCAAAGTGTGCTTCTAAGGAGCATTCTGGGTGTACTTCTACCAAGAAGTTCATTCTTTAAGAAGTCCTTGGTGTATTTACTGTTATTTGCCAGCACCGTAAGAAAAGGCATGAATTTTTCATAGGTCTTTCTTATTTATTATCCAGCTTTCACATGTATATGATGCAACAGAAAACACCATGGCTTGAGTTAGGTGCATCTTTAGTCTTTCAAATGACTTTGCTTTTCAACACTGTAAAGTATTTTGCAGCAAATGTGTCCAGGGCAAATACTGCAGTACAGGAAATTGCTTCATAGGATCCTTCTACCTGTATTTCTTGTAACTGCCACCAAACATTTTTTTCCTGATGTGTCTAGATAAGTAAAAGGTGGGAACTGATATTATTTTTGTTGTTTTTACATGCCATTGAGTCGTTATAGCCTCATAGCAACCTTTTACACAACAGAACAAAACACAGCCGGTCCTGTGTCAATCTCACAATCTCACAAATTCAAATACATCAATTATTTTATGGTCTTCCTTATTCAATGTCCAACTTTCACAGGCATATAAGGCTATTGAAAATACCATGGTTTGGGTCAGGCACACCTTGGTCCTTAAAGCACCATCTTTGCTGTTGAACACTAAAGAAGTCTTATACAGAATATTTGCCTAATGCAGTACGTCGTTTTATTTCTAGACTGCTGCTTTCAGGAGTGTTGATGGTTGATAGTAGCAAACTGAAGGCTTTGACAACTTCAATCTCTTCTCCATTTATATGGACGTTACTTACTGGTCTGGTGGTGACAATTTTTGTTGTCTTTATATTGAGGTGCAACTCTTACCACAGGTCATGCTTTTTCATCTTCATCAGTGAGTATTTTAAGTCCTCTTCACTTTCAGCAAGCAACGTTGTATCATCTGCATATCTCATGTTGTTAATGAGTCTTCCTGCAAACCTGATGCCAGGTTTTTTTACATAAAATTCTCAGATTATTTGCTCAGCATACAGATTGAATAAATATGGTAAAAGAATACCACCCTGGCACACAACTTTCCTGATTTTAAACCATTTGTTGTCTACAGATTCTATTTTAATGACTGCTTCTTGGTTATGTACAGGTTCCTCATGAGCACAATTAAGTGTTCCAGAATCCTAATTCTTCACATTTTGTTAATAGCTTGTCATGATCCACACAATAGAAAGCCTTTGCATTGTCAATAAAGCACAGGTAAACATGTTTCTAGCAGTCTCTGCTTTCAGCCAAGATCCAGCTTGCATCAGCAATGATATTCTTCGTGTCATACCTGCATCTGAACCTGTACTGAACTTCTGGCATTTTCTTGTAAATGTAATGCTGCAATAGTTTAATTATCTTTAGAAATAATTTACTACCATGAAATATGAATGATAGTGTCTAATGATTTCTGCATTCTGTTAGGTCACATCTCTTTGGAATGGGCACAAATATGGATCTCTTCAAGTCAGTTGGCCAGGTGGCTGTTTTCCAAATTTCTTGTCATGGATGAATGAGTGCCTCTAGTACTGCTGCAGTTTATTGAAAGATTTCAACTTGTCATCTATCAATTCAAAGTGACTTGTTCTTTGTTAATCCTTTCAGTGCACCTTGGACTTCTTTCAGCATCATTGGGTCTTGATCGTGATTCAGCTATCTCTCAAAATAGTTTAATATTGACCATTCCTTTTGGTACAATGATTCTGTGTATTCCTTCCATCTTCTTTTGATGCTTTCTGTGTCTGTCAATATTTCGTCCATAGTTAAGTATGGTGGAGTCAGTTCTGACTCATAGTGACCCTGCTAGGGTTTCCGAGGCTGTAAATCTTTATGGGAACAGAACACCTCATCTTTCTCCTGCAGAACAGCTGGTAGTTTCAAACTGCTGACCTTGAGGTTAGCAGCCCGACTTGTAACCAGTATGCTACCAGAGCTCCTTATTATTTTAAGTCTAGACTTGAATTTCTTCAGTTCCCTCAGCTTGAGAAATGCTGAAGCATGTTCTTCTCTTTTGGTTTCCTAACTCCAAGTCATTTCACATTTCATTATAATATTTGACTTTGTCTTCTCAAACTGACCTTTAAAAATTTCTGCTCAGATTTTTTACCTCCTCATTTTTTCCATTGCTTTAGCATCTCTACACTGGAAGACAAGTTTTAAAGTGTTTTCTGATATACATTTTGGTCATTTTCTTCTTTCTTTTCTTCTTAATGAGCTTTTGAATTCTTCCAGTATAGTGTTCTTGATGTCATCCCACAACTCTTCTGGTCTTTGATCATTTGACTCAAATTCATCAAATCTGTTATTGAGATTATCTCTAAATTCAGATGGAAGGTGTTCAAGATCATATTTTGGCACAAGCTGAATGCAAGACCTTGTCCAGAGAAGCAGTGACACCAGAGATGGAGGCAGAAATGAGGACATAGAGAGAGGAAGCAGCTGAGGACTCTCTATTCATGCAAAGAGAGGGACTAAGAGCTGGCATCCAGGAGGCAAACTTGCAGAATGTGCCCTTTGGTGGTGTAAATTATTATGTATGTCTGTTTTTTTGTTGTTTTTTTTTAAAAAAAAGCCAAAATGATGGTACATGGAGGGGATTATAACCATTGTAATGAAACAAAGTATATGATTTGTTGAATGTAAAACTGCCCTGTAAACTTCCACTTAATTCACAACAAAAATTAAAAAAATAACAATACACAAGCAAACATCTTTCCTGTATTTCCTGCTTTCGGCCAAGATCTATCTGATGTCAGCAATGATACCTCTTATTCCATTTCCACTTCTGAATCTGTGTTGAATTTCTGGCAACTTCCTGTCAATGTACAGCTGCAACCATTGTTGGATTATCTTTAGCAAAATTTTACTTGCATGTGCTATTTATAATATTGTTTAATAATTTCCACATACTGTAGGGTCATCTTTTTTTAGAATAGACACAAATGTGCATGACTTTCAATCACTTGGCCATGTAGTTGTCTTCCAAATTTCATGACAAAGAATAGTGAGAGCATCCATGTTTTTTGAAATATTTTAATTAGTATCCCATCAGTTTCTGAACTCTTGCTTGTGCTAATGCCTTCAGTGCAACTTGGATTTCTTCCTTCATTATCAATGGTACTTGGTCAGATACTTCTTTTAGAAATGGTTGACCTTTGACCAATCCCTTATGATACAAGATGCATATAGTCTAATTTATCAGACTTTTGTTCAGCATATAGACTAAATATGTAAGGTAAAAAGATACATCCCTGGCACACAGCTTTCTCCATTTTAAAACATGCAGTCAATATACCCTTGTTCTGTTTGACCAACTAACTGCCTTTTGGTTTTAATACATGTTCCTCACAATGTTGTTCATATTATTCTTCACAATATTGTCCATAATATGCTTCACAATATTATCCATAGTTTGTTTTGATCCATACATTTTAAAGCTTTTGCATTGCCAATAAAATACAAGTAAATATATTTCTGGTACTGTTTTCTTTCAGTCAAGATCCATCTGACATGCAGACAAAGAATGGATAAGCAAACCTTGGTACATACAACACAACTGAATACTATGCAATTTAGAAAAATAGTGATGAATCTGTGAAACACTTCAAAACATAGATGAACCTGGAAGTCATTATACTTAGTGAGAATATTCAATCAGAAACGGGCAAATATTGGATGATTCCACTATTGTAGAAACTCAAGAAAAGGTTTTCAAACTAAAACTAAAAATATATTATTTGATGGTTGTCAGGGATGGGAAAAAAGGGAGAATAATTTACTAATTTTGATATCCTTTGTTGCTCCCAGCTGATCACTCTGTCTCCTCTACACAACACATCCATCTCAATCCCCCATCTGATTAAAGCACACATGTCAATTGATCACAATACATCATTGTGCTTAAACTCATGCTCTAAATTACTTCTATACCCAAGATCATTATTATTAAAAAAAAAAAAAAAGCAGAACAGTCCTTATACCTTGTATTGATCCCATCAAGAATATGAAGTCTTAGGTAATGCATGCTAACATGATTACTGTCAACTATGGTTTTGGGGGAAACTTTATAATAGATTTTCTGAATTACATTTCTAACTTCACACAAAAAAACTAGTTTTGGCCTTCTCTTTCTTTTGCTGCTTTCTCAGAACCCACAACAATTGAGCATTTTCCCCAAATTTTAGTACTTTGATCTAAATGAGACTCTCTATTTTCATCTGACCAGCAAAGTCTGAGAAAAGTAATTTAAGAGTAATGGAGACTCTTTCTGGAGGACACTGTGATTTTTAAGATGAACCAGGGTAAATACTTCAGTTCTCATGTTACCTAGCTGTGTGAACTTGGTGGCAATTCACCTTACCTTCCTGAGTCTTAGTTTTCTCTTCTGGATAGAAGGGAAATAATACATACTTTCCACTTTCTTGTGAGGACTAAATGAGCTGTATATTGCTTGTCACAGCACCTAACACAAAGAAAGTCCTCAGTGATGGTAGTTGCTACTGATATTATGGTTATTGTTGTTGTATTATTATCATTTATATTACTTCTAACACTGTTACTATTGTAATTACTCTGGTTACATTTGCTTTTAGACAAAAAAAAAAAATCATATAATAGATTCTTGATAAATTTAGAGTCAAAATGTCATTTTTCCCATATAAGTTGCTGTTTCACCCTAAGGCCTCTATAAAAATTATTGTATAAGTACATGATATTGTGGTCAATGTATTAAGTATGTTGTTGTTGTTGTTAAGTGCCGTGGAGTTGGTTCTGACTCACAGTGAGCCTGTACAGGGTTTCCGAGGGTGTAAATCTTTACGGGAGCAGAAAGCCTCATCTTTCTCCCGCGGAACAGCTGGTAGTTTCGAACTGCTGACCTCAAGGTTCGCAGCCCGATTCATAACCACTACGCTACCAGTATATTATATTTTAAATCTGTAAAACTATTTGGCTCACACACCAAACCAACTGCTTTGTTTGACATTGTTATTGTTGTTGTTATGTGCCATGGAGTCGGTTCCGACTCATAGCAATGCTGTATAGGCTTTCTGAGACTATAAATCTTTACAGGAGCAGAAAGCCTGATCTTTCTCCCATAGAACAGCTGGTAGTTTTGAACTGTTGACCTTGCAGTTCACAGCACGATTCATAAACACTACACTACCAGAGCTCCTTTGTTTGACATTGGGAAGGTATTTTATATTTGAATATCTCATTTCATTTCTCCTTTATTTTCTTAAAGCATAATTTCCTTCTTTCATGACTTGTTTTGGAGTACTGGTACAATGCTGTAGGATATGCAATGAACCACAAGGTCATTAGAATATCTAGATCAGTGGTTCAAACTCACCAGCCACTTCTTGAAATCTCTATACAGTTAAGCACTGTATATGAATCAGTACTTAACAATAACAACAATGCTATGTTTGGAAGAAAACTGGCAAGATAGGTAGATAGATAGATTAAAAGATAGATGGATGGATGATAAAATATAGTACACATGGCCATCCGGTACTATCTTTGACAAGCTCATGTGTATTCTTAAACAGATCATTCTATACATTGTTAATAAAGTGCCTCGTGGCAAAAGTAATTTCTACTCAACTACCAAACTTAAGGTTGGAGGTTGAAACCCACCCAATAGCACCTTATAAGAAGAACTGACAGTCTGCATTCGTAATGATTACAGCTGAGAAAGCTCTACAGAGCAGTTCTGCTTTGTAGCTCAGGCTTACCATGACTTGAAATTCATTCATTGGTAATGGGAACATGTTTTAATTAAAGAAAATGGTTCAATAATTAATTCCATCAGTAGGATTGAAAGGAAGCTGAAAGAAAAAATAATCAAACTTCTTGTTTGTCTTTGTTTTTGTTGTTGTTGTTAAGTGCTGTTGAGTCGGTTCCTACTCCTGGCAATCCTGCATAGGATTTCAGAATTGCAACTGGTGGGTTTGAACTGCTGACCTTGGGTTTAGCAATCCAGTGCTTATTCTACAACACCACACCAGGACTCCTCTTTCTTGCTTTAGAAATGTGATACTAGAAAATATTTAAAATGTAGATAGTATTGTCCCTTAAACTTTACCTCAAGCTTTTACGAGAAATACCTCTTATCAACAAACACTCCTCCTTCCTACCTTAACAGTGTCAACTTTAACTGACAATATATTGCATTTGTAGCCACCACAATAAATTACTAGTCATTAAGTATCTATTATGTGCAAAACTAAGCATATAAATATATATGAGAGATAATATCTTATTGGGGTCAAAGGCATCCATCTAAGGATGGAATAAGGGAGCATTTGTATGCCCAACATCTGACAAATACGAGAAATACTCCAGCTCACAGGATAAAAGAATCCTTCTGTGGCTGAAGTAAGGCAGGCATTTGGAAAGTAAGTGAGAAAATGATTTGCATTCAACTTCTCCTACCTATTCTTTATGGAGTTCTGGTAGAGTAATGATTACGAATTAAGCAAAAGGATCAAGGTCAGCAGTTTGAAACTACCAGCTGTTCTGTGGGAGAAAGATGTGTCATTCTGTTCTGTAAAGATTTACAGCTTTGGAAATCTTGTGCAGGTTCACTATGAGTTGGAACCGACTCATATTCTTTAACTCTTATATTTTTGACTCTTTGATATAGTTCCTCTTATTCCCCACTGGTCCCCAAAAGGAAACGCTCTTATATCCCCGTCATGACAACTTTAGTATTTCTTCCATGCTGTTCGTCCATCCGTCTGTACTCACTTCCCTCCACAGTGCTTGGCCTTCTCTGTAGCTTAGTACAACACACATTCTTTTCAGAAAACTTCATATAGAAGTCTGCTTGCATCTTCCTATCATATTTCTGGTGAGCTGACAACATCTGTGCTGTCATTTACATCTACTAGAATGTGAGTCTCTTGGGATTTAATGACATGTTTTGTTTATCTTTTGAGTGCAGGAGCCAACAGCTTATCTGGGATACCTAATACAGAACAAAGACCAATGAATGACTGACAGATCATATCACAGAGTACACAGAAAGACCTCATTTCCAGTCCTCGATTCACTATATCTTGTCTTACTTGAATGAGAAACTTAATTTCTCTGGTTTGCATCTATAAAATAAGCATAATTTTATCTTAATTGGAAATAGGATGGGTAATATAGTTTATATAATACCCAGCTTATAGTAGATATTCAATAATTAATGGTCATTGATATTATGATTAGAATGAATGAATGAATACATTTACAGATATTAGTAATAAATGCAGAATTATTTTGTGTGTTTAAATTTCCTGCAGGCTTATGTATCTTGTAAGGCACAGCCTTTTTATTTTAATATTTTGCATTCCTTCCATTGTGCTTATCTTCCAGGCCTGCACAACATGGACTGTGTCTATGGAAAAAATTACTGTTCATTTTTATTCTGTGGCTTCCATTTATTATCCACAAAGTACAAAATGGATAATAAAAGTCAACATCCTCAACTTAATTGAGTCTGACAAACAGATTTCATTTGCCCTTTGGACTATAGTTTCCGCTATCTGTGTTATTCAGTAAACCATACCTGAAATAATAATACCTTGCTTTATACTAAAAAAATAATATGTTGCTTTATACTGGTTATCAGTCAAAATCAGAAATACTCAGGGCACCATTCTTTCAGTCAGCACAGCTTCTCCTCAAATGTGCTGAAAGGCAGGCCTCTTTCTAACTGGGCAATGTTACAAAACTTTTTTAAAGCTCCTAATAAATGCCCAAAGGATACTCACTCCACTATAAACCTCAGTGTGAAGGCACTTGGTTGTAGCTCTGTGTGTCATCAAACCTAGCTCCTTCAATTAAATGTCTGGAGGCACCTCACTCTGCAAGCAAGCCTCCTGCTGAAAGTCATCCATCTTCACTTTCTCTTTGGGCTGGAAACCCCACCACTCTGTCTCATGCTCTGGCTCTTGGTTTCGCTGGTGCTGCTTGTCCTGCCACTCCTCCAGTATCACAGCTTTCTGTCTCTTAGTCAAGGAAGTTAAATGTGCAATGATCTCTGGATCCAAAGGATAAACCCCACTCCTCACTCTTTTTCTTTGATGGTAGTAAGAGTCCTGCCTCCTACCTCTGAGATGATGTATTTTATACCTATGTTAGAATTTCAGAGATTTACAATGACAGTTAGCCCTGTTAATAATTAAAACGGGGTCACATAATACTATCTACTCCAATCTTCTCTTTCTCAGACCCTTCTAAAAGAGTCATTTGGTGGAAGTTACAAAAACTAAGACTAGAAGAGATATATTAAATGATTCACTATATCACAACTCTTTACTAAGAAAAGGTCTTGAATTTAAATGACTTTCTCTAAGTATACCTATAGTCTAGTTCTATGATAAAAATACATATTTCCAATGAAAGCTTTCAATTCAGTGAGCATGTATCATTAAAGGAGTACTTGGTTAGCACGGTGAGCAGTGTTCTTGCCTACCTTCTTTTTCCTTATTTCCACCACTTCCCATAAATTGTTGGTTTATTTTTCTGTTCAGATTTGAATGGTGTCTTTGGTAAGGGGTAAGGAACTACTTGCTCTTGATGTCTGAAAGTGTGCATAATTCTTCTATATCTAAAAGATCTGTGATTAAGTTGTACACAATACTGTGGTACATTTGTGGAAGTTGCAATAGATTAAATTGGCCTATTTCTTTATTAGAAAACAAAATGGAACTCTGCCATCAAACACTTTCATCATTTCTTTTATGAGTGAGTTTTTCCTTAATAATTTAAATTAATAGTGATGCCAAATATATTAGTGGATTTTATGTAGCCAGTAACTATGACAATTTTGAGAATACTGCCTCACCTTTTCCATGTTCACTAGCTTGAAACATCTGTTGAATTGCTGCTTGCTAAGAACTTTAAAATGTTTTTCTAAATGTGTCAATGAAGACCCAGTAAGGGGATAGACACACCATAGGTTCGGTGTTGGGGAGGGCAAGATACAAGAAGGAGGAGGGTGCTGGAAGAACAAGGTAGATAGGGGATCTCTTAGGCAGGCTTGCATGAACTAAATGGGACAGAGGTAAACAGTGATATATGCTCAACTTTGGAACCGCAGGGCTCTGTGATACAGGGATAGAGGCATAGTCTGAATGGGTAAAAGAGGGGAATTAATGTTAAGATGCTTGACTGTCTTATGCATATTGGTGTCCCTTATCTACTATTGTAAAATAGATACTTGAGTGGCATAAAAAGGAATATCGGGAAACATGATTACAGAAAGCTTGTAAACCATCTTCAGTCTATAACTGATTGGAATACCTAAAAGTAGTTTTAGAACTTGCCAGTGAAATAGGTTTCTTGTGAAGTCTTTGTAGTATATAGGAACTTAGGTGAAATACTAAGCCCCAACCAGAACCTTCTGAGGTGAGACACTCCTACTAAAAAGGACATGCAGACCAGCCTGGAGTGGCTAGATGAATAGAAGATATTTCTTGAAAGAGAGACCAGCAGGAAAAAATCAAAATCAAAATGGCAGCCTCATTGGCTACTACAAGAACAAGGAAGTTGTTTGCTGGGAATCCATCAAGGCAAGCAATCAAATCCCTTCAGGACAAACCCTCTCCAAGATTGAAACTCAAAGGGAATACACCAGCAGGCATGTAAGACTGCTGGAGACGACATTGCTGTACTAGTGAGTAGAAGTGGGGGAAAGACAGCAATGAAGATATGGGCTGAGTTCGACTACATTCCATAGACTCCCGTCTACCTGGAGATGAGAGAGAGAAGAAGGGTTGGTTAGTCCGAAATGTGATGAGACCTGAGGACTTCTTAGCCCATGGACGAGGGCCTGTCCATGGAGGGCTAGAGCTGAAAGTGAAGTGTCCAGCTGATATGAAGTGAAGGGACACACACAAAAACACTGATGATAGTATCCATTTGACCTAACTGCAATTCGATGGCTTGATCATCAGAACTCGACTTGAGGAAGATAAAGAAATTTGATAAAGGAAACAAGTGTAAATTACTATAATTTGATGAACTTGACCTATACTTATGGATGTGTTGTTGTTGTTGTTGTTAAGTGTCGTTGAGTCAGTTCCGACCCTTAGCAACCCTGTATAGGGTTTCCAAAGAGCAGCCGGTGAGCTTGAACAGCCAACCATGCAGTTCAAATGGCTTTGCAGTCTGGTGCATTATATAGTAGCTCAAAATACCAACTGAGAGGGAAGGCGTCTTCACATCAAGAATCAAACAATTCACCTCTATACACAGAGTTGATAGAGACAGGCGACTTAGACATTAGCTACCTAAAACTGGGGTGGGGGTGTGGCTATAAAGGCACAAAGTTGCTGGCTTACAAATTTTCAAGAGGATGTTTAGTTTCTGACTGCGTGGGGAAAGGTAGAATCCCCACTGAATGTATCTTGTCTAGATTGTCTGATAAAAGTAGATGGAGATATGATTCTTAAGATTCACTAGTGAGTAATTGTTATCATGACTATTTGGTGATTGTCACAGCTGTAAAGGTAGAAGTTTTGTTGCATAAAGAGGGGAGTAGTTCATCTCACATTCCAGGAACAGAGGACCCTAGAACCTTTAAGGGGGAATAGCATGAGTGGAATGTGGGACCCAGAGAAGCAGTGACACCAGAGATGGAGGCAGAGATGATGACGTGGAGAGATAAAGCAGCTGAGAGCTCTAGATTCCTAGAAAGATAAAGGCTGTGTGCTGGCAGCTAGGGGGTAGGTTTGCAGAAGGTGCTTTCGGATTCTTTAAATGATTATATTTTCCTGAATGTTTTTGTGTACAACAAAACAAAACAAAAAACAGAGGAAATAGATGCAAGTACTGTTGAATGGTGATGCATGGAGAGATTATAATCATTGCAATGATACAAAATACAAGAGGATGAGTGCAAAACCAATGTTCTCCCATGTAAACTATCACTCAATTCATAATAATAGCTTTAAAAAGACCAAATAAGGGTTTTTTCCCTCCATTTCCCTTTCAAAAAAATACTGTTGAATGCTAGATTTAATTACTGATGGATCCTATTATATAAGGAGAATTCATTATTTTGAATTTCCAAATCTATGTTGTGTGCTCCCTATTTATCCTGTAACATAAATGTTCATCTGGTATTATAGTATCATCATTTTATTGATGGTAAAGAAGTTTTGTGATGTCCTTTTGTCAATTACCTTAGGACTCAAAAGTGTTGACTATCATTCATTCACCTTAAACATTTGAACACATTGCATATATCCATAAGAGACACTACTATCAGTCTTTTCACATGATAGAATATATGTTTACATAACAGAGTAAATATTCAGTGTCTGTATTATTAATGGAATCCTGGTTTGGCACTGTAGGATAAGCACTGTACTGCTAATCACAAGGTCAAAGGTTCAAACCCACCAGCAGCTCCTTGGAAATTCTACATAGGGTCTTACAGTATCAGAACAAATTCGAGGACACTGAATAACAAGAACATGCTGTTAATTAATGTATTATGAGATTTTAATAGCCAATAATGATATACCTAATAGAATATAAAATGCCTATTGCATGCAAGCAGTTGGTTTTTAAAGTTTTTAAATTTAAATATAATCTAAAAGTATTCTAACATTCAAATTTTAGGCTATTTGTATGTTTTCAAATATTTCCTAAAATTATTCATGTAGGAAAACAATAACAACAACTGGTTTTAGTTTGCATTGGAAAAGTAACCTAAAAAATGTTTTTATGTGCCTAAAAAAAAAAATCCCTATGCTCTAATGAATGAAAAGCATCTTATTTTACAAGTACAGTTGTGCTCCATTTATGCATATTTGATTATAGTAATCACCTCCCTTCTCTTAGCCTGCAATGACCTTGTGGTAATCTGAAATAATTTTAACAAGGAAGACAATCACTGGGGAACCAAAACAATTTCCTTCTGATTTTTATTGAAATTGTGTTTATGTGGCCCACATGTCAGTCACTGAGAGAGCAAAGAGCTAATGGCTCAGATTTCGAACACAGGTTAATCTATCTGGTTCTGTGATGCCATGACCTTTTCAAGTATACATAATGAAACCTTTCTGGCCCCACACTATTAACTCTTCTACCAAGCACACTAGATTTAGTTCTCTTAGTTCACATTTCTCTTGCAAGTGTGGTCATTTTTACTAGGAATTCTCTCTAGACCAAATTAACAATAAATTACAGAACAGTATGCAATGCAGAAAATTGGTAACCTGTTAATCTGCATAACACGAATATACCTATTGGAAAAATCTTTTATTTAAAAAGTTGTTATTTTTAAATAATAAAATTTTGGCATAGTATGGTATTTTCTCTTTTTCTAGAGTCTTAAATATTTGTCTATAGCTTCTTTTACATTTAATTAAGCCCTCAACCATAGGTTGGTCTGAATCTCAAAGTTGACAGTTCAAACTTACGAGCCGCTCCTCAGAAACCGTGTACAGGATCGCTATGAGTCAGAACCAACTTGATGGCATTTAACAACAACAATTGCTGGTAAGTGCTGTCCAGTTGTTTCCAACGTTGTAAATCTTTGTGGGAACAGAAAGTTTCACTTTTCTTCCATGCAGTGGTTTGTGGGCTCAAACCACAAACCTTGTGGTTTACAGTCTAGTGTTTATCCTACAGAACCACTGTGTTCTCTTACTTTGTAGAGAAGGTCACATATGCTGGAAGACTACTAAAATTTCAGTCAGAATCACAATGTAAATCATGGACATCTCAGCAAACTGAGACACAGAGTAACCCCTCGATTATATCACCTGGCCATTTAAAGCCATATAATCTTCAAATTACTCACCTGGGTAAAGCTGGCTCCACGCTTTACCCATTCATCCTCTTTACACTGAGGAGCATTCAATTTCCAAGAGTAAAATAGGAAAAAAAAAAAATGCGTATTGATATCCGATTCATTATTAAATGTTCAGTTCATGTACTTTGAATACATGCACTTTGAATACTTTAAAAAAATTGACTTTTCCATTTTTTATAAGATCATACAAAACCTTGTTGTTGCTATTAAGTGTCATCAAATATTAGTGACCCTGTATAGGGTTTCCACAAGCAGCTGGTGAGCTTTAACCACTTGACCTTGTCGTTCAAACCAACTTTGCAGTTTAACATATTAACCCTCAGTGCCACATCAGGACTGCGCCCCATCAGGACTCCATACTTCACCTTGTTGGTGGTGGTTATATGCTGTGGAGTCGGTTCCAACTCATGAGGCTGTAAATCTTTATGGGAGCAGAAAGCCTCATCTTTCTCCCACGGAACAGGTGGTAGTTTCGAACTGCTGATCTTAAGGTTCACAGCCTGATTCGTAACCACTACACTACTTAACCTTAGCAAGAGATTAATATATTTAATATTAATTCAAAATATGTGTATGTGTGTAATCACTCTCAGACAATGTCATGTTGTTGTTATTAAGTGCCATTAAGTCAGTTCCGACCCATAGCAACCCTGTATAGTGTTTCTGAGAATCTGGTGGTGAGCTTGAACCACTGACCTTGCAGTTTCAGTACTGAGATAGTTCAGTGTTGACTGTGTAGTATGTTGTTGTTTTATGCAATCAAGTAAGAGATCGAGTGCTTATTCATGGTACCAGGTCTCCAAGCATGTCATTAGGAGAATTTTAATGTTTCTTTTCAAGTAAACAGAATCCTGGTGTGACACTGCATGATCCTGCACTGCAGCACAATGTCCTTTGGACCACCAGCCACTCCTCAGAAACCTTATACAGGATTGCTAGAGGTCAGAACTGACTTAAAAGCACTTAACAACAACATCAAGAAAATAAAAGTTGCTTTGTCAAGCAATGTTCTACTGAATACAGAAATGGCAGACACATTGTTTATAGCACAGGTACCTGAAACCTGGGCCTTGCATTGTAAGTATCTATTCTCTGTTATGTAGGCCCAACATAACTTTCAAGGTGGTAAACACAGAAGCGGCTGGATTCCAAAGGACATTCCAAAGGAATGGGCCACAAAGGTCTGGCATATTCTAGTTTGTTGGGAAGTCTCTCTAATTATGTGTACAGGAAGTGTGTGAGTTTTCTTAGGATCAAAGTTTATTAAACAGCTAAAACCAAAACCAAACTTAATGCTGTTAAGTTGAGTCCAGTCATAGTGACCTCATATATTACAAAGCCCAGCTGTGCTCTATAGAAATTTCTAGGCTGTGATTTGCTATAAGATAAGCACTGGACCATAAAGTTGGTTTGAATCTCAAGGTCAGTGGTTCAAACGCATCAGTCGCTCCTCAGCAACATTATACAGGGTTACTATGAGTCGGAACCGAACTCAATGGCACAAAAAGAACAATCTACAGAATCAGATTACTAAATTTAACTACCAACCTTTAGGATATTAGTTGAGAGCAAACTGTTTACACCACTCAGAGACATGTCAATGAACAAAGGATCTCTAACATTGGAATCACTTGGACTGCAACAAGAACACAACTAGAGAAGCAGCGTGAGGCAGACAGTGCCAGGCTCCTATTGATACCCAAAGTAGCTGCAACGTGGGTCATGGAATTCTTCAGTCTTCTGAGCTCTTTAGGCCTGGAAGAGGACCTGAAAGTTCTGCAGCTTCTGGTGTTCAACATCTTTATCATAAGTGAGTCCTAAATCAGTCTAATCAAAAGTAGACACATTCACTTTCAATACTTTTTAAAAACTCATACCCTCTTAACTTAAAAACGATTTTATATAAAATGTAATATGCACGGTAGTAAAAGGTTTACATACATGGTTTAGTTGCAACATGCTCTTCTAGTCATTAAAGTTTCCAAACAATATTCAGACAGCATTCCGGATAGCATTGTTATAGGAGGAAGAAAGGGGGGAAAATAGGGGGACAGCAGAGAATGAGTTTGGAAAGACAGGTTTGAGGAGAAGAGAATGAAGAAGAAGAGGTTGGAAAGAAGGAAAGATGTTTGCTCTCTATGATTTATCTGTTCTATATTGATCATATGAAACAATAGCCAAATGCTTCAGGAAACATAAAAATATTTCAAAGAGGTGAACTAAGATTCCTCAGCAGGAATTAAGTCACACAGGAACTAAAATCCAACTACCTTAAAATAAATGTATTAAACCATTTATATTCTTATCCATGGAAAGAAAAAGGCTAAGTCAGCTACCTTTAGTGAAATATATTAAACTAATTTGTTTTAACACCAACACAGCAGGAAAAACCAAAATAAAGCTGTGACCAGCAAATAAACAGGCTCCACAGTGTGAAAAGAAGGAAGAGAGCCAAGGAAAAAACAAAAGTAGTCTATAATTTAAAAAAAAAGAAAGAGAGAAAGAAAAAGGAAAAGTAACTGTAGCCTTGGAAATTGCTAAAATTATTATATTGCCTGAAAATGGTATGATTGTACTTTTAGAAGAAAATATTTATTCAGCATGTTGATTTACTTTTAAGCATTTTATTCTGTGTTTGACATTTTTGAGCTCATTTTCACAAATTCCATTTAGTAAGCCATTCCTTTCTTTGTCGTATCATATTCTGACAGTGCTATACTTACTTTATTTTAGAAATGTATCATAGTCACTTGTGTAAAATCTGAGATTTCATTATGAAAATACCTTAGCCTTTGATTTTCTTTACATAGAACTTGAAACAGTGTGTTCAGGGTGCATCTAGAGCTGACGTTAAAATTTTTGGATAGAATAATATTTTATCAAGGATCTAGAAGGAAATAATATGTTTGTACCTATTAAGATGTATTAGCACTATATCAAAACTACAGGTACATATTTTTAAAGCCATCTGACCAACAGAAGTACCTACATAATACTTGGATGGCACAACTGGTTTACAATTGACTACTAACCTAAAGGTTGCTGTTGTAAGCTCACTATGTGATGTCATAGAATAAAGACCTATCAATCTTCTTCAGTTCATATTATAGCCAAGAAAACTCTATGGAACACTTCTACTGTATGTCACACAGGGTTGTCAAGAGTCAAATAAACTTGATAGTAGTCGGTAAGAGTGTGTTACTAGGTATAAACTGGACCCTTTTGTTGGCATTTCTCCTACTTTTTTTACACATATCTTTAGCAATAAAAAATAGTCCAAACTGCTCTCCTTAAAGGTACCATTTCTATTTCTAATTAGTACAAATTCTGATACTATCTCTTTTGTACCACCTATCAAAGTAATTATTAGTGCTGATCTCACAGTATTTAAAAAATATTAGTTATATTGTAAATTATTCTATCATTAGGCTTCTCTCTAAAACTAACCTGAATTATATTCACTTTGTCAGCAATGTAGATGTATATATGTATATATGTTTTCTGAGATTTTTGGATTTTAAATTTATGGGTAATTGATTTTGTAGTCCCTCTGATTGATGTATATGTATGTTATTGTTTCTGTTAAGTGTGATACAGTCTGTTCCAACTTATAATGAATGATCTTGTATAGAGTTTCTGAGATTGTAAATCTTTGCTGAAGCAAAAAGTCTCATCTTTCTTCTGACAAGAAGCTGGTGGGCTCTGACTTTGTGGTTTGTAGTCCAGTGCTTACACTAAAGAGCGACTATGTTCCCAGTATATGCATATAAAGAGGGGTTTCTCACTGAATACTTATCATGATTCAGTAGTAGTTTAAGAAAATGTATCTAATTCTCAAAATGCACAGTCATATGTCACTGTATCTGATTATGAGATTCAGTTGGAAATGGAGCCAGTCCTAAATACTAGCTCTGATTTGAAGTCCTGAATGCTTGTCATTATAGCATGTAACTACCTCATTCTACTGAGAATATATTCCCTTGATTATATTGGCTTTGTATCTATTAGAACACCCAGAAAAGCATTACAATTCTGATAAACACTCAGGAAATATCAACTGTTGATCAACTAGCCATACTTTTAGTATTTTACTTTTACAGAACTATATTTTTCCAATGCAATTTTGACTAGACTCATAGAGTAAATAATCCAAACAGAGCAATGAATTTCATAGTGATTTAAAATAGTATATCAGTTCTTCAAAACTGTCCATGTATCTGTAGTAGTTGTTGTTCAATGCCAGCTAGTTGAGTCCATCTAGTTGATCCTATATTGAGTTTCCAAGGAGCAGCTGGTGGGTTTAAACCACCAACATTGTGGCTAACAGTCCAGCATTTATCCGCAATGCCACACATACATAAAATGGAGAGACATTGTTTGAAGCAATCATGTCCAAATCAAACAAAATATGTATGAATTGTTGAAAAGAATACTGATTTGTTTTGTAAACCTTCACCTAATACACAATTTTTCTTAAAAAAATTTAAAAAAAAACAAAACTATGTCCATGTTTAAGTAAGTTAATACATAAACTTGTATTATGTATTGGATACACTGAGCAATAATAATAACCTTTGTACCTCTGTTGTTGGTAAGTGCCATCGAGTCCGTTCCTATTCATATTGACCTTGTATAAGGCTTCCAAGGAGTGGTTGGTGGATTTGAATGACTGACTTTATGGTTAGCAGTCTAGTGTTTACCTTACAGCACCAAGCCAGGATTCCTTTGTACCTCTGTTGTTGGTACGTGCCATCGAGTCGCTTCCTAGTCATAGTGACCTTATATAAGGCTTCCAAAGAGTGGTTGGTGGATTTGAATGACTGACTTTATGGTTAGCAGTCTAGTGTTTACCTTACAGCACCAAACCAGGATTCCTTTGTACCGCTGTTGTTGTCAAATGTTGTGGTGTCAGTTCTGACGCACAGGAACACTATACATGTTTTTTTGAGGAGTGGCTGGTAAGTTTGAACCTAGATCCCTTTAAAATAAAACCAGTTATTAAAGATATTAAAATTATCAAAGCATTTCACCCTGGTAGAACAAACGATATTTAAAAGCACACATCTGTGTATAAGTAAGATTATTTGATTATTTTATGATCCAAACATTTTTGGTTGTTTTTTATCTAGAATTGTATATATTAAGTAAAATGTATCTTTTATTTGCTAAGCTTTTTTAGAGCTCCCTCTACTGCTTAAAATATGAACATATTCATTAAAATTTATTAAGGAGAGTAACTTGATTTAGAAACATACTGTCTGCTAAAGATATATTCAAAATCTGAGCAACAATAGTATCTTCAATTCAAATGTGAATTTCCTTCTGTGTCGACTTAAAGTCATCTATCTAGTTTTATAGTCCCATTGCTCAAAAATAAAACAAAACAAACCAAAATAAAAGGAGCAGCAACAAAAGTATCTCTCGGTAGTACATATATATATATAAACATGTTCCTTTCAAAATTTCACCTTTCTCCCAACTTTATTAGTAAATTATTGGTTAATTTTTGTGATTAGTCTATGTACAACACAAGTTTCTCATGTGGAATGTCAATGAAAACAATCTAAATCTTAAAGAAAAAGAAGACTTGAAATATCATGAGCTTCATAACCCAGAATATGAGCATATGAGAATATGTTTGCATAATTGATGCAAAATTATGTAGGGTCTTTTCTTTTTTTTGAAGACTTAGAACTCCAGAGCTAGTTAAATAAAAGTTAAATATTGTCCTGTATTATGAAAGAAAAATCCTGAAATATGGCATTAAATCCACAAAAGAAAATATTCTCTATGGCAAATTTGTTCTAGTAGCATAGTGGTTACGAATTGGGCTGCTAACCTCAAGGTCAGCAGTTCAAACCTACCAGCTGTTTCGGGGGAGAAAGATGAGGCTTTCTGCTTCCGTAAAGATTTACAGCCTTGGAAACCCTGTACAGGGTCGCTATGAGTCGGAACCGACTCCACGGCACTTAGCAACAACAACGAGTCAAATTAGGAGTCCTGGTGTGGCGCTGTGGGTTAATGTGCCAGACTGCAAATCTGTTTGAACTGCAAAGTAGGTGGTTTCAAGCTCACCAGCTGCTTCACAGAAACTCTATACAGGGTCTCTATGGGTCAGAACCTACTCGACGGCACTTTACAACAACAACAATAACAAGTAAAGTTAGATATTGTGATATAATTTTCCTTATCACAATTAATATATTGATAGGGTTTCCTTTTATTGGGGCAGATTATAAATTTCACATTACTCTTTATTTAAAGCAATAGATATATTACTTGATTGTAATTAAATTGTTACCACTAATAGATGAAAATAGTAAAATATGTTTTCAATAAAAAATCCCTAGAATTAGATATGGGACTTTGAAGATTTTCACACAGATATCAAGAAATAAAAGTATAATGATTCCATGTGGGGAAAAAAAATCAAGGTACAAAACCCTAATTAAGATAATGGAAGAATTTATTAATTGAACAATTCAAAAGGAAAAAGTACAATATAATAAAATCTAGGGGTTAAGAATTTGATGTTGTGTAATGCCATGGAGTTGCTTCTAACTCATAACGATTCTGTATTGGGTTTTCGAGGGTTTAAATCATCAACGGAGCAGAAAACCTCCTCCTCCTCCTGCAGAACTGCTGGCAGGCTCGAGCCTCAGATCTTGTGGTTGACAGGCCAGTGCGTATCATATGGAGTCACCACGTTCCCAGAGTAAAGAATATACATTAATTATTATTCTAACATTATTTATCAATACATAATTAATTAGGCAAGGAGCTCTAGTAGCATAGTGGTTATGAATCAAGGTCAGCAGTTCGAAACTCCCTGCTGTTCCTCCAGAGAAAGGCTTTCTGTTCCCGTAAAGATTGACAGCCTCGGAAACCCTGTACAGGGTCGCTATGAGTCAGAACCGACTCCACAGCACATAGCAACAACAACAGCAAATTAATTTAGCAGGAAATTCCAGAAACTTTCAGTGAAATCGGAAAAAAAAATAATTTATATCTGATATCTGCAGTTTGTGGGGTCCTGGCATGGCACTGTATGATAAGTCCTCAACTTTAAAGTCTATATGAACCACAAGGTTGGCAGTTCAAACTCACCAGTCGTTCTTTGTAAACCGTATACAGGTTCACTATGAGTCAAAACCGACTTGACGGCACTTTACAACTACAACCTCTGCATTGGAATGGGCACAAATACGGATCACTTCCAGTCAGTAGGCCAGATAGTTGTCTTCCAAATTTCTTGGCAGAGATGAGTGAGTGCCTCCTGTGCCATCTCACTTTCTTGAAAGATTTCAATTTTTTTTTTCCATCAATTCATAGATGCAACTAAATAAGTGCTAAAAAATAAATTTAAAAACTATTTGGTTACATCATTCCCAGGGTACTTTCTGAAGCACAAAGAGGTTCTTTTGCTCTTTCTATTCTTATATGAAATATTTCTTTGTCAAGATGTCCTCTTGTATCCCAGCCATCCTCCTTGACCTGTTTTGAATGTTTTTTCCTTCAGGAGTCTTAACTAATTCTACACGTCAGAAGTGACTGCTCTCTGAGGTCCCATAGTATTCTCTTTGTCATTGAAGTTAATCATGGTTATTTGTGTATATGTCTTAACTCCGCTGTTGTACTAGAGTGTATTTGAGCACAGGCATTTTATCTTCTTCATTGTTTAATGCTCACCATTCCTTATAACCTGCTTTGTCTTATCAAATTGTAGAATAATATGTATTTGTTTATTACAATTAGACCTGAAAGACAATGAAATGAATACATAGATTTACTGAAATGGCAAAATCGTTTAGGAACGGAGCTGAATATAACAAAATCAGGTATTTAATCACCATTATAACGTAATCACCAGTACAATATGAAGGGACTTCTGGTGTGGCGCTGCCGGTTAATGCGGTAAACTGCAACGTCGTTTTGGGCGGTGAAGGCCGGCCATTACAACTCACCAGTTGCTTCTTGGAAACCCTGTACAGGGTCACTATGAGTCGGATCCCGACTCGGCGGCACAAAGCAACAAAAACAACAATATGAAGAGTAGAAATTTACAGAGGTTCTATTATTATAAACATAGATTTATAAAGTTTTAATTATTGATAGTCAAGAATACTAAAAAAATTAGGAAGTAAGATTCATTCTGGAGATCATTCTCTTTAGGGCATACAACTTCAAATAACATAAAAACTCAGTGAGGTTAGCATAAGTCTTTGTTTTCATGACCCATATTAATTTTTCTGTAGATTTAAGCTATAGGAAAAAAAAAGAAGGAAAAAGAAGAAATGATTTTGACATTGATTGTTCAAGAACTATATTCTTACTGATGCATGTGATAAATCACATCTGTCACACACATAATTATATCTGACTATAAAATTAGAACATACCCTTTTCCAAGTATAGAAAAAACATTATGAACTTTTTAAATCTCCTTGCATTTCTATATACACCTGTGTATTAGAATGCATCTTCTCAATCTTTAATATTCATACATATCACCTGGGAAACTTGTTACCATGAAGATTCTGATTCCCATAGTGGCATAATGTGCTAAGCTTTTGGGATGATTACCACAAGCCATTGTTGTTGTTAAGTGCTGTTGGTTCATACTCAGTGGTTCTGAGGAGCAGTTGGTGAGTTTGAACTGCCACCCTAGAGATTCAAACCAACTTTTGGATCCAGTGTTTATCCTACAGTGTCACACCAGGACCCCACTAACCACAAGGTCAGCAGTTTAAACCCACCTCCTCTTCCATGGGAGAACGATGAGACTGAGTCTATAAAGGCTTATCGTCACTGAAACCCTAAGGAGCAGTTCTACTGTGCTGTAGAAGTTCACCTTGAGTTGGCATCAGCATGAAAGCAGTGAGTCAGGGAGAATTCTAGAGTGGAATCTGAGAATGTATTTCTCATAAACTCCTAAGTGTTGCCCATGTTCTTTGTCCAAGGACTACATTTTGAAAAGTAATGCATGAAAAGGCAAATTGAAAACTGTCCTTCCTCTTTAAATGTTGGTTTTCTCTATTTAAATGCCAAAGTATGTAATTATTATTGTATAAACTTGAGAGGGTATGGAAAAGGTGCCTTTTCATTTGTTGTTCTATGAAAACTGTAAAATGAAAATCTAACTTAGAATGTTGGACATTAAGAAAAAAAATTCTGAAAAATTCAACATTTTTATATATGTCTACCTTTAAGAATTTACTAGCATTCTTTCTCCATATCAATTTCTTTCAAATGTAATACAGTTTAGATCATTTACAGAACAGAAATTACTGTAGGAAAAAACTTTACATTTGCTTCTCTCCTAATTCTATAAAACATTACTTTATATGAGTATTGATACATTATATAATAACTACTGTTTTTATTTTTCATTATTCAAAATGTATAGAAGTTGCCTAATAGTACTGAAAGCCCTGATTGATCTTGTGTTTTATGATACTTTATAATAATTACAGTGAATATCTCATTTTTCAAGTCATTCAAATTAAACACTGCTGTTAGTTGTTGGGTGACATCCACTTGATGTTGACTCATAGTGACCTTATGCACAACAGAGTTAAACACTACCCAGTCCTGCACCATGCCCACAATTGTTGTTATGTTTGATACCATTGTTGGTATCACTCCATCTTGTTATGGGTCTTCCTCTTTTTCACTGAGCCTACAATTTTCAAATCATGGTGTCCTTCACCAGGGTCTGGTCCTTCCTGAAAATATGTCCAAACTATAACAGGCTAAGTTTCTAAATCCTCACTTTTAAGGAGCATTGTGGCTGGACTTCTTCCAAGACAGATTTGATTGTTCTTCTGGTAGTTCATGATATTCAAATATTCTTTGTGAACATTACAATTCAAATGCACTGATATTCTTATTCTGTCTTCTGTATTCATTTTCTAATCACCATATGCATATGAGGCAATTGAAAATGCCATGGCTTACATCAGTCATACGTTAGTCCTGATACAGATATTTTTGCTTTATAACATTCTAGAAAAGTCTTTTTCAGCAGCTTTGCCTAATGTAATATGTCATTTGATTTCTTGACTGCTGCTTCCATGAGTGTTGATTGTAGGTCCGAGCAAAATGTAGTCTTTAACAACCTCAATGTTTTCTCCATTTATCATGATGCTATTGATTGATACAATTATGAGGATTTTTATTTTCTTTACACTAAGGTGTAATACATACTGAAGGCTGTTGTCTTTGATCTTCATAAATAAGTACTTTAAGTCTTCTTCACTTCCAAAATGGAAGTTGTGTTATCAACTTATGTTAATGATTCATCCTCTAATCTCTATGCCACATTATTCTTCATATATTCCAGCTTCTTGAATTATTAGCTCAGGATGCAGCTTGAATGTTGTTGCTCTTAAGTGCCATTCAGTTGGTTCTAACTCATAGTGACCCTGTATAGGGTTTCCAAGGAGTGGCTGTTGGGTTTGAACTGATGACCTTGTTGTTTGCAAGCCAGTGCTGATTCTACAGGATCACACCAGGAGTCCACAGATTGAATAAGGATGGTGAAATAATAAAACCCTGAAAAAATTCAGTATTTTATTCTCTGTTTCAACTACTGTTTCTTGATATATGTACAGGCTTCTTATGAGTACAATTAAGTGTTCTGGAATGCTCATTATCCACAATGTTATTCATAGTTTTCTGTAATCCATGCAGCTGAAAAAATTTTCATAGTCAGTAAAGCATGATTAAACATCTTTCTGGTATTCTCTGTTTTTAGCCAATATTTATCTGACATCATCTATGATATCCCTTGATCCATGTCCTCTTCTGAACTAGGCTTGAATTTCTGACAGCTACTTGTTGATGTACTGCAGCAACCATTTTTGAATGGTCTTCAGTAAAATTTTACTTATATGTGACACTAACGATATTGTTAAATGAGTTCTGCATTCCGTTGGTTCAACCTTTTTTAGAACGGGCAAAAGTATAGATCTTTTCCAATTGGTTGGTCAGGCAGCTGTCTTCTAAATTTCTTGATATAAATGAATGGGCACTTCTAACTTTGCATCAGTTTGTTGAAAAATTTAAATTTGTGTTCTGCCAATGATTCAGTGCATCTTAAACTTCTTCCTTCAATACTATCATTTCTTGATCATATGCTACCTGTTGAAATGGTTGTGCCTCAACCAATTCTTTTTATATTTTTTACAAAGTGACTTTGTATTCCTTCCATGTTTTTTTATTGCTTTCTGCATCCTTCAATATTTTGCCCATAGAATCCTTCTATATTGCAAGCTGAGGCTTTAATTTTTTCTTCAGTACTTTTAGCTTGAAAAAAGCTGAGCATGACCTTATCTTTTTATATTCTAACTCCAGATCTTTGAACATTTTAATATTGTAATTTACTTTGAAATTTTCTGTTCAGTTCTTTCACTTCTTCATTTCTTTCATTTGCTTTAACTTCTCTATGCTGAAGGTAAGTTTCAGAGTCTCTTTTGACATCCATTTTGGTCTTTTGTCTCTTTCAAGTCTTTTTAATGACCTTTTTCTTTCTTCAGGGGTGGTGTTTTTGATATAACCCTACAACTCCTCTGTGAGGTCTTCAGTCACTAGTGAATCATGCATTAAATGTCTTCTAAAGATGGTCTCTAAATTCAGTTAAGATATATTCAAGGTCATATTTTGGCTCTCATAGACTTGTTTAATTTCCTTTAGCTCTACAGCCTGAATTTATACATGAGCAATTGATGTTCTGTTCCACAGTTGGCTACTGGCCTTGTGTTTACTGATGATACTAAGCATCTACATCTTCTCTCCCCACAAGATGTGGTCAGTTTGAGGCTTATTTATCCCATCTGGTTAGATACAGGTGTATAGCTACCTTTTAGTTGTTGAAAAAGGATAATGAATAATTCATTAATCTTACAAAATCCTATCATGTGATTTCCAGCATAGTTTCTGTCACCAAGGCCATATTTTTAAATGATGGCTCCTTCTTCTTCATTTCCAACATTCAAATACCAACTGCCAGTGACTATCAACGTGACTTGACTGTGTGTTTGATTAACTTTAGATTGAAGAAGTTGGTAGAATTCTTCAATTTCAGCATCACTACCTTTAGCGGTTGGTTCATAAATTTGAATAATAGTGGTGTTGACTGGTTTTCCTTGTGGTGATGGAGGTGGTTGTATGTGGTCAAGTCAGTTCTGACTCACTGCAACCCTGTGTAGCATTTTCAAGGCTGTAAATCTTTACTGATCAGAAAGCCTCATCTTTTTCCAGTGGAGCAGTTGATAGATTTAAACTGCTGATCTCATGGTTAGCAGCCCAACTCATAACCCACTATACTTATGTATATTATCCTACACCAGAAAGCATTGTACTTCAATATAGATCTTTAAATGTGCCTTTTGATGATGAATACCACACCATATCTTTTCAATTTGTTATTCTTGCCACAGTAAACCACAAAATTGATTCAAAATTATCAATACCAGTTCATTTAGGCTCACTAATGCCAAGTATATCAGTCTTTTGGGGTTCATTTTCATTTTTGATGACTTCCAATTTTCCTAGATTCATACTTCATGCATTCTAATTTCTGATTATTAATAGATGTTTGCAGCTGTTTCTTCTCATGCCCCATCTAAAAATGAAGATTCTGGAAGTTTTGCTCCATTCCCATCATTATGGTCACCTCTTTTTGATGAGGCAGCTCTTCCCTAGTGATACTTTGATTGTCTTCTAGCCTGAGAGGCTCATATTCCAGCACTATATCTGACAATGTGCCACTGCTATACATAAGCTTTCCAGAAGTGGTCCACCTCTCCTTCTACCTAGTCTGTCTTTGTCTGGAAACTCAGTTGAAGCCTGTCCATCTTGGGTGACCATGATGCTATTTGCACTACTAGTGGCATAGCTTTCAACATCACAGCTATACACAAGCTATTATAGTATGACAAACTGAAATGCAAGTGGTGGAATTGAACACTAAGGAAGAACAAAATGACATTTTGCCTAGGTGAGTGTATTATATATTTTTTGAGATATAAAAATAAGAGGTAAGACTTTTTTTCTCTTTGGACCAGCAAACGCAGACTGTTGTCCATAGACAGACAGGTAATTAGTTCTTTACTTTCCTACTAACAGGTTAAAGAAATATTTTTCTGGCCATATCTATAGCTCACTTATCCAACACAAATGTTAGTATACCAGATGCATTTCTTTTAACATTTACAATTTAACCTAGAAAATACCAATCTTATGAAAATCTCTATCATAAACCCCTAAGTTATGTTTTTTTTAAATTTTAATTTAGTTTTTTAATTTGATTTTACATGTGTTTGAGGATATGTTTGTGTGTGTAATAATGCAAGGATTTTAATGACTGCTTCTCATCTAGAATGTGCATTAGTTTATGAGTAAGATGTTACCAAACTTTCATGCAAAAAGTAGACAACTTTATAATAACAAAAAATTATAAAATAGAGAAAATTTGGGGTAAAGTTTGGTTAAACATAAGTTTAGAAACATCTGACTAGAATTCTATCACTTAAAAATCTGTCATAACCAGGCTTATTGGTCAGAGAAAGACTAGCAGAATGCAAAGATCATTACCCTTGGTTACCCTTCAAGTTTGGAACTTAACTCACCCTCATGGCTCAATTTTCAGTGATATTTTCAGGTATATAGGGGGAACAACAACACTAGTGAAGTACGCACACCATAGGGAGCAGAAAGGTAGCAATCACTAGGGACAAAATTAAGAATGGTTGAGAAGAAAAGAATGGAAATAAGAATCGCTGGAAGGAAGTAGCATAAGAAATGATAGAGCAAGGAGATTGCAACTATTTAAATGAAATGAAGTATATGATTGTTGAATGTAAAACTGATTATCTGCTGTTAGCCTTCACTCAATTCACAATTTAAAAAGAAAGTGTCATAAATGTACTTCACTAAAGTCATGTGTGGACCATGTTTATTTGAGTGGAGGAATTATTATATGTATGCAATACCTGTCATGACAAACAGCATGCTTCAACATTCTGACTTTGTATTGAGTTACTTAATAAACCCAAATGCATCATTCAAATAATATGCAAGCAGATGTACTGGTCACATCGAGTATTGATATAAACAATTATCAGAAGCTACAGACTATAAAACCATCACCCATTCATGGGTCTCTACAAGAATAATGATTTATGGATAATCTGATAATCTTATTTCTAGCAATATTTGAATGTAAGAATATTGAGAATGTGACCTCATATAAACTCAAAACCCAATCTGGTTGTTCTGTTTTAATCTAGTATTCCAGCTCTGCAAAACATACCCTTGTGGCACTGAAACACACTTTTTTGGTGTACTTCTGGTACAATAATAAATCAAGTAGGCGATGTTTTAAATAAGTTTTAAAAGTTTTCAATAACAATTTAAAGATGTTTGATAAGAGTTTATTTTTAAGTGTTTCACTTAAAAATTATTTAGAGCCTTTTTATTTATCATTGATTCTATCTTATTTTTATAATTTATGTCAATCATTTTCAAATGTATTCACTCATTATTCAACAAATAATTTCTTGAGTTCTGACTATGTACTGGATTACAAAGATGGTTTGAACTGCAAGGTTGGCGGTTCAAGGTCACCAGCTGCTCTTCAGAAATCCTATACAGAGTCACTGTGAGATAGAACCAATTTGATGGCACTTAACAACAACTATACATCACCACTTCTCCGTTAGCTTGTCTGAATATGCCAGTTTGTGTGTTGCTGTGATACTAAAGCCATACCATCTGTATTTTAAATATCAGAAAGGTTACTTATAGTGGACAGGTTTCAGCAGAGCTTCTAAACAAAGACAAACTAGGAAGAAGAGGTGGAATAATTCTGAAAGGTTAGACACTGAATATCTTATGAATAGTAGCAGAACATTGTCAGATATAGTATCAGAATGAGCCCCTCATGTTAGAAAACACTCACAATACATCTGGGAAAGAGTTGCCTCCTAAAAATAGAGTTGACCTTCATTGTGTGGATGTACCAAAACCTTTGGTGTGGCACTGTGTGTTAATATGCCAGATTGCAAAGCCCATTTGAACTGCAAGGTTGGCAGTTCAAGCTCACCAGCTGCTCCTTGGAAACCCTATACAGGGTCACTATGGGTTGGAATCGACTCAACTGCACTTAACGACAACAACAGCAACCAAAACCTTTAGGACCTTCATTTTCTGATGTGCCTATACTCAAAATAAGAAGAAACATCCATTCAAACATCCATTAATAATCAGAATATGGAATGTACAAATATGAATCTAAGAAATTTGGAAGATGTCAAAAATGAAATGGGACCCATAGAGTTCGATATCCTTGGCATTAATGAGCTGAAATGGACTGGTGTTGGCTATTTTGAATGTGACAGTCATATGGTTTACTATGCCAGGAATGACTAATTAAAGGGTATAAGCTTTACAAATATTATTAAAAAGAGCCTTTCAAGATGTGTCTTGTACAGTTCTGTCTGCAATAAGTTGATACCTATATATTGCCTACAAGGAAGACCAGATAATGCAATTATAATTCAAGTTTATGCACCAACCATTAAATCCAATAATGAAGGAATTGAAGAATTCTACAATTTCTTTAGCATGTAATTGATCAAATAATCAATCAAAAGACATTGGTCATTACTGGTTATTGGAATGTGAAAGTTGGGAACAGAGTGAGAATCAATAGTTGGAAAATATGGCCTTGCGGATAGAAATGATGGTGGAGAGAACATGGTAGAATTTTTCAAGATCAATGATTTACTCATTGAAAATACCTTTTTTCTACAACATAAATGTAAACTATACATGTGGACCTGACCAGGTGAAATACATAGGACTCAAATTGACTTTATCTGTGACAAGAGACCATGGAGAAGCTTAGTATCTGCCAAAACAAGGCCAGAGGCTGACTGAGGAAAATCAATTGCTAATATACAAGTTCAGGTTGAAGCTGAAGAAAACTAAAGCAAGTCCACAAGAGCCAAACCATGACCTTGAGTATATCCCACCTGAATTTAGAGACCATCTCAAGAACAGATCTGATGCATTAGACAATAATGACCAAAGATAAGAAAAGTTGTGGGATGACATTATGATTAATCATGAAGATAGCAAAACATCGTTAAAAAGAGAGGAAAGCAAAAAAGACAAAAATAAATATCAGAAGAGACTCTGAAACTTGCTCTTGAACTTTTAGAAGCTAAAATGATTGGAAGAAATAAAGACGTAAAAAGCTAAACAGAAAGTTTCAAAGTACAATTCAAGAAGACAAAGTAAGTAATAAAAATGTACAAAGACCTAGATTAAGAAAACCAAAATTGAAGAACACACTCAGCATTTGTCAAGCTGAAAGAAATGAAGAAAAAAAAAATAATTAAGACTTGAAATTCAAGGATTTATGTGCAACATATTGAATGACATGAAACTCCAAAGGATGATTGAAGGAATACAAAGCCACTGTATCAAAAAGTATTGGTCAATGTTCAAGCATTTCAAGAGATAGCATATTATCTAGAACCAATGGTAAAGAAGGAAGAAGTCCATGCTGTGCTGAAGACATTTGTAAAAATAGAAGATTCAAGGAATTGACAGAATAGAAATTGAAATGTTTCAACAAGTGATACAACAGTGGAGGCAATCACTCATTTATGCAAATAAATTTGGAAACTCTGATAAACTAATTGAAAGTGATCCATATTTGTGGCCATTCTAAAGAAAAATGACCTAATGAAATATGGAAATAACTCAGCAATATCATGAATATCACATGCAAGTTAATTTTTTCTAAAGATAATCCAAAAATGAATGCAACAGTACATTAGCAGGGGTCTGCCAGAAACTCAAGCTGGTTTCAGAAGAGAATGTGGAACTAGGGAAATTGCTGCTTCTATCAGATTTGCCTTGATTGAAAACAGAAAACACTAGAAAGAGTCTTACTTGTGCCAAGGGGCAGCATTTCGAATAG